>NC_080683.1:5166418-5462834 GCF_030445035.2 Dasypus novemcinctus
TCATCCCGCTGCCCGACCTCATTTAGGCGCACCGAGTCCCCTCAGATGGATTTCTGCTTCATCCCCAAGCTCCTAGGACAGCCCCCCTCAACTGCGTGCCCTGAAAATTAAGCTCTGACGCCCTAAGGCATTTCATATCGAATGAATTAACTTCTCTTATGCCTCTAGAATGGTAGAAGCTGTGCACATCTATTGAGAAAATAGACCGTTTTTTTCCGTAGGGTTTATTCTCTTGCAGGACCCGAGTTGGGAAAGGCTGCCTTAGAAAGGAAACCCTGGGCAGGCAGGAACCCTGTCACGTTCCTCCTCTAGCCCAGTGCCTCGAGCAGGTCTGGCACAGGGCAGGCGTCTGATAAGTCACTGTGGAATGAACGAATGATGTAGTGTCCGTCGGCACCCCCTCCCCTTCTCTCTGTCTCCATTCATTTCTCACATTGCTCACAGTTGGCTTTTTTAATACCAATCTGATGTCATTCTCCTGATGAGAAATAAAAGTCCGTCCTGCCTTCAGTAAACCCCAGGCTCCTTATCATGGCACACCGACCACCCCAGGCTTTTCCCTTCTGCCTTGCTCCTCTCCCCTCTTCCTCTACATCCTCTGTTTCCAGCTGGAAGGAACAGCCTGTTGTTCCTGGCGTGCACTCCTCCTTGCTCTCTGCCTGGTTGCTCCTGGGCCCCAAGCCCGTCAAGCCTACAACACCCTGTAGAAGTTCTCCAGCTTGCGCCCTCTCTGAGCTCCTTTATGAGAGCAGCAGGGAAGTTTAGCCCCTACTTTCAGTGCTTCTCTTCCCTACTGTCCTACGAGCACCCTGAGGGCAGGGGCGGTGTCTTTCCTCAAAGTTACTCCACAACTCAGATTGCTCCCTCACCTGTTACTGGTGCTCAGTAAATACTAGCAAATGAAGAACGCTAAGGGCAGGGAGAGCCTGGCCTGGGCATTGCATATAGTAACTACCTAGAGTGAAAATCAGAAGTCCAGCCATACGTGGTGCTTTCCTGATGATGGGAGGGGAGCACGGTGACCATCGTCCCTGATTCCCAGGGAATGTCCTGGTTTTAGCACTGAAGGTCTGGGGTCCTGAGAGCCCCCTCAGTACAGGATGGTTGGTCACCCAGATGGGGGGAACCTTGGGGTGGGCACTGAATTGAGCTGCTTAAAGGAGAGGCTCTGTCTCTTTGTTTTCCCACTGTCCCCCACTTCATACTTATACTTGGGTGGTCTTCAACATTTGTCATGCTACCTGCAGCCCTCCCCCTGCAAATCACCCTTCTTACACCTCATTATTATTTTTGGTAATAGAGTCTTTTGTATATTTCTCGCATACCTGGTCAGACACTTTAGCTGGCTCTCCACAGCGGGAAGGGAGAAAGCCCAAACTCCTCCTTAGCCTCGCTTCAAAGCCCTGTGAGGCAGTGTCATCTAGCAGCTCAAAATGTGGCCTCTGGAACCGGACTGTCTAGATTCTAACCCTGCTCTGGCTTTTACTAGCTGATGACCTTAAATAAGTTATTTTACCTTTCCGTGCCTTTATTCCCTCATTTGTAAAATGGGATGACTAATAGAGCCTAGAGAGCTGCTGTGCAGGTTAAGTATGTTGATGCAAGTAAAGAAAGCATTTGAGACAGTGCCCAATAAATGTTGGCTGCTTTTCCCAACCAGTGTTCAGCTCTGTCTTCCACTATTTCCCTGAGAGCTTGTGACTCTTCAGCTCTAGCTAAACTGGTCTTTTGATTCCCAGCTGTACCACGTGCATGTTTTGAGTTTTTCCCTTCTGAAAGGAGTGCCCATTCCTCTCTGCTTAAGTACCATCCTTAACTTTAGCTGAAGTCTAAGTTCCTTCAGCTTTCCCTTAGAGATTGCTCCCACTTTTACGTAATGTCCCACTTCTACCGTGCTTTTTGGCTGGCACATCATCTGTAGGTCCCAGCTTTTGGCATGAGAGGTGTTTGGTGAATGCTTGGTGGTGGTGATGTTGAGAATTGAAGCTGGGCGGGCGGGGAGAGGCGAAGAAGGAAAATCCTTGGGACATCTATGGTCTAAGTGCCTTAAGGGTCTCTCTTTTCCCAGCAGAGATCCCCACTGTTGGAGGTGAAAGGGAACGTAGAGCTGAAGATACCCCTGGTCAAGGCTCCTTCTCGGCTGCCTCTTCCAGGAAGGAGGGTCAAGAGGGGGCCTGACCAGATGGAGGATGCTTTGGAGCCTGAGAAGGTGAGCTGGGTTTGGAGAGCCATGCTTGTGTGAGAGAGGGGTGTGTGCATACACCAATCAGAGAGGGTGGCTATGGACCGTGTCCTTGTCTTTCCCCAGAAACGGACGCGAGGCCTGGGGACAACGACCAAGATCGCCACATCCCACCCCAGAGCACCACCCCTCAGGACAGTGCCACAGGCACAAGGCCAGGCTGCAGGTGGGCACTAGGAGCAGACACAGCCAAGGAAGCCTGGTTCTCTTCTCCCCCTCTCCTCCCCCTCCCCCTCTTCTGTTCTCTTCTCTTCTCCTTTATTTTGAATAGGTAATATATTTCACCTAGTTCAAAATTCACAAGACACAAAGGTTGTGATGCAGTGAAAAGTATCCCTCTTACCCCTGTCCTCAATCACCCTCTTCCTCTCCCCAGAGGCACCTGTGTCCTTCCAGGGATATTCTCTGGGTAGTCAACAGTGTGGGCATATTCTCCCACCTTTTTATTTACACAGAGGAGCGTACTCAATACATAGTTCTGCCACCACCACTGCCTCCTTTTTTTCTTATTATGGTCCAACTTGTTTCTTGGCTTGTTGAGTAATTTCTGGTCCTAGGTCCAGAGGGATATCATTAGAAGCTGGCCAGACTTAGGGGAAGAGGGGAGTTATCTTATTTCTGAGCCTCAGGAAAAGCAGTGCCCCTGCCATCTTGAGAAAATGATCATGCTACTTTTCCCTCTCTCCCATCTCCTGACAGCCCAGAAAGTTCCCAAGAAAACAGGACCCCGGTATTCCACAGCTCCTGCTGCAGGTAACAGGGCTTAAAGGCGGGGGCTGAGAAGGGATTTGGGTTAGGTGCGAGGGGAGAATCATGGCAGACACTCACTGGTCCTCTAATTCCCCGTGTCAACTCTCCAAATCTCTAGTGTCGAAGAGCCAGAAGCCGGTCCCTCCTGTCCCTGCCCAGAAGCCTAGCAGTAGGTGGCAAACATAACCCCTGGGTGAGAGGCTGGCCCCTGGGAGAGGGAAGAGGAGGTGCTGAGTAGCCAGGAAAGTCCACTGGCTCTCTTTCCTGTCTGGAGTGGAAGGAGACGGTGTAGCCTCAGGTGTGCAGGCCCTGGAGGGCTAGAAGAGAGGAGGGGTGGAGAGCTGAGACCTCCCTGACCTGTGCTCTTTCCGTGCCTGTCTTAGCATCAGCCGCTCTTCCTACAGCGGGGGGGAAGAAGCCCACCAAACGTCCGGCCTGGGACCTAAAGGGTCAGTTATGTGACCTAAACGCAGAGCTGAAACGCTGCCATGAGAAGACCCAGACACTGGACCAGGAGAACCAGCGGCTGCGGGACCAGCTCAGAGAGGCCCAGCAACAGGCCAAGGCCTTGGGGGCCGAGCGCAGGACCCTGGAAGGGGAGCTGGCCGCGGTGCGGGCCCAGGCTGAGCAGGGCCGACAGGAGCTGGGGAGCCTGAGTGCCCGTGTCCTGGAGCTGGAAGAGCGGCTGGGCACGCAGGAGGGCTTCGTGCAGGAGCTCCAGAAAGAGCAGCTGGAACTGCAGGAGGAGCGGAGGGGCCTGGCCGCCCGCCTGCAGGAGCAGGAGGTAAGAGCCGGATTCTCACCCAATGCCAGCCCTCCCTTCCCGGCAGAGGTGGTGTGCCACGCCCGCCCACACTCCCCTGAAGTCTCCTGGGCACCAACTTCCTGCCCCCCATCTCCAGCACTCCTCCTCTGTCCTCCACCCATCTCCTCTTTTGCCCACTCCTATCTCTCGCTTTCCTCCCCACTTCTCCCTGTCCTTGACTCAGTTTCCATAGCTGCCCCCAATCCCAGATCTGTGTCTCCCCCAGTCCTCTCCCTTTCTTCCTTTAACTCCTCATCCTGGTCAAAAAAAACCCATGACACTCTGTCTCCCTTCGTGCCATGCCCATTTGTCCCCTTTGGCGAGCACCAACTAAATTGAATTACTTGCAGTCCCGCCAATGACTGAGCTCTCACTTCTGGGCATTTTGCATGTGCACTTCCCTCTGTCTGGAATGTTGTTTATGTCCTCCATCCTTCCCTGTGTTCGCTCCTATACTTTTGGGTCTTGACTTAGATATCCCCTTCCTTATGCCCCCCCGGGTATCCCCTTAGCACTCTATCCTGGTACCATGATTCCGTTTTCTTCTCTCTCTTTCCTCACCAGTCTGAGCTCCTTGGAGGCAGGAACCCACCTCTTCCCTCTGCCCTCCACCCCGTCTTGGCCCCTTGATGTGTTCTTGTTCTTGGTTGCATCTTACCCTTCCCATCTGTTCTCTTCTGGGCAGAGGAGGCTGCAGGCTTCAGAAGCGGCTCTGTCAGGCAGCCGAGCGGAGGTGGCATCTCTGCGGCAGGAGGCCGCAGCCCAGGCGCTCTTACTGGCCGAGCGGGGAGAGCGTCTCCATGGGCTGGAGATGGAGCGCCGGCGACTGCACAACCAGCTGCAGGAGCTCAAGGGCAACATCCGTGTCTTCTGCAGGGTCCGCCCTGTCCTTCCGGGGGAGCCCACCCCACCCCCTGGCCTCCTCCTGTTTCCCTCTGGCCCTAGTGGACCCTCGGATCCTCCAACCCGCCTCAGCCTCTCCCGGTCTGACGAGCGGCGTGGGACCCTGAGTGGGGCACCAGCACCCACCACTCGCCATGACTTCTCCTTTGACCGGGTGTTCCTGCCAGGGAGTGGGCAGGACGAGGTGTTTGAGGAGATCGCCATGCTTGTGCAGTCAGCCCTGGACGGCTATCCAGTGTGCATCTTTGCCTATGGCCAGACTGGCAGTGGCAAGACCTTCACAATGGAGGGTGGGCCTGGGGGCACCCCCCAGGCGGAGGGGCTGATCCCCCGGGCCGTGCGGCACCTCTTCTCTGTGGCCCAGGAGCTGGGAGGCCAGGGCTGGACCTACAGCTTTGTGGCAAGCTACGTAGAGATCTATAATGAGACCGTCCGAGACCTGCTGGCCACGGGGGCCCGGAAGGGCCAGGGGGGAGACTGTGAGATTCGCCGGGCAGGGCCAGGGAGTGAGGAGCTGACCGTCACCAATGCCCGTTATGTCCCCGTCTCCTGTGAGAGAGAGGTAAGGACCCATGGGCACTGGGCCTGGGAGAGGGGGCAGAGTGGACAGAGTGACACAGGTGGAGGTGGGTGGAGAAGGGAGCAGGAGCAAGTCGAAGGAAGGAGGGTGCACTTGTGAGACCAGGTCGCCACGTCCAGGGCTGGCGGGTGTAGGGAGACCCGCCTCCACACCCAGCGGCAGAGGGCGAGGCTTCTGCCCGGCTGGGGGGTCGCGGTGGCCCGGGCCCCTGCCTGTCGCCTCTCAGGTCTCGTTTCTGACTTCTCGTGCTCTAGTCACTCTAGCCGTGCTGGCCTCCTGGCTGTTCTTACCTGCTGGTCACACACCCTTCTCGGGCCTTTACCCTGGCGGTCTCCGTTGCCTGGATGTTCCTCCCCTGGCCTGACTCACTCCCTCACTGCGCTAAGACCTTCTTAGAAGACAGGCCGCTCCACCCCACCCTCACGCGCTCTCTATGCCCTGTTTTATTTTACTCCTTGGCACTCTCAGACATACCCGGTGCTTTACTCATTTGTCTCTTCACCCACTGGAAAGCTCCGAGAGGGCAGGGCCGGCCCTCCTTTGCTGTCATGCCTGGCAGCGCTGGGGACTGACTTCCGGCCTGCCTGCTCCCCTGGCTGCTGCCCCTGCAGGTCGAGGCTCTGCTCCACCTGGCCCGCCAGAACCGGGCCGTGGCCCGCACAGCCCAGAACGAGCGGTCTTCACGCAGCCACAGCGTGTTCCAGCTGCAGATCTCGGGGGAGCACACGGGCCGGGGCCTGCAGTGCGGGGCCCCCCTCAGCCTGGTGGACCTGGCCGGGAGCGAGCGGCTAGACCCTGGCCTAGCCCTCGGCCCAGGGGAGCGGGAACGGCTCCGGGAGACCCAGGCCATTAACAGCAGCCTGTCCACGCTGGGGCTGGTCATCATGGCCCTGAGCAACAAGGTAGGAGTGGCCGGCAGCGGGAGGTGGGTCTAGGGCAAGCTTGGGGCTGGCCGTGCTGAGCCCTCCCGACCCTGACCGCCTGTCCCCGGCACTCATCCAGGAGTCCCACGTGCCCTACCGAAACAGCAAGCTCACCTACCTGCTGCAGAACTCGCTGGGCGGCAGCGCCAAGATGTGAGTGAAAGGGAGGCGGAAGGGTTGGGGTCGGAGCCAGGATGGGCTGGGGTCGGGGTGGGAAAGGGCCAACAGTGGGGACCTGGTCCAGGCTCTGACAGCCACTGGGGCTGACGTTCCGCTCCCTCTCCTCTTTCCACAGGCTCATGTTTGTCAATATTTCCCCCCTAGAAGAGAACATCTCTGAGACCCTCAACTCCCTGCGCTTTGCCTCCAAGGTGCGATGACCCCCAAGCCGTCAGGACCCCTGGATAGTTGTAGGCCTCTCCACCCCCACCCTCTTCTGTCCTTTGAGGCCAGGGGCATGTTCACCCAGAAGGGATTTGCATTTGCTGCACTCAGGCATCTGGGGTACTACCCATCTGCATCTATTTTTAACTATTGGCTTTGGGCCTTTTTTTTTTTTTGGAGATTTATTTTATTTTATTCATTTCTCTCCCCTTCCCCTCCTCTCCTCCCCCCCCCCCCAGTTGTCTGCTCTTTGTCCATTCACTGTGTGTTCTTCTGCATCCACTTGCATTATCAGGCGGCACTGGGAAACTGTCTCTTTCTTTCGTTGCATCATCTTGCTGCGTCAGCTCTCCGTGTGTGTGGCACCACTCCTGGTCAGGCTACACTTTTTTCACGTGGGGTGGCTCTCCTTGTGGGGTGCACTCCTTGTGCGTGGGGCACCCCTACACAGGGGACACCCCTGCGTGGCAGGGCACTCCTTGCATGCGGCAGCACTGCGCCTGGGCCAGCTCATCACATGGGTCAGGAGGCCCTGGGGATCGAACCCCGGACCCTCCATATGGTAGACGGAAGTTCTTATCAGTTGAGCCATGTCCACTTCCCTGGGCCTTTTTATAAGTTTTTTTAAGGCTATTAAAAGGTTAAAACTATATAGAAAGCTATTCACAGCCAAATGAAGTCTTGCTCTTGCCTCTATCCTCATCCTCCCCACTTGGCCTGTGTAGGTAATAGTTTTTATCATTTTCCTATTTATCTCTTCCAGTGTTTCTTTTTGCAAATTCAAGCTATATACATATCCTTATCCCCCTCACATAAAATCCCTCTCTCTTCTCTATGGTTCCACACCTTGTTTTGCTTAACAATGTAACCCCAAGATTACTCCCTGCCAGCAACAGCAGAGAGAAATCACCCCCCTCTTCCATTCTTTTTAGGTCTCCCTAGCACTCTACTGTGCAGGTGCACCGAAGTTTATCCACCAGTTCCCTCTGCTGGACGCTGGGATCCGATCTACTCCTCTTACAAACAAGGCCACGTTAACTCGCCTTGTACATATGTCACTTGTATTTGTTTAGTTACGTCTAGGGGTAAATTCCTAACAGTGGGACTACTGGATCAAAGGAGACTTGAGTTTTCCGTACTCTTCCAAGTAGTGTGAATTGACCCCAAAATCCCTGAGGGTCAGCCGTTAACCATGAGTTCTTGAGGAGATGAGAACACCTCCTCCTGAGTTAAGCCGAGTTGGAAAGTTTCACTGTTGGCCTCTGGGGAGTAGATTTTTCTTCTGGCTTACACTTTTCCTGAGGGGAGAGCCCTGTGATGGGTCCTGGCTTTATCTGAGGTCTCTGAACAGGCCTGCCCTTCCCCTGTGCTCAGGCTTCCCCCAGTGCTGCCATCAGGGGTTGGTGGCCGCTGTGGAGCAGCCAGTGGCCTCAGCACCCGCACACTGCCCTGGTCTGCTTTGACTGTGTATCTTACAAGTTCATTTGAAATAGGGTTTGTATGTTATCTTAACTTTTTTAAAAAGTTACATCAGCATCAACACCCAACAACATGAACTTTTAAATATCCTCTAATACCCAGTTCATGTTAAATTTCATCCAGTTGTCTCAGAAATACAGCATATGTTTCTGAAATATTTCTTTGCTTCTTTTTTTTTTTTTTAACATTTTCATTTTTGAGGTACTGGGGGCCAGGGATTGAACTTGGGTGGGAAGCTGGTGCTCAGCCACTCAGCCACATCGGCTTCCCTGAGTTGCTTCTTTGGTTTGTTTTTTCAGGAGGCACCGGGAACCAAACCCGGGACCTCTTGTGGGAGGCAGGCAGTAAACCTCTTGAGCAACATCCTCTGCTCCCAGGATCCATTTCCTTTAATGTAGAGCACCCCTTTACCCCTTTTTGTCATTTATTTGTTGAAGAAATAGGGCCATTTGTCTTATAGTATATACCGTATTCTGGATTTGGGCTGATAGCTTCCTCTGTTCATCATATTGTTTATCTGGTAGTTTGATTAGATTTAAATCAGGTTTAAATTTCTTGGTAAGAAAACTTACTAGATGTTGCAATACACTTTTTTTTTTTTAAGATTTACTTATGTATTTATTCCCCGTTGTCTGCTATCTGTGTCCATTCGCTGTGTGTTCTGTGTCTGCTTGTATTCTCATTAGGCAATCCTGGGAACTTCAGGGTGGGAGAGAGGCGATTCTCCTGTGCCACCTCAGTAACCTGGCCTGCTACGTCTTCTTAGTGTCTCTCTGTGTCTCTTGTTGCATCATCCTGCTGCACCACCTATCAGCATCAGCTGGCACTCCTGCACTCCTGCATGGGGCGGCATTCCTGCACAGGGCAGCACTCCCACGTGGGCCGGCACTCCGTGTGGGCCAGTTTGGCTAGCAGGCCAGCTTGCCCCCACCAGGAGGCCCTGGGCATCAAACCCTGGACCTCCCATATGGTAAACGGGAGCCCAACTGCTTGAGCCACATCCATTTCCTGCAATACACTTCTTACTGCATCGTACCAGGGTATAATCTAGTCCCACTTTTAATGATAAAAATTTGATCGCTGTGTTTGGGTGTTGTTAGCCTGATCCATCCATTTGCTGACTCCCTATAGACCAGGGCTTCTTAACCTTTTTGTTCCACGGGACCCCTTTGCCAGCCAGGTGAGAACTATGGACCCCTTACTAAGTCCGCACTATCCTGTGTATTATTTAATTAATATATCACACCTGCACCAACATGTCCCAGGAATATTTGGATTTTTTTAATTTAAATTCAAGCTCACAGATCCTTTCTTAAGAACCCCTGCCATAGACTATTCACTTAATGAGTTTATTGAACGATGATCCTGCCTAAATCCATTATTTCTTTGGGGAGTTTTTAAATGCTGATTTTCTAAATCTTTCAGTCATTTTGCACTTGTTTATTCTCCTAAATAATTTCCCCTCCTTTGGTATTCCCAAGATTCAGTCCATATAGGAAGGCAGGGTAGGTACTAGATTCTTTATCAATTTTCAGTATGATGAACTGATATCCCAACAACTGCTAGAAGTGACTAGTGTTTATTTGGGGGTATTTGCAGTCTCTTTTTTCTGATGCTCATATTGTCCCATTGTGGCCAGTTGGAGCCTCTTCAAGTTGGCTCCTGTGTCCTTTAGACAGGATTCCCATAGGCTTTGTACCAGGCTCATCTTGTACATTTCCTACCCCAGACTTGAAATTATCCTTCCCAAGGAGCCCTGGTTGCTAAACGGGTCTTATTTTTATCTAGCTTATTGGGTATTCAGTCAGATTCGGCGTTTAGTCCATATTGGTGGAAATGGAACTCCTCCCTCTGCGCCTGTATCTTGGTGTGCGGCTATCCCTTCTCCTGCCATACCACCTCCCCCAGGACTAGTGTGCCTGGGGGGCATAGGAGAACTAACCAAAAGTGGGGCCCGCCCGAGCCTGTCTTCAGAGTCCCTATTTCAGTATTCCCGGAGGACCATCCCACATCGGGGATCTGGGGAGATCTCCGGAAAACTATTCCTTTGGTTACTCTGCAGAAATTTTTTTTTTCCATTTCATCCTGCAAATTTTTAAATCCTGTGTCTCTACCCCTTTGCCCTCAGGTAAACCAGTGCGTTATTGGTACTGCCCAAGCCAACAGGAAATGAAGATGGATCCAGTTCCTGTGTGTGTGTGTTTGGGGGGAGGGGGATTGCTGAGGGATGCTTGGGGGTGGGGGGAGGCTATGCACCTGGGCCTATGAAATAAAGAACAGGGTTTTTAAAAAAATAAAATCCTATAAGCAGTTGCTCTAGGAAGGAACAATTTTTTCTATCTCAGGATGGGAGCCGTGGCTCTGTCCCCTCTCCTCGCCCGTGTTTTTCACAGCCCTCAGGCCTTCCGGTTCTGGGCCGCGGTCTAGACCACCTCCCCCACCTAACGTCCCCCCCCACCCCAGCCCCCGGCGTCCGCAAAAAAGTGCCACTAAGCTTTGCGGCCTCCACGGCACCCGCTACGTCTCGCCTTCACACCCCACCCCCGGCTGGGGCGCTCCTTGGCTGGCTGTGGGATGACGGGGACCCGAGCCCCCAGAAACCGCTGGCCCGCTCCTCCCGCCTTTCCCGGCCTTCCCGTTCGAACCGCCAGGGTCCGGCCCCGCCGCCGCCGATTGGCTGGCCCTCGGTGACGTCACCGCCCCGAGCCCTAGCCCTAGTCCGTGCACCCGGCCTCGGAGGCCCGGCTGGAAGTGCACGGGAAGCGGGAGCGCGCCGACTCCCTCGCGCCAACCGCCAACGGCCGCCGCCCGCCCGGGGGGGCTGGCCCCGTCTTCCCAGGTGCCGCGCGCGGGAGGGGCCACGCATGCGCAAGAGCGCGGCGGTGGGGGAGGAGCCAACTTGCCACGGGGAGGGCGGGGCCGGGGCGAGGGCGGGAGGAGGGGCCCTCGAGGGACGAGGGCGTGGCGGGGGCAGCGGGAAGGGTGAATGGAGGGCGGGGCGCGAGCGGGGGCCCGGGGGCGGGACTTGAGGTGACCACCGCGGGGGGGGGGGGGCGGCTAACGGATGTGGCATGGGGCGGGGGGCCAGGCCCGGGGCGGGCGGCCGGGAGGGGGGATTCCCTCCTGCCCCGAGGGCGGGTCTCCCGTCTGAGGAAGGGGCTGTGGGGATTCCCTCTCCCTCCGAGTTCGCCCGCCCGCCCCGGCCGCGGAGGGCGCGCCGCGCGCTCGGCGCCCGCCAGGCCTGTTGGAGGTGAGGGAGGTGGGGTGAGGTGGTGCCCGCCCCCCCCCGGCTCCTCCTCCCCCCCGGCCCTCCCCTCCCACCACCCTCCCCCCAAGTCTGTCCGTCCCTCCCCTCCCTCCCCCCGCCGCCTCCTCCTGCCGCTGCCGCTGCTTTGGCTGCTGCGTCATACGCCCCAGAGCCGCCGGGACGGAGGGGCTGGGCCTGGGGACCCCCGGCCTCTGCTTGCACGCCCCCCGACGCCCGAACGTGCCCTCCCCGCGCGGGGGGCTCGCCTCGGCCTCCCACGGCTGTCCCTGCCCGGCTCCCGGCGGCCCCAGCTGTCACCGGTAAGGAGGCGGCGGGAGACGCCGGCGGGGGTGCAGGGCGCCGGGGGTCGGCGCGCGGGGCGGGCGGGAGAGCCCTCGCCGCCCGAGCGTCGGGCCCGGTCGGCCGGTCCAAGTCGCCTCGCGGACGCGCCCGTCGTGGGGAGTAGAGACTGGGCTGGGACACGCCCCCCTCCCGGGGCACTCAGGGAAGTTATTTAACCCGGGGGGGGGCAGGGAACCCCGAATTTGAGGGTGACCTGACATAACCCGACACTAGGATGATTGTTCTGAATGAGACACGCGGGCCTGGGGAAGCAGCCGTTTCTGAGAGACTCTGGAAAACATCTCCAGAAAAGCTCCCAAACACATCTCTGGGCCACAGAGCACCCCGATTATGAACCTCCACACAGCAGGGCAGTGTGACAGTGGAAGCCGAGTGGTCACCTTTGCTCCTGCAACCATCATTTCTCCTAAAATCTCAAGGCCTGGGTATAATATCCCAGGGGAGCTCAGGAAACTAGAGAATTAGGGGGTGGGGGCGGGATGTTAGGGAGAGGAGAGTCAGGCACCAGAGTTGGGAGAGCTGGAGTCAAGCTGGTGAAAGGGGCTGATGGCTTTATATCCAGGTGTGCACGGGATTGGGAGACTTGGGGGTACAGCTGCTGCATGCCTCCACTCTCATAACCTCCCATCCCATTTCTGGCTAGGCCCCCCAGGATGCAATGGCGCAGCCCCCCCGGCTGAGCCGCTCTGGTGCCCCCCCACTTTGGGACCCAGCTTCCCCTGCTCCCACCTCAGGCCCCAGGCCCCGGCTTTGGGAAGGTCAAGATGTGCTGGCCAGATGGACTGATGGGCTGCTTTACTTGGGGACTATCAAGAAGGTAAGATCTTTGACCGCTGACCTGTCACCTTCTTCCTAGTCCCTTTATCTAATTCTGGCTCCCATGTCCTCCTCTGTGCTCACCCATTCCAGGTGGACAGTGCTCGGGAGGTGTGTCTGGTCCAGTTTGAGGATGATTCCCAGTTTCTGGTTTTATGGAAAGACATTAGTCCTGGTGAGAACCTAGAGGCCTGAGAGTGTGTATCCCACTGAAAACAGAAACCTGGCTTGGGGGGCAAAGGGGAGCTTACGGGCAGGCCCCGACACTGTGTTCCCGCACAGCCGCCCTCCCTGGGGAGGAACTCCTCTGCTGTGTCTGTCGCTCTGAGACTGTGGTCCCTGGGAACCGGCTGGTCAGCTGTGAGAAGTGTCGCCACGGTGAGCGGTGTGGGCCTTCCAGGCCGCCCCTGGCCTTTCCCTCCAGCGCCTGTCCCCACGCCCCCTTGTCCTGGCCTGGCTCCCCAGGCCACCACTCTGGCCAGTCTCCTCGACCCTGTAACTTCACCGCTTCCCGGTGCATGGGAAGGGGTGGGGTGGGAGCTTTGCAGGCGGGGTATGACTCAAATACACCTTTTAGCCATGTGACCTTGGGCAAGACCCCCTCTGGAACTCTACAGGCATCAGCTCCCTCACCTGTAAAATAAGGATAATGCATCCCATCCCAGCAGGTTCACGGGCAAGGATTGAGTGAGATGGATAAGCCTAGTCCTGTCCTAGTGCTTAGCACACACAGGTATGCATGCAATAAGTGGTCCCCTATCGACGTTATCGTTATTCAGCTTATCACCAGGACTGCCACGTTCCGAGGGCCCCAGCCCCTGGAGAAGGAGAGGGCACGGCTCCCTGGGTCTGCCGCCAGTGCGTCTTTGCCATCGCCACCAAGGTAAGGGCAACTTCCCGTTCCCCTCCGGAATCGGCCTTCCGGCCTGCCCCCCGCCCAGCCTCTCCTTTCCCACCCCTCCGAGGCTGCCTGCCCGTTTTCTCTCGGCAGAGGGGGGGTGCCCTGAAGAAGGGCCCCTATGCCCGGGCCATGCTGGGCATGAAGCTTTCGCTGCCATATGGACTGAAGGGGCTGGACTGGGACGCTGGACATCTGAGCAACCGGCAGCAGAGTTACTGTTACTGTGGTGGCCCCGGGGAGTGAGTAGGGGGCTATGGAATGAGCAGCACGGGGGGGGGGCTGATCCGAGAATGGAGGAGAGCAAATGGCTGAAGACGCACAGGGAGTGTGGTAGTTATGGGGCATGTCCGTAGGCCAATATCCTGTTCCCCTCTCAGGTGGAACCTGAAAATGCTGCAATGTCGGAGCTGCCTGCAGTGGTTCCACGAGGCCTGTACCCAGTGTCTGAGCAAGCCCCTCCTCTACGGGGACAGGTGAGACCAGGGCAGACCCTCCAGGAGCCCAGCCTGCCTGCCTTGCTGCATTTCACCCTCCCAGCATCTCCGTGCCCTCCTCCCTCCCATCCTTTCCCCACCACTGCACTGTCCCTCACCTGTTCGCCCCATCCTTGCTTGTAAGTTCTGTATATAGGATGATATCGTTATCCCAACTTAAAATGTGTTCTCTCTTGCCCACATCCAGGTTCTACGAGTTTGAATGCTGTGTGTGTCGGGGGGGCCCTGAGAAGGTCAGGAGGCTACAGCTTCGTTGGTGAGCTGGGTTGGGTATGACCTCAATATAACCTTTCTCAGCACCCCGAATATTTCACCTTACACGTCCCCACTTCCTATGCCAGGACGTTTCTGTGACCTTGACCACCCCATGTTTTTCCAGGGTGGACGTGGCCCATCTTGTTTTATATCACCTCAGTGTTTGCTGTAAGAAGAAATACTTTGATTTTGATCGTGAAATCCTCCCTTTCACCTCTGAAAATTGGGACAGTTTGCTCCTGGGGGAGGTAAGGGGTGGTGAAGCTTTGGGGTTTGGGGTGGGAGAAGGAGATGTGAAGGAAGGAAGGTCTTTGCTTCTCTCATCCCATTTTGCTTCCCCTTCTCCAGCTGTCAGACACCCCCAAGGGAGAACGCTCTTCCAAGCTCCTTTCTGCTCTCAACAGCCACAAGGACCGGTGAGTTGGACAGAGGGAGAGGCAAGAGGAAGAAATGGCTGCGGCAGCCTGGGAGGGGAGGGGCTGCAGACCACCTGGAGGTCATCTTTGAAAAGGACTGAACATCACAGTAAGAGGGGCCCTTTTCTGTAGCACTGATCCTCTGTCATTTCTCTCCTCACCCAGTTTCATTTCAGGGAGAGAGATTAAGAAAAGGAAATGTTTGTTTGGTCTCCATGCTCGGACCCCTCCCCCTGTGGAGCCCCCTACTGGAGATGGAGCCCCCACCAGGTCACTGGTCCAGGGGGGATGGGGGGAGTTCTCAGGGAATTAGACTGGGGGTATGTGTACATAGAGGAGGGGGGGGGGGTCTTTGGGGTGTCCGGGAGGGGGCTGGGGGGATAAGGAGGCCTCTTACAGCTTCCCTTCAGGGCAGGGCCCTGGGGGAGGGGTCGCACGTCCCCTGGGGAAGCGCCGGAGGCCGGAGCCAGAGACCCTGAGGAGGCAGAAGGGGAAGGTGGAGGAGCTGGGGCCACCCTCTGCAGTGCACAATCAGCCCGAGCCCCAGGAGCAGAGGGAGCGGGCTCGTCTGCAGAGAGCACTGCAGGTACGGGGGGCCCCCTAAGGGCTGCATGGTGGGGTGTGGGAAGGAATCAAGGACTATCGGTCAGTCCATGCTCCTTCCTCTAGGCCTCAGTGTCTCCACCACCCTCCAGTCCTAGCCAGAGTTACCAGGGCAGCAGCGGCTACAACTTCCGGCCCACAGATGCCCGCTGCCTGCCCAGGTGAGTGCTCCCCTGTCCCCCAACCAGGTATGCTTCCTTGGAACCTCTTCTCCAGTTTAGATCCTCTGGATTTTGTCACCTACACCATATTCTCTGAAATGCTTTCCACTTTCAATCTTGGCCACCCATTGTCTTGCCTAGAGAGTTTTCTAGAACCAGTGTCTGATACCCAGTACTTTGGGGATGGGGTCCCCTGGGGTTAGTGTTGGAGCTCTGCCTTTCCCAGGGGGAGAGGGTCCTCTTCCTTTGCTTCAGGTCCTGACATTCCCCTCCCCAACCCCAGCAGCCCCATCCGGATGTTTGCTTCCTTCCACCCCTCTGCCAGCACCGCAGGGACCTCTGGGGAAGGAGAACCCCCAGACAGGTGAGATTCGACACACCTTTTCCTGTGGCACTCCCTCTTCCCCTTTATGCTCTCAAGTTTCTCATTCTCTAGCCATTTCTTCCTTCTCTGATTGACATTTTGTCTCCGTTTCTGGTCCGTCCTTGTCTGCATCTATCTGGGCTCACAAATGCCTTCTCTCCTCAGGTCACCCCTGGAACTTCACATTGGTTTCCCCAAAGACACCCCTAAGAGTGCCCCCCACTCAATGACTGCCTCGTCCTCCTCAGTCCCAGCTTCCTCCCCAGGTCTTCCTAGGCGCGCAGCACCCCCTTCTCCTTTGTGCCGTAGTTTGTCTCCTGGGCCTGGGGGAGGAGCCCGAGGTGGAGCTGGCTACCTGTCCAGAGGGGACCCAGTCCGAGTCCTTGCTCGGAGGGTCCGGCCTGACGGCTCCGTGCAGTACCTGGTTGAGTGGGGAGGAGGGGGCATCTTCTGAACAGCCTTGCGTCTGCCCACCTCCCCATTCACACACACCGGCACTTTCATACCCTGACCTCTGACCTCACCTGCAGCTGGGATGTACCTGGGGAGGTAGGGGGGTAGTTCTTCCTGCTGCCCAGGCTGGAATCCGGGTAGGGGATGGAAAAGAGGCTCTCTCTTCTCACACCCCTTCATGATTCCTGACCCCCCACCCCCACCCCCACCCCACCCTTCTTCCCATTTCCTTTGATGTTATTTTGTTACAGCTTTTTAAATATTTTTAAAAATTATTTAACCCCTGGAGATGGAGACTGAGGAGGGGGGTGATAAGGAATCCCAGACTCTGTATGATCGAAATAAAGAGAAATAAATAAATTTTGCAGCCCTGAATCATTCCTGAAAGAGGGAAGGAGCTCAGAAACTAGAAGCATTTCTAATGTTCCCCAGATTCACATAAGTAACAAGGAAAAAGGCAAAAGGCAGGGAGAACCAAAGATAGGATTTATTGGAGACCCAATCATCACCTGGCAGTCAGAGGGCAACGAAGTATCTGAGGGCATCACACCAGGGACAGGGCTGATCATGGTAGAGCTGTGCTGGAGTCAGAAACGGACTCTGTAACCTGGCGTACCCAGTGCAGGTACGGGGAGTTCCCCTGCTCCACAGGCAATGCGATCACCTCAGCCACTTCATAAGGGTGCACAGAACTGCAAAAAAGATGGGGGGGGGGTGCTGCTGGTGTCACTCAAAGGTTTACCCCGAGGAGCCCACCCCCTCAGGCACTAGCTCTTGACTACCCAGCAAGCCTCACCCTTCTCCCACATACAGGCCCTCACCCCATCTATCAAAGGTCTCACCGAACAAAATCTGTCAAAGCTGGGACCAAGGAACTTTGAGTTTTAATCATCTACGGGGCAAAGACAAATATGGTTGAGTCAAGAAGTTGGGGTGGTCTCAGGCTGAGGAGTAGGGGGTCAAAGGGAGGTCTGGGGATGGGGGATGCTTCTCACCATCAGCACCTCACTGTCCTCCTCAATCTTTCCTTTCCACTCATAGCTGAAAAGGTCAGAAAGGAAGTGTGGGGACCAAAGATTCCGTCAGGAAAAAGGCTCCCAGACAATCCCGAGTTAGGTTTACCCTCTCAACTATGACTCACATGGATGTAATCTGAGGGATGAGGTTCACGCAGGCTGCGAGGCGCTTCTCCACCACAGCCCTGAGGTGAAGAGACAGCCCCCTCAGTGTCCCTTCACCTAACATTTTGCACTAGCCGCCCAAAGAGAGGCTCCAAAGCTAGAGGGAGGAAGCAACGGGAGGGCGCGCTTCGCTCCCCTCCCCCAACTCTCCCTCTGATACTCCTTCCCCGCTCTCCAGCGAAGTCCCCCACCTGGCGATCTCCTTGGCGACCTTCTCGTTGGGGCAGGTGACAAAGGCTGCAGAGACCGAGCCGGGGACGTAGGCGGAGCCCGAGGCCGGCGGTGACTGTGGTGGGGGGTTTCCAGAGGCCATGGAGAGCAGCGCTCGGGGTAGCAACAGAAGGCGGGAGGCCACAGGCAACAGTGCCGGCATCCAAAGAAGCGACAGGAGCAGAGCGGCCTGAGGGCAGGGGCGAATTCGGTCTCTTTCCCCACCCCACCCTCAGCAAATGCCCCAGGAACTTGCACCCCGGTAACCCTTCGCTTGGAGAGACGCTTAGGCTCTGCCTTCTTTCCCGTGCATCCCGAAAGAAAATGTCCCTGAAGCTGAGAAAAACTTGAAAAAGTAAGGCAAAGACTCGGTTTTCGCTCCTTCCGCAGCCGCCAATCTCCGGGATTTGGGGTGCAGGGGGTGTTTTAGAGGCTTTGAGGACCGGAAGAGGCGGGGTCGGGCACTCACCCCTCCGCCGAGCAGGACTGCGGGAGCCCGCCCCCACCTCATGCAGCCTCTGCTGGTAGAGTGGGGTTGAATATCAAAGGCGGCACGCTAAACGGAGAAAGAACCCCAAACTCAGGAAACAGGGCTCTTCTTACCTGGGCTGCAGCCACGTGACAAAATAGTGCACACCGCGTGACAGTACAAGCCCGACCCCCCGAACCTCCACGGCCAGCCAATCCTGGACGTCACCCGGCCCAGTTTGCCCCGCCCCTGACGGGGGCGGAGCAAAGAGGGATTTGACCAATCGACAGCCGGGTCTGCAGACGTGCATGGAAAGGACACGCCCGCTTCCGCTTAAACCGGAAACGGCCGATTGCTGGCGGAGTTGAGGCGATGCGGCGGTCCCCTGTCACGTGGCGGGGTCGGTCCTTTAGGAGGTGGTACCTCAAGTGAGCTAAGTGAAGAGGCCAATCGCAACCTAGCCCCTTAGGCCTCGTGACTAGAGAGTTGGTGCTCAGAAAGCGGGGACGGAGACCCCGCAGACCCAATGCGTCAGGTTGGGGAGTGGGGAATCATGCTTAAAAGCCCAGATGTACCTAGTAACAATCCCAACACTTCCTAAACCTTAAGGAGTGGGCGGGATCTGAGAAGACCGAACCTCAGGGCGTGAAGAGAGCGCCCCTTGCCCTTTTAGTTCTGACTGAGAAGTGCCAGGGCTTGAGAAGGAACAACGATGAACTGAGGAGTGACCCGCTGGCCCTGGGGTGGAGGTCCGCGGCGGGGGGGCGAGGGCGGGGGGGACGGTAAGGCAACACCGGGCAATGGCAAGGCAATGACTAGCTGAGAAAAGATGGGTTTTTAAATAACAGAGGGAGACCATGCAAATGGAATGGAAGATCCTGGGGCTGAGGGCCCAAAGCTGGAGACAGATGGTTGATGGGAGGAAAAGAGGGCTGCAGGTTGGGGGTACGAAGAGGACAACAGGAAGTAGCCATGGCCCTTTTGTCCCCAAGTTCCTGCCTTTTCCATTCTCTAGGTTAGGTCCACTTCTCAGCCTTGGGTCTCCTTCACTTATCCCATCCCCCTAGGAGCCAGGACCTGCCCTACATTCCCTCCCTGGGGCCCAACCACATCCAGTGACCCAAAAATGGAGAGGGGCCAATGAGAGGTGAGAATGGGGGGAGGAGGCAGCAGAAAAAAGGGCTCTTGCCACTCCCCCAACCCTGTATTCTCCCTCCCAACCCTGGTCGGGGGTCACTGGTTTAGTACGTGGGGATGACAGGGAGTTTCCCAGGACCCTGTCAGAATTCTCCCACACCTCTCTCTCTAGGTCTGGGGTCCTTGAGATCCCTGTCTTTGGATTTGGAATTTGTCTCTGACATGGATCTCTCTGGGGTCTTGTCAGCATTTAGGTTGGGGCCCTTCTCAAGACTGAGTTTCCTTTTTGTTTTTGTTTGTTTGTGGGTTTCTATGTTTCTGGGTCCGTGGTCTCTCCCTCCGAGGTTTTTCAAACTCCTCTTTATGACTTTGGGGTCTTTGAGTTTTCCGTCTCTGAGCTGGCTGACGCAGCCTCTCTCCCTCGGTCCCTGGGCCTGGAGTTTGTCTCTGAGTTATCAGTCTCTGAGCCTGCAGTTTCTTGTGACTGATATCAAAGTCTGGGGGTCTCTGAGATCCCTCTGTGGGTGTGAGCTCCAAGCGTAAATTCTGGGTTTGGTTTCTTTTTGGATCTGGGGTCTCAGGTCTTTCACTTCGAGTCTGCATCTCAGGGCTTGGTCCCTGAAATCCCCATCTCAGGGTCTGGAGCCTAAGATTTCTATGGCTACTGGAGTACCCATTTGAGACTGGATTCTTGGATTTTGATATCTTGTCTTTGGGGGACTGTACGGTCTCTTTCTGAGATCAGGGTCTCTTTTCCTCTAAATTTTGGGACTGTGCCTCAGAGTAAACGGGGGGGGGGGGGGGGAGGGGGGGCGAACGGGGGAGGGGGGTGTTAAGGCCTTAGATCCCGCCCCTCTCAATGCGAGCTGTCTTTCTTTGTGGGTCTGGGGTCTCTCGTCTCAGGGTCTGGGGTCTGCGTCGTTAGACCCGCTCTCCCTCTCTGGCATGTTTTCAAGTCAGGGGTCTCTTTCTCCGGGTCTCCCTGAGGAGGGGTGGGGGCTGCAGAGTCTCTTCCTCCTCCTCCTCCAGCTCTTTCCTCTCTCGCTCGCTCCCCCGCCCCCCTCTCTCTCGGCTGCCGCTGCTACCGTTGGCTCCTGTTCTCCTCCTCCTCCTCCTCTCTCCTCCTCTCTGCTCCTCTCTGCTCCTCTCTCCTCCTCTCTCCTCCTCCTCCTCCTCCTCCACCTCCTCCTCCTCCTTCTCCCCCTCTCTCTCCCCCTTTCTCTCTTTTCCTTCTCCCCCGTCCCCCCACCCCTCCCCCCCGGCCTGATGAGCAGGTCTCGCGCCTCCATCCATCGGGGGAGCATCCCCGCGATGTCCTATGCCCCCTTCAGAGGTACGGTGGTGAGGGGAGGGCCGGGGGGGGGGGGCAAGAGGGGGAGGGGCAGGGGGCGGAGGGGGGTGGAGAGCTGGGGCCAGGGAGGGGAGCGGCTGAAATGGAGGGAGAGGGGAGGTCCGGGAAAGCAGGGGTGAGAGCTATGGGAAAGAGAGATTGGAGGCCAGAGGGAAAAGGATAGACTGGGGATGGAGAGGCCAGGGAACAAGCCCTTAAAGAGGGGCTGAGGGGAAAATGATGAAGGGGAAAGAGCGAGCCAGCGAGGAGACGGAATGGTGAAGGATAGGGTTGGGGGAAGAGCTGCAGGAATAATTTGGGGGTGGGAGCTTAGAGAAGAGGAAAATATCAAGGAAATAGAGGGACAGGGTCTTAGGAGAGGGGCTAGAGGGGGAAATGAAAACATAGGGGTGAAAAGAGAGGCCAAGAAGATGGGGGGCGTACGGTAGGGGCTCAGAGAATGGTAGGGGGTAGGAAAAGAGGAGGATGGATGGAGAGAAGAAGGAGCCAGATGGAGAGAGAGGGAGGCAGGAGGGGGAGATGGAGGGTCCAGATGGAGGAAAGAGAGGAGAGGGAGGGAATGGGTTGGGGGAGGGGAGACCAGGGCAGGGGAAGGGCCAATTTGTGTGTGTATTTGTTGTGTGTATGGGGAGGGGATGGGGGATAGATTCAAGTAAGATTGAGTGATGGGAGCAGGAGGCAGTTTAGGACCCTGCCTCAAACTCTGACCCTCATTAAGGCCCCCTGACCGATGAAATGTAACCCCTGGGGTCTTATCTGCTCTCTTCGCTTTACCACTTTATCCCCTCCCCCACTCCCAATCTTTATTTCCATTCCCCCTCCCTCTGGTGTCCATCACATATATCTTTCCCCCCATATGGTGTCCGTTCCTTATATGAGTCCCCCTTCTGTCCTTCCCCTATACCAGTCCCCTCTCTGGTATCATTCTCTCCCTCCCTCTCTTTAAGCTCCCTTGTAGCTATGCCACCTGTCCGCCCCTCCTTCTTGACCCCCTTGCCCCAGCCCCCTGTTAGATCCACCTGGTTTGCTCTGCCCAATGTCCAGTTGGGCCCTTCTGGTGTATTCCCTTGTGCCTAGGGAATTCTCATCACCCCCGCCTTCCTTTCTCTCAACTCCATCCCATTACTTGTCTCCCAGCCCATCCTCTGTTCCCTATCCCCCTCCCCATCTTGTCATCACAGGTCTGTGCCTACCCACTTCCCCTAACACCCCAGCTCCTGTCTCATCGTCTGTTCCTCTTCTCTTGTCTCTTTTCTGGGGTGTTGAAGATTTGAGGTACAAAGACCCTGAACTTTGAATGGTTGAAACAGGGGCTACAAGAGATTCCCATTTGCGCCCTGAGGGATTTTTTTTTTTAAACCTAGTACATCTTTCCCCTTTCTCAGCCATGTTATTGCACCTCTGCATCTGCCTCCCAGAATCCTCCTTCCCTAAGTCCAGGCAGTCTGTGTGTGTTTTCCCAGAGTTGTTCCTAAGCTAACTTCCCTGGGTCGGTCCCTGCTTCCAGGCGAATGTGCTCACCGAAGTCTAACCTGCCTCTCTTTGGCTGCAGCCTCAACCAGCCCCTCCCATCATGTCTATCAACAAATTTCTCCTCTGGGTGTACCGTGTCTGAGGGCGGTGGGCGTGTTGCCTGCAGTGTCTGCCATATAGGGCCTAGGTACTGGCTAACTATCAAGAGAATATTGGTTAGAGTCTCTGAAGTGGCATTGAGGTAAAGTTTCAAACTGCTGGGGTTTCTAGGTAGTGGGGCAGAATCTATATTCTGGGGGGTCATCTCTGACTCTAGTCTTCAGGTTGGGTAAAGTTGAAGGATGTGTTTATAGACAGAAAAGGGCCAGATTTTTTGAAAACTGCCACTCAGGGGCATTCACTTGGAGTGAAGCCCAGCGACCAACTCTTTTCCTGCAATATCTCCATGGCTAATTTTTTCATAAAAGTTGACACAACTTGGTTTTTTCTTTCTCCAAATCCCCTCTCACTCTGATACCTTAGTTCTGACTTTTGTCCCTTTTCTCCGGTAGCCTAATTTCTATCATTTGGTGTCACCAATCTGATCTCTTTCAGCCTGTCACCTATTGTGTCCCTGTGATGCTGTGTAGCATTGGGGTTTAAAGGGGAGGCAGTTTGCAGGAAAAAGGGGCATGGCAAGAAGAACAGCAAAGCTGGGGAAGAAGGAGCCTGAGGGCCTCTCTGAGCACGGGTGACTCTTGGTCTCTGTTCTTCTCTTCTAGAAGTTCTGTCCTATCCCCAGCCCTTGTCCCTAGAGACCCCCTCCCTGTTTCCAGGCCTGAATCTCCCATTCTTTGCCCCTGCAGCCCCTCACTGTGGAGATGACTTCTACCCTGTCCATGGAGGCTGGGTCGAGAGGGGGAGAGGAAGTATTAAATCTTTGATCACTCGACACAGAGTAGAGGGAAGGGGTGGGGAAGAGGTCAGTGGATCTCGCATCTCCCAAACCAGGGTATATTTTCTACCTCCTTCATCCCCTGCTAGATGCTGACAAGAGTCATCTTCTCCCTACTGCTGGGAGAACCAGAACTTTCCCAAGGGAAAGGGTGAGGGGAGGAGGGAGAGAAGGCCCCGTCAATGTCTCTGACTCTGTGAAGGGGTGAAATCCCTCCAGATGTTCAGCTCTCAGAATCTCATGAACCCAGTGTCCCAGCCTCTGCCCCATTCTTTCCCACATCTGTGTAGCTCTCCTCTTACCCTCTTGCAGCCGGGCAGTGCCACCGTCCAAGTCCTTGGCTTTTGCAGTTATTTGGATGCACTCCCTCTTCCCAGACACCTGCCACCAACCTCTTTGTGTGTTTTTTCTTCCACCAGTTTTGCTGCACCTCCAACTTTTTATTTCCTGGAGAACTCCTTTACTTTTCTCTGCCCTGAGATGTGCACTCTTGCTGCCATGATGTCATTCCCCCCACCTGAAGCAGCCTTTTATATTTCTTTCCCCAAGTCTATAGAGCCCCCTGTGATGTGCTTCCCCACCCACCTTTTTGCCCAGATGTATAGGCTTATCTTCTGTTCTTTTAAAGTTGCCATGTGCCCCAGTCCCATCTGTGATCTCCTCAAGGCAGGAAGGGGTTCCTCTCACTTTGTGGACTCTCTTCTTCCCATTTTGGACCCCTGTCTCCCAAATATGGAGAGCCTCCCTTACCATTTCTTTGTATCTTTGTTCCCCCAGATGTACGGGGACCCCCTATGCACCGAACGCAATATGTTCATTCCCCGTATGATCGTCCTGGTTGGAACCCTCGGTTCTGCATCATCTCGGGGAACCAGCTGCTCATGCTGGATGAGGATGAGGTGAGCAGGGTGAGGAGGTGGGGAAAAGGCCTCTGGGGATCCTGGGAGAATGTGGAGAGAAAGATGGGAAGAATCCTCTTTGGTGAATGGGAGAGAGTCAGAGAAGGTGGTGGACAAAGAAGAGAAACATTTGCAGGTAGAGGGTAGGGGAGGAGGGTGAACATTGGGCCATTGAGATTTGGACTGGGGTGTGATAGAAGGAGCAATCAGTGATCATTCTTTCACCTTGGGCAAGGGGTCTTTGAGGGCAGTGTTTAGTATTGGGGAGGAGATGTGGTTCTGAAGATTTGGGGCTGCCTCCTGTTTTCGCCCTGCCCATATTGTGGGATAGGTTCAAACAGGGAAGGGAAACTGAAGGACTTGGAGAAAGTGAAGAAATGGGAAGGCCTCTCTTCCAAAGAGATCTTCAGGAAGCCTCTTCCCTTCCCCCACTGGGCTTGTCCTTTCCCCCAAAGGGGAAAGGGGTAAGGGGAATTGAGGGACCCAGAGAAAAGGCAGGAGATAGTGGGGAGTCTTTGTGTAACTAGGGCTGGGGGTACTGGGAGAGATGATGGAGGTTAGCAGGTCTGGGCAAGGAAGGGGATGAAGACTGAGAAGGCTTCCAGCAGGGACTGGTTGGGCATCAGGAGGGAATGGAAGGGGGAGATGCTCGGGGATGAGGGGAACTGGGAATGTGGGGAGTTGTCTGAAGGAGTAAGAGTGGGGTAGGTGGCATGGACTAGCCAGAGTGAAGGCGAGGCAGTGAACAGAGGGTTCTTGCGGGGGGTAGTGGCCATGGCAGGGTGGTATGAGAGAGAAAGGAATGGGGTTCTGATTTGAGAGCTGAGTCAGGAGTGGCTAGTCCAACAGAGGAAATAGGAAATGCAAATGCGAAGGGTGGATGCCCCCAGTTGTGATTCAGACTGTGGGGGTGAGTTGGGGGGCCAGCTATAGAAAAATGGTAGGGTGACCTGGGAGACAGAGAGGTGGTGAGAGATGTGTCCCAGGATACCCTGAAAAACTACTGGGGAGAGAGAGTGGGGGCAGGGCTAGAATTGGAGTTTAGGGTTAAGCATGGTGTTGAGGGACCAGGGAGAAGGGGATGGGCAGGTGGAGAGTGTGGCAAGACACTGGGTGGAGGGGTTCCAGGTCACACAGTAGAGGCGTTTAGGGAAGGATGTGGTGACTCTGAGGGAGAGGTGATTTAGGGGCACCAGGGGGTCATCTGAATGAGTCACAGTGGTCCCTGGCCTTGGCCAGGGCTCTGAGGTCTGTAGGATGAACTGGGGAAACTGGAACCAATAGGAGTAGTCGCTTTTGGGAATCTGATGGGGGAAGACAATGAAGGGATGCAGAGATGGGGACAGGTCAAGACAGGTCAGTAAGACCCAGTCAGATGGGCGCACTGGCCCGCAAGCTGAGGGTCACCCGGAGTGGAGTGTCCACAGTGCCGTGGGGGTGGGGGTGGATTGGGGAAAGTGAGCCACAGAGAGCTGGAATGGTGAGTTCTGGGGCAGGGGCTGGGGGCTGGGGGCGGCTGTGGTTCCGGTGGCTCCCTGGTAGGGGTGGAGGAAGCTGGAGGGTGGCCGGTGTGGAGGTTGGGAAAGAAGTGGTGAGGGGCCGCTGGGGTGAGGCTACGGGAAAGGTGATGGATACAAGGAAGAAGGGAAGTGAGAGGGGCCGGTGGAGGTGAGGAAGGAGACAAGGGTGGGGGGAGGTGACCAGGCCCTCTGGGGGAGGGGAGGTTGGGTCCCAGTCTGGCCGCACGCCGGGCTGTGGGAGGGAGACAAGCTGTGGATCCTGATTATAAATGCAGCTTCTGCTACCCCCGTGACAGGCACGGAGGGAGAGGAGAGGGTGAGGCGGTGGGAGGTTGGAGAGCAGGGAGGATGGAGGAGCTGAAGGTCAAGGGGAAACTGATGCAGGGGGGCAGCAAACTCCTAAGCGGTGGCGGGAAGACCTGGGAGACTTCTCTGGAGGGTGTTTCCAGAGAACTGGAGAGAGAAAAGAGGGGGTGGGCCTGGAGGGAATGAGGGAGGGAGACTGGGAGAGAGACGGGAAAAAGAAATCCGCTCCAGGGAGACCCAAGGAGTGGGGAGGGGGCGCTGGGTGGGCTGGCCCGGTGAGAAGGGCTGCCCGGGCTTCCTTGATGGGGGGAGGGGAGGGGGCGTGGGCCTGCGAGGTGCTCTGACCCCCCCCCCTCCATCCCCCCACCCCCCCCAGATACATCCCCTTCTGATCCGGGACCGGAGGAGCGAATCCAGTCGCAACAAACTGCTGAGACGCACAGTCTCCGTGCCGGTGGAGGGGCGGCCCCACGGCGAGCATGGTACGGCGGCCGAGCAGGTTCTCGAGCCCCGGCCAGGGCCGGGGGCGGGCCGGGGGCGGCCGGCGAGCGGGGCCGAGGCCCGAGGAGGCTGGCGGGGCGGGAGGAGGCGGAGCCCGCGCCCAGGCCCCGGGGGCGGGAGGAGGCGGGCCGGGGCAGGGCGGCGCCGAGGCCCGGCGGGTGCCCGCTCGGCTGCGCGCCCCCTTCACGCGGGCGGCGAAGTTTGCCTGGCGTCCCGGGGCTGGTACGGATAGCTCCGTAGCTCCGAGGCTCCGGCAGCGCGCTCCTGCCTCCGCCCCTCCCGCCCTGGTCTGCAGCCCCGAGACACCGACCGTTCCTGCCCTCACCGACCCCTGCCCCTTCCCGTGCTCTGGTTCTTCCCAGACCTCTCCCCTTGCCTCCTTTTTCCTCTGCTCATCCCCACTGCTTTTCTTTCCTGCGATTCGGTCACCCCTGTCCTCGGCTCGCCGGCTTCCCTCGGCCCCCCGGCCCTCTCGAGGCCCCTGCCTCTCCTCTCCGCTCCGGGTGGACTCATCGACCCGTCTCCTCTCCTGTCTGTCTGTACAGAGCTATCTCCTCGGTCTGTCTCTCCAACTCTCTCTCTCCATCTGTCTCTTCCCCTGCCTCCCTCTTTCTGCCCCCCCACCTCCCTCTTTAGTCATTTAAAAAAAGATTTTTGTCTTCCTGAGAAGTTCGCTTAAAAGGTTTCCATGGGAACGGTGAGGGAGATGAAGGCAGAGAACAGAGATCTGCAGCCAAGGTGCAGAGAGATGCCCTCACCCCTGGAAACCCCCTTGTCACTGCCCGCGGCCACCACGTTCCCCTTCCACAACTAAGAGTCCAGAAGCCCCCAGCCCATGCCCCGACCTCTGGGTGGTCTCTTCCCCCCCCCCCCCCCCCCCCCCCCGCCAGCTTCCCCTCCCCCGAGGATTCCAAGCGTGCAGTTCCTCTCCGTCAGAGAGCCAGTGGCCTGTCCCCGTCCGCTGGCTCCGCTGGCTCTGTCTGTCTGTCTTCTGACAGTCCCCGGCCTCACTGCCGTAGAGGCCAGCTCTGGGTCCCTGAGTGGATGGGTGGGCGGCCAGGATGTGTGTCCTTGTCATGGAAACTCTGCCCATAGGGGTGTGTGGGTTGCCCATCTCTGAGAAGCAAAGCCAGGTGGTGGTGGTGGAGGGCTGTGTGCAGAGCCTGAGCGTGAGCCCGGCACATCTGTGTGGCGTGTGTGGGCTGTCCACGCCTGGGAAGGGTGTGTGTGTGTGCAGGAGTGCGTGCCTCGTCCCCATGGCCAGGCCAGGACGGCCACCCGTCACGGAGCAGGTTTCTCATGTGTCCCCGTGCTTGGCACCTCTGCCCAGTATTGCCCACATGTTGTCTCACCCTCAGGGTCTGGGGTTTCCTGTGGGGTTTGCGTGGAGCACCACAGTGTACTGGGACTTGGGGGTGGTATGTGGAGGTCGCGTGCTCGCGTGGAATAGGCCCTGGGGGGGGCGGTGCCCGAGGTATATGTATGTATTTTTTTGAGGGAGGGCTTAGTGCCAGAGTTCACGGCTGGTGAATGCTGGGGGTCTTCGGGGGGATGGGAAAGGCGTGGGGAGATCTGCAGGGATCTCGGCATCGCCCGGGCCGTGGGGGCCTTCGGGCGGGTGGGAAGGTGCGTGCTGAGGAGGTGGAAGCTCAGCCTGGAGAGGTCGCCGGGCCTTGAGGGGCACCGGACTGCGGGGTCCTCCTCTGTGGGGTGCGGCTGCAGCCCCGGAGGCCTCCGCGGATTTTTTAGGGGGAGGGTCCTGCCCAGAAGGGGATGTTGGGAGGCCCGGTGGGTTTTGGGGGGTCCCCTCGCCCCCCTCCCCCGCTCCTCTTGCGCTGTCTCCGGGCGACGGGGCTCGTGACAGAGGCGGCCACGGCAGCAGCGGTCGCCTAGCAACGGCGGCGGGGCCCGGGCAACGGCGGCAGCGGCGGGAGCGGCGGCGGAGGGAGCCGTTCCCGCGGCCGTCACCGCGCGGCCGTCCGGGCCGTCCCGGGCCCCGCCGCTGCCCCCGCCGCGCCGGGCGGTGCGAGCCGGGCCGCGCCGCCCCCTCTCCCTCCGCACCCCGCCCCGCCCCGCGCGCAGGGCGGGGCCCTTCCCCCACCGGGCCCCCCGCCCCCCAGGCCTCCGTGGGGGGCGGCGCGAGGTAAGGGCGGGGCTGGGCGGGCGGGGAGCGCGCGGGGGGTTGTCGCGCGCGCGGGGGGCGGGGGCGCGCGTGTGCGGGGGCGCGGAAAGGGGGGTGGGGAGGCCGCGGCGGCGGCGGCGGCGGCGGCAGCTGCTCCCTCCGCATGTTCTCGCTACATCTTCCGAGTGGGGGGAGTTATGGTAACCGGAGGGGGTGCTGCGGAGGTTGGGGGGGGCGGTCGGGGACCGGCCCGGGAGGGCCAAGGTCGCGAGCGCGCGGGGGCGGCCGGTGGTGGTGGGGTCTTGGAGGCCCGCGGTGGAGGGGGCAACCCGTGTTTCCGCGTGTGTGCTCGTGCCCATGCTCGTGTCCCCGTGTGTCGGTGCCATGTGCACACGCGAGCCTCAGTTCGTCGTGCACACACGCGCGGCCGGCAGTGTGCAAACCTGCCTCCGCCCGGTGCCCGCCTGGCGGCTCCTGGGCCGACCCCTGGCCTGCGGGGCAGTCCGTGGCCATGCTGGACCGAGTCACCTCTGACCCTGAGCATGCCTGTCCTGAGCCGGGGCTCACCTCCCGTCAGCCTCCGGTGTGTGGGGATGTGTGGCTGCTCAGGCAGGGTTTTCTGTGTCCCTGGTGGCTGATGTATGTCTTTGCATGTGTGTTCCAGCATTGGCCTGGGTATCTGTGTCAGCCCAGCACGGGTGTCCAGGGTGTGTCTGCATGTGGGTGGTGTGTGAGTGGGGGTCGGGGGAGGGGGTGAGAGTGTGTTTGCTGAAATCCGACAGTGTGTGAAGCACCTTTGGGCTAGGCACTGGGTGAGCTTCTCTGCTTGGCCAGAGTAGGGAGAGAAAAGCTTGAAAAGAGCAGGAGTGGGATAAAGAGGAAAAGTGGGGAGAAGGGCAGAAAGGAGGAACGAGAAGGACTTGGAGAAGAGAGACGTGAGAGCCAGGGGGAAAGAATAGCTGGAGAAGGAGAATGTGGGAAAAGCCTGGACCAGATTTAGGAGAGAGGGGAGAATAGAAGAGACCCTAAGATGGGGAACGGATGGTGATGTTGGGAGAAGAGGGGCCTGGGAGCTGAAGACTGCAGGGGGTGGGAGGAGAGACGGCCTCTTGGTAAAGTGATCGCTGAAAGAAGAAAGGGCCCTGGAGTCATGCAGGGTCTGTGGGCTCAGGCTGGGCTGGATCTGGAGGACTTCTCAGGCGTGGGGCCTGTTAGGGCAGCAGCCCCCGTCCTTAGAGGTTCCTCTCCCCAAATCCTTGCCGTTTGTCCAATCCTGTTCCCATCCTGTTCTGGCAGCCTCCCTCCCCTGGCTCCCCTTGAAGATCTGCCAGCTGGGTGGAGAGAGGAAGAAAGGCCAGAGAGACATTAGGGACTTGGGGGGTGGGGGCCTGGGGAGATTCTGTGGGTGATGATGAGATTAGCGAGGTTGCAGAGGCAGGAGTCCAAGCCCTTGCTGCGTGTGTGTACGAGTGCAATTGTGTGTGTACACAGGGTGGGTACCTGTGTGGGTGTGTGCACAATGCCTGTGTTACGGGCCTGTGTAGGTGGCTGTGTGTGCATGCATGTATATGTCGTGCAGGGCTGGGATGTGGAGACCCAGGGTTGCAGTGGATGCTCATCAGGTTGGCTTTGTGTGTGTACACTGGTACGTGCTGTGTTCTCCGTACATGTCACTGCATGCAGCACTAATAATAGGATGTCCTGTGTTTCTGTCACTTGGCCCCCTTTTCCTCTCTGTTCTTGCTATTCTCTTCCTTGCAGCAGTGAGCGACTTTGTGAGCTTGTGTGTGTGGCTTCTGTGTACCTGTGACTGAAGTGTGAGTTCATGCGTCTTAGTTTCTGGTAATGTGTGTAAGGTTGTGTTACTTCCAAGAACTGAGTGAATCCATTAGCAAATTAGTTCTCTTTCTGTTAATTCCTTAGTTTCAAAGCAAAATTGTAGTGGGTTTGCATTAGACTTTATACCCTCAGTAGAGGAGCTTTCCTCTGAAAATAATGGCTGAGCTAGATTCCCTGGAATGAGACCGAGAGAGCCATACCTGAGAAATGCAGAGAAACGTGACTAGGAGAGAGATGGCCTGAACCCTTAGACGCGTTCTTTAGCGTGCAACAGGAGGATTAGAATACTGCCTTTTTACTCCTTGTCCTTTTTATCATTCTGGTAGCAGTAATGGATGCCTGCACTGGAGTTGGGGGGGGTGGGAGTGGGAGGAAAGGGGGTTGTCCTGAGACAGAGTAGACGTGGTTGTACTTTTTGTGTGAATGGAGGATGCCTGTGCTTTGGGGTATGGGGACGCCTTGATGTGTCAGGATCATGATGTACTCCAGCATGGATCCCAGGGATTAAAGCGTGCCCCCGGCGTGGGGGCCATGTGTGCGTCTCGGGGCTCAATGTCCTTTCCTGTAGTGTGCTGCCCGCTTGACTGCCCGAGGGATTTGGGCCCCACGTGCACACCAGCGGTTCTCATGTGGGTGCCTGGGTCCAAGTACGTACTCCCTCGTGGCAGTGCTCACCTATGTCTAAGCATGTATCCCAGGGGGTCGTGAGCTCTGGGTCTTGTGGATCTGCACCCCGTGCTCACAGTTGTCTGTATGTCTCATAAGCACATAAACCCCCATTTATTTTTTGTATCGTGGTCCTTATATACACGTACCCCACAGTCAATGTATGTTTCTGTGCTCTACACATGTGTTCCCAAGAGACTGATGAGGGTTCCTGTATCATGGGAATCATATTTTTGTGTGCAAATCTTTGCTAAAACCTAGGGTTTAGAGTGAAAGGGGAGCTGGGAACTGATTCTAGGGCAATTCGCAATTCTCTAGGCAGGCAGTGAAGATGTAGCCGTGGCCCTCCCTAGTTCTGGAACCTAGAGGGTTAACAGGCAGCTCTTCCGGTCCCCCCCCCCCCCACAGCCTGTAGCTTCTTGTTGCCGTGGAGATGGTAGCCCCGCCTCTGATGCAGCACCTGCCCCCCCATTGGCTGCAGTGGTGACTGTGGGGCTGAGGGGGGAGCCCAGGCCTGGGCAGCCATTCTGGAGCTGGAGCTGGAGCTTGGCATCCCCCCACTTTTATTCTCCTTGAGCCCCTCAGCCCCTCTAAATCCTCTCGCAGCTGAGCCGTAGCTTCTCTTCTGAGCTGCCGCCCCTGCAGGCCCTTGGCTCTCTGAGCCTCATCGGCAGCCACCTCTCTTCCTCCTCCTCTCCCTGCCCTCACCTGGGAGTCCCTAGAGCCCCCACTGCTCAGCCTCCCCACTCCTCTGCATTCTTTCTCTCCCTTCCCCCCTTCCCTTCTGAGTCCCTGCCACTGCAGTGCACGTGGAACCGGCCCCTTCTTCCTACCCCCCCTTCCTTGGGTATTTCTGTCCCCAGCCTTCCTCCCTTGTCACCCTTCACAGGTCCCTTCCAGGACCTCCCCCTCCAGTCCTGGGAGGGGGTCATGGGAGGCAGCCCTGGCACTCCAGACAGACAGGGATTCCAGGAGGAGGGGGACAGGTTGAAGATGTCCCCAGCCCAGGGAAGAGGAAAGCCTGTCTATAGGCAATGACCTTTGACCCGTCCTTATCCCCAGCTGGCCCCTTCTGAGGGGGGGTGACACCAGGGACCTAGCCTCCCTGGATCTTCGGTGTCCCTCGCTCCTGGGGTTTTACCGACCTTCTCAGCCATGCCCCTGTGCTGACTGCCAGCCCCAGTCATGGGCCTAAGGCCTCCCACCCCGTCCCCCTCGGGGGGCTCCGGCTCGGGTTCCTTGCCCCCTCCTTCCCGCCGCCAGCCTCTCCGCCGCCGCTGCTCTTCCTGCTGCTTTCCGGGGGGTAGGTGAGGCTCGAGCTGAGGGGCCGAGGGAGGTGGGGGGCGCGCTGGGGCCAGGGGTGGACACAGCTCCCCGACCCTCTCTCCAGCTTCCTCTCCCCGACTTCCCCCTGGTCCTTTCCTTCCCTCCAGAATACCACTTGGGTCGCTCGAGGAGGAAGAGTGTCCCAGGGGGGAAGCAGTACAGCATGGAGGCCGCCCCCGCCGCACCCTTCCGGCCCTCGGTGAGTGAGCGAGGGACCTGCCAGCTGGGGTGCCCCGCCCCTCCTGCCCAGCTGGAGCCCCAGGCTGCGGGCTGCGGAAGGGGGCAGGAGGAGGGAGCGGGTGTGCCTGCGTGTCTCCCCACCTCTTCAGTTTCCCATTCTTGGCTCGGCCCCCTGCTTCTGGGACCCTCCCTCCCACCGTCTCCACGCTGGTGTGCCTGTGTTTGTGTGTGCACTCGCACCCGCGGGAGCGGAGGAAGACACGCGGGTAGCAGGGCTCCTGCCCCCCTCCTCAACCCTAGAGGCTTCCCCCTGCCCCTGCCCCTCCGTCATCCAGGTACTCCCTGCCCCCACGGCGTGAGCGGGCAGAGCCCACCCTGCCCCAGCCCACTCCTATCCCCATCTCCCCCCCAGCAAGGCTTCCTGAGCCGGCGGCTGAAAAGCTCCATCAAGCGCACGAAGTCACAGCCCAAACTTGACCGGACCAGCAGCTTTCGCCAGATCCTGCCTCGCTTCCGAAGTGCTGACCATGACCGGTACAGGGCCGGGAGCGTGCGGGCCGAGCTGGTGTGGTGTGTGGCCTCTGAGTGAGCTGGGCAGGGAAGGGGTTGTCTGTGCCCGGGTTTGGAGGACTCCCGCTGGGGCCAGGGCCCGCCCGGGCTGGAGGAAGAGCTGGAGTAGGGCTCTGTCTAGCAGGGGAGGCACAGGGAGAGGGTGAAGGTGAAGCCAAGGAGGGAGGCTCCAGCCCAGGGCTGAGGAGCTGCACTGAAGGACAGCGTGTGATGAGGGCCCTTCACGGAATCCAGGAAGGGGCCGTGGGTTACGGCCGGAATGATCTAGGTGAAGGTTGTCAGGGACGGGCAGGAAGTACAGGGCAGCAGGTTGCGGGGAGCTTGAGGGGGCAGGTATTAAGGATGTGTGCTAGGGAAGGCGAGTATAGAGTGGCAGAGAAGGGGAAGGCTGGGACAGGTATGAGAGGACAGAGTGGGGGGGGGGGTGCTGCCGGCTTAACTCTGGACTCAGGCTGAGGACAGAGCCTCAGAGAAGGTCAGAGGGCACCGCCCCGGAGGCGGGGCTGAAGAGCTGATGTTCGCCTCTGCTGTCTTCTTCACGGGGCCCCCCTCTGGGTGCCGCCTCACCCTCTCCTTCCCGAGGGAGAACCCCGTCCTCCCTTTTCCCCATGTCTGGCCGCCCCCAGGATTGGGCAGGTAGGGAGGCTGGGATAAGGTGAGTCACACCTTCCCCTGCCCCCTTCCTCTGTCGCCAGGGCTGGATTTGGGGTCCGGGAGGGGCGGGGGAGGGGTGACGGTGGTGAGGGCATGGTATTCCTGGCCGCGGGGGTGTGGGGCCGGGGGAGCGTGGCGCTGACGGCAGCCAGAGCCCAATGACGGGGCTGCTATAAATAGCTCCATGGAGGCTCCCACACCCGAGCTCCCCCTCCTGCTTTCCTACTGCTCTACTCTTCACCCCCTCCCCATTCCCTACCACTCCTTCGCTCCCCCTCTGCTGTGCCCCATCTCCAGGCCCCTCAGCCCCCTTGGCTTCTCCCCTCCCGGAGTGATTTCCAGTATTTCCTCCTCTTATCCCACCATTTCTTAACCATGTCCCTCTGTCTCTCCAGGTGCCCCTCCTTAGCTGTCTGCACGCGCTCTCTCCCCCTTCCTCCTCATTGCCTCCCTCCTGTTCTTCCCCAGGCCCGTCTTCTTCAGTCTTCCCTCCAGCCTTGCTCCCCTCTGCCCACAGCTTTCTCTTATTTCTTAGGATTTCCCCCCACTCTTTCCCCTGCCTCTGCTTAAACTTGTCCTCCCCTCCTTCCTCCTTCCTCTCCTTCCTTTCTTTCCGTCACTAAATGTTTACTAGGTACTAGCTGAGTGCCATATCCAGATCACACAAACATCATCTCCTCGGTACCTCTGGTTCTTTACTTCTGTTTTCATCCTTGTGTTGAGGCTCTGGTTTCAGGGGTCACCTAGAAATCCCACCAGCCAGTCTCCCAGGCCCACCTTGTTCTCTTTCTGCCACGGTCCATTTCTGGACTGAGCCATTTCTCTGCATCCCGAGTCCCCACAGCCCCTCATGTGTGAACCGGGGAGAGCCCTTAAAGCCTTCCAGGTCCTCACCCGCGCCTCACATCCTTCCCAGGTGCAGGCTGGATTTCTTTGTCTGGGGTTCTTTCTGTCTGTGTCTGATGTGGAAGGCGTGTCACGAGGCCCTCTGCCCAAGCCTGCACCCTAGAGCCAGCTGATATGCAGGCCCTTGAGTGTGTAGGAACAGGGGGCCCTGAACCCCTCTCCCGACCCTCTCACCTGCTAGGGCCCGGCTGATGCAGAGCTTTAAGGAGTCGCACTCCCACGAGTCCTTACTGAGTCCTAGCAGTGCAGCCGAGGCCTTGGAACTCAACTTGGATGAGGATTCCATTATCAAGCCAGTGCACAGCTCCATTCTGGGCCAGGAGTTCTGTTTTGAGGTACTTGGTCTGGTGGGCTGGGGAGGACCAAAGAGCAAGGGTGGTAGAGAGTGTTGGCAGGGGTTCTGGAGTAAGTGGCACAAGTGGGATGTCCAAGAAACAGAAACTCTGGGGCTCGGAGAACAGAGAAGCCAGGGAGGAAGAGATGGGGGGCTCTCCAGGCCTCAGGAGTCACCTCCTTGCCAGAGCCCCTTCTCTCACCTTCGCACCCCTCTCTAGGTGACAACGTCATCAGGAACAAAATGTTTTGCCTGTCGATCTGCTGCGGAAAGGGACAAATGGATCGAGAACCTTCAGCGGGCAGTAAAACCCAACAAGGTAGTGGGGAATGAGGGGCACAAAGACAACTCGGCCTGGGGAAAGGGGGAGCTACAGGGGAAGCCAGGGGCCTAGGGAGAACGAAGAGCTGAAGGAGGGGAGGCTGGGGGTGGAGGGAGCAGAGGTGGATGAGCAGGGACGACCCCTGTTTTCCTCTTCCTTTCCCTACCTCATGGTCTATTTCCCTGCCCTAAATTGTAGCCTTACAGAGTTGATGAGGCTCTGAAAGTCCCCTGGCCCAGCTTCGCCTCTGCACCCTGACAGGTGGTCGCCCAGCCCCTGCTCGCAGTTTCAGCAGGACACACAAAATTGTCAGTTAGCCTGGGCCTTGGTTTCCCTTCTGTGGGAATAGGGCTGGATTAAGTGATATCTATGGTCCCTTTTGGCTTAGACATTCTAGGAGTCTGTGTCCTTTCTAAGACTTCCAGTTCCCAGGAGAAATGCTCCCAGTTCCATCAGCTATTCTTTGTATCCCAGTGTCCAGTGAGTTCACTGTTCTGGTCACTCTCCTCTGGGGGAGTTCTTTTTTTTTGTAATTTAAAGTTGTTTTAAAAGAAACTTTAGATTACATAAATATCACATCATAAATATATGGGATTCCCATATACCTTACCCCCTCCCCCTCCCACACTTTCTCCCAGTAACATCTTTCATTAGTGTAGTACATTTTTTTATAGTTGATGAACACGTATTGAAGTGTTGCTACTAAGCATAGTCTATAGTTTATATTATAGTTTACACTTTGCCCTGCACAGTTTATAGGTTTTGATAAAATGTGTAATGGTCAATATCCATCATTGCAGTGTCATGCAGGATAATTCTAGGGGAGTTGTTGCTTTTCCTTGTTCTTCTTTAAAAACTAGACCCAAGATATGATCTAAGCCAAGCAGGGTCCAAACACCAAGCTCCTTTTCCACACAGTGCAGCATCGCCTGAGCCTCGCTGCGAGCTCGCGGTCAGTTCTGTCCTCCTGGGCCTTTTTACACCACCTTCCAAGCCTCGCCCATCCTGTGCCTGTGCAGTTCATTTCTCTTTGCAATTGATTTCTGATAGTCTCCGAAGGACAGTCCAGTTCTCCTCTTTACATTTTGCCTTAGTGATTTTTGTTTCTTATTCCAGTTTTTAACGTCTTTCCCAGTCCTGCTTCTGTTGACGAGCATGTGAGCTGCCCTGCCCAGCTCCTTTCTCACTGTCTCTCCTGTTGATATCTCTGTCTTGCTGTCCTTTCCCCTTTCCCGCTGTGCCCACCCCGCCCTGCCAGGACAACAGCCGCCGGGTGGACAACGTGCTGAAGCTGTGGATCATTGAGGCCCGGGAGCTGCCCCCCAAGAAGCGGTACTACTGTGAGCTCTGCCTGGACGACATGCTGTACGCGCGCACCACCTCCAAACCCCGCTCGGCCTCGGGCGACACCGTCTTCTGGGGCGAGCACTTCGAGTTTAACAACCTGCCGGCCGTCCGCGCCCTGCGGCTGCACCTGTACCGTGACTCGGACAAAAAGCGCAAGAAGGACAAGGCAGGCTATGTCGGCCTGGTGACTGTGCCTGTGGCCACACTGGCGGGGCGCCACTTCACAGAGCAGTGGTATCCCGTCACCCTGCCGACGGGCAGCGGGGGCTCTGGGGGCATGGGGGGTTCTGGAGGGGGTGGGGGCTCGGGGGGTGGCTCAGGGGGCAAGGGCAAAGGAGGCTGCCCGGCTGTGCGGCTGAAGGCACGTTACCAGACAATGAGCATCCTGCCCATGGAGCTGTATAAGGAGTTTGCCGAGTATGTCACCAACCACTATCGGATGCTGTGCGCGGTCCTGGAGCCCGCCCTCAATGTCAAGGGCAAGGAGGAGGTTGCCAGTGCTCTGGTTCACATCCTGCAGAGTACCGGCAAGGCCAAGGTGAGCACCGTGCCCGCAGGGAGAGGCGGCTTGGGAGCAGGCTCTGGCCCGGAGGGCAGCTCCTGCTTCGTAAGCGCGGGCCGCAAGGGGCTGATCCTGGGTTTCCCTGGGCTCCAGGACTTCCTTTCAGACATGGCCATGTCTGAGGTGGACCGGTTCATGGAGCGGGAGCACCTCATATTCCGCGAGAACACGCTCGCCACTAAAGCCATAGAAGAGTACATGAGACTGATCGGTCAGAAATACCTCAAGGATGCCATTGGTATGGCACCCTCAGGCCCCCTTCTTCCTACCAGACGCCCACCCCGGCCCTCACGCCGCTGCCCCAGACCCCCGGTCCGCCCTCCCCAGCTTGATGCTTCCCAGCCCAGGGTCTCGGGACCCCAGCCTCCAACCACCTGGTTCCACGCCTCCCCCACCCCAGGCAGCCCCTGTCCCTGCCCTCGGGAACTGCGACTCCCCCCCTTGTGCCCCACCCACCAGGGGAGTTCATCCGAGCTCTGTATGAGTCTGAGGAGAACTGCGAGGTGGACCCCATCAAGTGCACGGCGTCCAGTCTGGCGGAGCATCAGGCCAACCTGCGGATGTGCTGTGAGTTGGCCCTGTGCAAGGTGGTCAACTCCCATTGGTGAGACTGGGAACGCTGGGCTGGGGCCGGGTGGGGGAGTCGTGTGTCTGTCTGTTCATCCATCTGTCCATCCTCAGAGAGGACTGCCTGAGCACCAGTTGTGGCTAACGTAGTGCTGGGTGCTGTCGTGCAGGCAGGGATGGGTGAGGCCTGGTTCCTGCCCTCACAGGGCAGAGCGAGCCGACAGCCTGCCATGCGGACAGCATTAGGTGCCCACTGAGGGTTCTTCATCGAGGAGCTTTGATTGAGATGAGCAGGGAAGGCTTTTGTGCAGAGGGCCCCTGGGTAGAGCTTTGAGGACTGGTCAGATTCCAGTATATGGCCGCGGAGGGCAAGGAAGACGTTTCAGAAGAAGGATGTGGGATGGGCGCGTGAGGCGGAGAAGGCAGGCTTTCAGGGGCAGTGATGAGGACATGTTTAGTGAAGAGCATGGCTCCTAAGGGAGAGGAGGTGCGAGATGTCGGGCAGGCGGGTTAGAGGTAGCATCTGGAAGGCTCCACATGCCAGGGTCAGGAGTTCGAACTTCATTGGTAGGTCATGACATGCTATCAGAGGTGCTGAGAAGTATCAGGATTGATTCCATTAGCCCCTAAGTAGCAGTGGGGGCGAGTGGGGCTGGCTGGAGTAAGGAGCACGCTGTCCAGGCCAGTTGGAGGCTATTATGAATGGGTCAGGTGTGAAAAGCAAGTCCTGAATTGGGCTGGTGGCAGAAAGGAAAAAAAAAAGATGCCGCCTCTGAGGGCAGGATCTGCTGGAGTCATCAACTGACTGGAAGGAGGGGGCATGTCTGCGGGAGTCAGGGGTGACTCAGGAGGCCCTGCTGCTGGTGGTTGGTGGTTGGGAGGGTGGTTGGGAGGCCGGTGGCCTCATTGGCGGAACCAGGGAAGTCAGGAGGAGGAGCCAGTTGGAGGTGTGGGGGCGCTGGTGAGCGCGTTTTACACGGCAGAGTTTAAGGTGTCAGTGGGACATTCAGTGGAGTGGGGAGGCGGCGTGAGTGAGCCGTTCCAGGGACTGGGATCATGCCTGGGGTACCTGCATCCCCATTTCCCTGGAATCCAGAAGAGAAGAGCTGGGGGGTCCGAGCTCCCGTACCTCAAGTGACCCTCCATCTCTCTCCACCTCTGTCTCTCCTGGTGTCTGTTTCTCTTCTCCTCTCCTCGTCTCTCTCACACAGCCCTCCGTCTCTCTCCCACGTGTCTCTCTCCCCTCCTTTCTCTCCCCCCACTCCCGATTCTCTCTCCCCAATCCGTCTGTTCCCTCTGCCTGACCCTCTTCCCCTGACACCTCGCTGTCTTCCTCCTGAAGTCCTGCGCCCCCATCCCTCTCACCTGTTTCCAACACCCTCACTTCCTACCACCCCCCTCAGCATGTTCCCTGGGAGCTGAGGGTCTCTGGGGCTCAGTCCCGGTCTCTCTCTTTCTCTCTCTCTCTCTCTGTCTCCCTCCCCCTTCCCCCAGCGTGTTCCCGAGGGAGCTGAAGGAGGTGTTTGCGTCTTGGCGACTCCGCTGTGCAGAGCGGGGCCGGAGGATATTGCTGACAGGCTGATCAGTGCCTCGCTCTTCCTGCGCTTCCTCTGCCCAGCCATTATGTCGCCGCAGCTCTTTGGGCTCATGCAGGAGTACCCGGATGAGCAGACCTCACGAACCCTCACCCTCATTGCCAAGGTCATCCAGAACCTGGCCAACTTTTCCAAGTGAGCGAAGCCTCTAGTGGGCTTGGGGTGTGCGGAAGGGTCTCCCGAGTCCCGCAGGCCTGGCACGCGCGCGTGCGTGCGTGTGTGTGTATGTGTATGTCCTTTTGTGTGTCTGCAACTTCTACTTTCTGGATCCCCTGGCCAGGTTTACCTCAAAGGAGGACTTCCTGGGGTTCATGAATGAGTTCCTGGAGCTGGAGTGGGGTTCCATGCAGCAGTTCCTGTATGAGATCTCCAACCTGACACGCTGACCAACAGCAGCAGCTTCGAGGGCTACATCGACCTGGGCCGCGAGCTCTCCACGCTGCACGCCCTGCTCTGGGAGGTGCTGCCCCAGCTCAGCAAGGTCAGCCAGTGCCCCTGCCCCGGCTGTTCCCAGGGCCCCTGCCCTCCCTGTTCCTGCAGGCGTCCCCACCCCTCTGCCCGCGCCACCCGAGGCCCTCTGAGGGCCCCAGGGAATACTCTCACCCCTCCCTCCAGGAAGCCCTCCTGAAGCTGGGCCCGCTGCCCCGGCTCCTCAATGACATCAGCACAGCGCTGAGGAACCCCAACATCCAAAGGCAGCCGAGCCGCCAGAGCGAGCGGCCCCGGCCCCAGCCCGTGGTGCTGCGGGGGCCGTCAGCAGAGATGCAGGGCTACATGATGCGGGACCTCAACAGGTGAGTGCCGTGGGGCGCCCCCACCCGTGCCCGGGGAGCTCCTACCTTTCTGTCGCAAATACCGCTCTGGGCCCCACGCGCATCTCTCTAGGCTTGAAAGAAAGGAAAAATAGGCAGGTTCTCAGAGCCGAATGGTCAGGAGACATTAGCCAGTGGTACCCTGAGAACCCTTTAAAGCCAGCGGGAGCAGGAACCCCAGAGCCCCAGCAGCAGGACGTGCCTTCGGCTCCGGCTTAGTGGTAAGCCCAGGAGACCCGCGCGGCCCGCGGTCACTCTGCGCCTCTGCCCAGCCGTGCTTGTCCCAGGGCTGAGGTTCAGCTCAACATGCCAGCTCAGCCCTGTGGCATCAAAACGCTCAGGCAGCTCCGGGAACGAGCACTCCCCCCAGACCCACCACCTCACGGACCCCCCCTTGATCCAGCACCTTAGAGCAGTCACACCCGGAAGCCTGGCGGCCCCCAGGAGCCTGCTCCGGGGCTGTAGCTCCACCCGGATGGGTCGGTGCCTGCGCCTCCCTGTGGGTCACGATTTTGATGATCGCCCTGCTTGTTCCCCTGCCCTCTCCTCCCATGACATCATTCCACCCTGCCCGCCTATCCTGCCATTCGTCCATGCCTCTCCTTCTGCCCACCTCTCTCCTTCTCTCTGTCTGTGCTCGTCCCTCTTTCCATCTCTCTCCAGCTCCATCGACCTTCAGTCCTTCATGGCTCGAGGCCTCAACAGGTGAGGGGCTCTCCCCTCCCCCTCCTCTCCTGGCTGCTCCCTCTCCTCCACTGGCCTTCACCCTCCTCCACTCTCCTCCTCAGTGCAGCCTCATCGCCACCATATCTGCCCAGACTCGCCCTCATCCTTCTCGGTGCCCCCGTCTCCCCCCTTCTGGGCCTCACTCCCTTCCTGGAGGGGCTGTGTCCTCTCCTTCCTCCCAGGTATCCCCTCCTGTCCTCCCTGCTGGCCCTCTCCAGAGCCGCCGCCAGCAGCTTAGCCCTCCCCCACGGGTCCCCGCTCTTCACCCCACAGCAGCCCTGGCCTCACCTGCTCGTGCGCCCCTTCCCTTCTGACAGCTCTATGGACATGGCGCGCCTCCCCTCCCCAACCAAGGAGAAGCCGCCCCCGCCGCCCCCCGGCGGGGGCAAAGACCTGTTCTACGTCAGCCGCCCACCCCTGGCACGGTCCTCGCCGGCGTACTGCACAAGCAGCTCGGACATCACGGAGCCGGAGCAGAAGATGCTGAGTGTCAACAAGAGTGTGTCCATGCTGGACCTGCAGGGCGACGGGCCCGGCGGCCGCCTCAACAGCAGCAGCGTGTCCAACCTGGCGGCGGTCGGGGACCTGCTGCACTCGAGCCAGGCCTCGCTGACAGCAGCCTTGGGGCTGCGGCCCGCCCCCGCTGGGCGCCTCTCTCAGGGGAGTGGCTCGTCCATCACGGCGGCTGGCATGCGTCTCAGCCAGATGGCGTTACCACGGACGGTGTCCCCGCCCAGCAACTGCGCATCCCCCTCTCCTTCCAGAACCCTCTGTTCCACATGGCTGCTGACGGGCCAGGTCCCCCAGGTGGCCACGGAAGGGGGCGGTGGCCATGGGCCACCCTCTTCCCATCACCACCATCACCACCATCACCACCACCGAGGTGGAGAGCCCCCTGGGGACACCTTTGCCCCGTTCCATGGCTATAGCAAGAGCGAGGACCTCTCCTCAGGGGTCCCCAAGCCCCCTGCCGCCTCCATCCTTCACAGCCACAGCTACAGCGACGAGTTTGGACCCTCTGGCACTGACTTCACCCGTCGGCAGCTTTCACTCCAGGACAACCTGCAGCACATGCTCTCCCCTCCCCAGATCACCATCGGTCCCCAGCGGCCAGCCCCCTCAGGGCCTGGCGGGGGGCAGCGGCGGCGGGGGCGGCGGCGGGGGTGGCGGGGGCCAGCCGCCTCCGTTGCAGAGGGGCAAGTCCCAGCAATTGACGGTCAGCGCTGCCCAGAAACCCCGGCCCTCCAGTGGGAATCTGTTGCAGTCACCGGAGCCGAGTTACGGCCCTGCCCGTCCACGGCAGCAGAGCCTCAGCAAGGAGGGCAGCATCGGGGGCAGCGGGGGCAGCGGTGGCGGCGGAGGGGGTGGGGGGCTCAAGCCCTCCATCACAAGCAGGTGGGTGAGAGTGGGGAGAAGTCCCCTGGGTGAAGAGCAGGGAGCGGGGAGGAAGTGGGGGAGTGGGGGCGGGGTGGGGTAGAGTCTGGCCTGAAGTCAGCGTTCTCCCCTCCTTTTGTTGGTTAAACCAGTGTGTCTGTAGAGCACCTGCTCTGTGTCATGTGCTCTGCTAGGCACCACGCTCTGGCTGTGATCAGCGTAGACGAAAGTCCCACCCTTGTCCCCCTGCCATGCCAGAGGGAGACAGACTAAATGAGTAACTTGCAGAGTCCTCAGGAGGTGGTAGTGCTGGGGCAGGGGGTGGATTCGGCCCACCGCCTCCTTTGGCTGTGCTCGCTCCCTCTAAATGTACCCTGCCTTTTCCCACCTTTCTTTTCTCTTTACCCCACCCTTGCCATGGCCCAGCATTCTCAGACGCCATCTACGTTGAACCCCACGATGCCGGCCTCTGAGCGGACGGTGGCCTGGGTCTCCAATATGCCTCACTTGTCAGCCGACATCGAGAGTGCCCACATCGAGCGCGAGGAGTACAAGCTCAAGGAGTACTCGAAGTCCATGGATGAGAGCCGCCTGGACAGGGTACGCCGGGCCCTGCCCGCCCCGCCCCTCGGCCTTCCCTTCACTTGCAGGGGAAGCTTCCAGTCACTTCCAGGGAAAACTTCCAGGGTCAGGTGAAACAAAGCAAAGACCTGCTCCCTTCTCTTAGAAATCCTTCAGTTTGATAGGGGAGACCAGGTACATATAACTGGGTGGTTGAAAATATCAACTCTATTTTTAGATTATATATATGGTAGACTATCCGGGGGAAACCATGTTCTATATTAGCATTACTTTCCAGGTTCTTCCCAGGGAGAACATGAGCCGTGTGCTCCGGGGACTGCTCAGAAAAGGAAAAGTTACTTGCAGTCTGTGCTAATAAATTGGTGGGGAGAGGGGCTTGCAGTTGCACTACAAGTGGGGTCTGGCTTACCCAGTCGCTGTGCCAAGGCCTGGATGACAGGGCCGGTGTGCGATGACTGCTTGTGGAAAGGGGTGTGCATTGGCCCACGTGTGAAAAGCCAGTGGAGACTGCTGATGGGTGCTGAGGGCAAAGGGCCCGACGTGCTCGGAGCATCACGGGTGACTTAGCAGGAAAGTGCCCTGGGGAAGCTGTTCCTCCAAGGCCCTGAGGAAGGAGGGTGGCTGCAGGATTCAGTCATATGCAAAGAAAGGGTCACCCTAAATGGGGGAGCAGAGAGGTTTCTTGGGGGTAGTGGTCTTTGAGCATAAGAAAACATTGGGCCTGATTTCAAGGGGCTTGCTCCAGCAACCTTTCCCTACCAAATTCTGTGAGAAAATTAAGTCCAAATGTCCTAAGATGTCCCTCATAGGCAACAGATGAGTTTCTTTCCTAGAGTGGTGTTGGTTATGAATGGACTCTCTTCAGAGAACTGAGAAAACGGCCCGTCAAATCGTCTTTCCTGTTCCGTGGTCCAGATGAGTCCTTGTTGAGAAAAGCCCTAGACCAGCACTGGCCAATAGAACTTATGGCAATGATGGAAATATTTTATAACCTGCAGTGTCTGATCCAGTAGCCACATATGGCTAGTGCAATCAAGGAACTGAAATGTTAGTTTCAAATAGCCACACCTGGCTAGTGGCTGCCATGCCATATTCTGGATCCCTAGCCGGAGTAACCCCTGCCTGCCCCTAACTAGTTCTAGAACCTTAGAGCAGATCCTGTGACTCCTCGGAGGCCTTCCAGCCCTGGAGTTCCAGGGGCGCTGCTAACAGACACTTACCTCACTTGCCGGCCCTGGGACGAGCAAAGGATGCAGGCACACGTAGGACAGTGCCTCCCTCTCTTCCTCGAAATCTTCTCTTCTGTGTTTTCCATGTGCTCTGGGCCTAGGTTTGGGCTGTCATCACCATACTGTCTGTATTTTAATTATTTATTTATTTATTTATACAGAGTTTTTTCTTTTTTCTTTTTAGTATCTTTTTTTTTACGTACTGTCTTTAATTTCGGGGTACGGTCACTCAAGGTGTGTCTGAGTCTGTCTGGGTTTCTGTGTGGATCCTTCTCTCTGGGTGCACATGTGAGGGCAAGTATATAGCTTTCAGGGTGTGGGAATCTGTTGCTCCCCCATCTGGAGAGAGACTCAGTTCCACGAGGGGAGCCTTCTCCAAGGCGGGTGTGCTTGTGTGATCCATGGGCAGGGAGAGGTCGGGGACAGTGGTCAGGTGTCCCTCCCTGTGTGGTGGCTGTGCCTGGCAGGCAGGGCTGGAGACGGGCCAGCGGGCTCAGGGTGGAGTGCCCCTCACAGTGCGGGGTCGTGTGCCCGGCGGGCAGGTGAAGGAGTACGAGGAGGAGATCCACTCGCTGAAGGAACGGCTGCACATGTCCAACCGGAAGCTGGAGGAATACGAGCGGAGGCTGCTGTCCCAGGAGGAACAGACCAGCAAAATTCTGATGCAGTATCAGGCCCGACTTGAGCAAAGCGAGAAGAGGCTGAGGCAGCAGCAGGTGGAGAAGGACTCGCAGATCAAGAGCATCATTGGCAGGTGAGGGGCGGCCCGGGGAGGGGCAGCAAGGAAGAGCCTGAGGCTGGAGTCAGCAAGTGAGGTCCCCCTCCCACCCTCATCCCCAAACTCGGGAGACCAGCAGGAAAGGCCACCACCCTGCTGCCAGGATGCCACCCACCCCCTCGCCAGATAGGAAGAAGCCTTTGTGCGTTAATGTCCCCTTACAAAACTCTGATCTCTCCTGAGTGGAACTTCTGAAGCCTCTGGAAAATGTGTCTGTTACTGTCCAACCATAATTATGTGTCTGCAATTCTCAGCTCAGGCTGTGCTCTTCACCCCAAACCTGAGCAGGGATCCCTACCCGGAGTAGCCCCTGCCTGCCCCCAACTTAGGCTGACACCTTGGAAAGCTGTTCTGTAAGAAAGTGAAACGACCCTCGTCTTGGCCTGTGCACTAGTTTTCAAATGCACTCCTGAGCCCCAGGCCCCAAAGGAGGTGTCTCGGCAAGCGGGTCAGTTATCTCGAAAGCTAGGGGTGCTGAGGCAGGAGTCGTGGGCCCACACCAACCAGAGCCAGCTCCATTTTGGTCCATTCTGAATGTGCTTTTGAGTGAGATTTAGTTAGAGGAAAAAGGCGTCTTGACTGGAAGTTTTTTTTTAAACCACTGCTCTCACTGATAGCCTCCAGGAGGGCCTTTAACTCCTCGTGAATTCCAGAAATCATCTTGAGCGTCTTCGTCCGAGGCAGGGAGGTGCTGGCAGTGATGACGACTGTTGCCATCCCTCTGGGACTAGGGCTTTCTCGGGCTGTCGCTGGGGATGGCCTGGGCTCAGTGAGGCGGGGCTGGGGACGTGCAGCCAGGTCCTCAGCCCCGGGTCGGTGGGAGGGGTGCGGCTGTTCCGAACCAGGAGGCCGGGGGCCGGGGGCTCCGGGCGTAGAGGTCTCTGTGGCTCAGGGAGATGTGAGGGCCCCTGAGAGGAGGTGGCGAGTGTGCCCCTGGGGTCAGGGCTGTGGAGGGATCCTGAGGTCTTTCTAGGGAGCTGAGGTTCCCCAGGATCAGGAGCTCCGTGGGCAGGTTCCGAGCCCGTGCCCGCCACTAACCCCACTGAAGCCCGTCCCTTCAGGCTGATGCTGGTGGAGGAGGAGCTGCGCCGGGACCACCCCGCCATGGCTGAGCCGCTGCCCGAGCCCAAGAAGAGGCTGCTCGACGCTCAGGTGGAAATTACAATGTCATTTATCTTCTCTGTGTCCCATCCCCATCCATCCCACTGTCTTTCGTGCCTCCACTGCACCAGCCACCCCAGCCCCATCGCCACCTGTCTCTCCCGTTGTCCTCCATTTGTCCACGGGCTGCTCCCTGCAGCCCCCACTGACCCCATCTCCATCCCATCGTCTGTGCCTTTGTCACTCCTGGCAGCGTCAGCCCCACCCTCTGTGCCTTCCCGCTCCCTCTTCCCTGCTCCTGTCTGCGTCTCAGTACTTTGGAAGGCCCCGCTCTTGCTGCCCCCATACCAGCACCCAGGTCCTTGAACCCCTGCCCCTTCCTTGCCCCCTCCTGTTCAGGGCAGGGGGATGAGCTTCCTCCAAGCTCTTTCGGGGCCAGGAGGGCTAGACGAGGACATAGAGGGGTACGAGCTCTGGTTTCCCCAGGCCCTGACAAGTACCTTGTAGACTTGGGGTCCCTATCACCCCTCTTCTCTTCGCTCCCCAGTTTTCCAGGCCCCTTGGCAACTCCTGCATAGCCTGTCCTTGCGGACTCTTCGGAGGTTGCCTCCAGGGCCTTGCCTGTAAGCTGCCGTTCCCTCGGTGTGGACGCACAGGCCTCGCGGGGCCTCCCGACCCTTCTGGCCCTCACACTGGACTCGCGTCTCCGCTCCCTGCCGCCCGCCCTCTCTTCTCACCAGGCAGCTTCCAAGACCTCCCTTCTGCACCCCTACCCCTTGCTCTCCCCAGATTCTGCCCATGCTCTCCTCCCCATGCTCCTTCCTCTGCTCTGACCACCAGGCTCCCCCACCACCACCACCAAGGTTCCTGACCCCGTGACCCCACTCTCTCCCCCTGCAGCTCCTCATCAGGTAATTCTCCTGGTTCCGCTTTGACCACGGGCGGAGGACACAGGGGGAGGTGACTCCGGACCACTGCAGGTTGGTCATGAAGCCCGCTCCCCTCCAACTCTGGAGCCTCTCCCGCTCTCACCACTGCTCTCCACAGACCCCCCTCCTGACACCTCCTGCACAGACCCACCTCCCAAGGCAGCCCCCAAAGACCGCTCTTCTGCTCTTCCCAGCTCTGTTCGGAGCTTCCTCCCCAGTCCACAGAGGCCTCTTACCCTGGGCAGGCCCAGCATCTTCAGACACAGCCCCAGACACACCTTCCTGCTCACGGCCTCCCGGCCCCCCGGCTCCAAAACCTCCTCCTCGACCTCTCCAGTGTGCGTCTGTCACCCCCCATTTCACCAGAGCGTCTGGGGGCTGGGACGTTGGGGGTGGGGCCTGCTACAGGGGTGGGGGTGACGATGGGCTGGGGGACCCTGGCTGTGGGGCTGTGCTGACTGCAGCAGGTAGGTGGGGGTTTCCTCTTTCTCCCCTAACCCGGGTTCTCTACCCCTCCTCCTTTTGACCCCTCACTTGTTTCTCCCTCTCCCTCTTCCCCTACACCTTTGAGGTAGAAGGCACCTGCGGCCCATATTAGCCCTCAGTGGGTAGGAGTTAGAGTGAGTAGTAACTCAGGGAGACTCTAGGGGACTCTGGAAAGAAAGCTGTTCAGATGTCCTGATGGTAGGAGGGGTGGGCAGGGCCAGAAGGGGCCAGAAAGGAATCTTGGACAGACTAGACTTGCTCCTGTGATGTGGGAGTTGGGAGTGGAGCAAGACGTCTTCTCAGATAAGCTCATGGGCTCAGTGGCCATGCTGATTCCCAGGCAGAGGTGCTGGGAACAGAATTGTACATAGCCTTCTATTCTTGTCAGAGTTCACGGCCCTGGCTTGCTAGTGCCACTCGCTGCCCCTCTCCCACCACCCAGTGGCCTTGGCTGGACATGATTCCACCTAGAAAGCTGGCAAATGGGAACCTGCCAGTGAAGGACATCATTTCTGAGATGCTTTATTTTCCGTGGGGTTGATCTGCAGTGGGCAGTGGCTCCTCACACTGTAATTTTAACTCTGCCTGCCCAGCCTGTCTGTCAAAGTAGTTAGTGATCTGTAAACAGATGCTACAAGGCACCAGGGGACCGCATCATTTAAAGGACTCCTGCAGTGAATTCTTTTGTAAAATGAATAATGGCACCCTAATTTATCCACTTTCTAAATTTGGGTCCATGGGGAGGGGGGGAGCCTGTGTGCTGTCGCCAGCAGATGAGCAAGGGGAAGGGGATCTGCGATTTCCTTCCCCTGCTCTCCTGCCCTCCTCAGGACGCCCAGGCAGGCATCGTTTCCTCTCGCTGCCTCGCAGCAAGTGTGCGAGATGCCGGTCAGCTAAGAGGGCAGGGGCTTTGGTGGCCTTCTGGGAGGTGAGCTCTTGGACCTGGGGCTGGACGAGCTGCTCTGGAGACTTTGCTTGGAATGTTTTGCATCCTTTGGTGATATGGTCAGCTATTTCCAGGCCTAAATGCCCGGTGGTCCTGGAAATAACGTGGACATTTGTTCTAAGCCACTGCTAGGTATCAGTCCTTCTGCAGCTCAGCCATTAATATAAAATTAATTTTGACCCTGTCTTTTAAAAAGCCAAGCTAGCAACTAGAAGTGTGTGTGCCAAGGGAGGGTGGGTGCTACAGGTTAGCTTTCTTCCCTCAGCAGAGGAACAGAAGATAAAGAAGTGATGAGAACAGGACCGGGAAAAGGGACTGAAAGGGAGGTGGGGGTCAAAGGATCGAAGCCCGTTTCTGCTTCCTGGGGAGGCAGATCGGGACACACCGTGTCTCTGCAGAAGCTCCTAATCATTTCTGCTGTAAGAGCAAGGCAGGCGGCCCTCCCGCAATATTTTTCTCTTTTCAAACCACTCCCTGAATCCCCTTCCTTTCCCCCCAGTACAGTTAAACCTCTCTAATTTGGAATGTTGTATTTGAGAAGATGGCCACTCTGAATAAGTGACAAAATGAATGACAGTGTCTATTTAATGAAATGCATGTCTTCAAAATATACAGTAAGTAGAACTCAGTGACCAAGGCTTTTTCCACTCCAGGTCCTCAGGGAGCATGCATTAGTAGACAGCACTGAAAAGGCCGTTTTCCTGCATAGGTCAAATATCCCCTCCTACAGACAGCTTTCCACCACTAATTTGCTTAGCATACACCCTTTCTTCAGAGAGAAAAGGAAAACTCAAGCCCAGTTTTTGTTCAATTTATGAAAAAAATTCCAAATCTGTGGGGGTTTGGATTAATGAGGTTTTTCTGTACTGCCTCCCCTTGTTCTTGCAAAACAAAGTTCCTGCCATGGATTGGGGGTGGGCTGGGAAGGGGGTTCCCAAGAGGCCAAGGGTGGGCTGGGCAGGAAATAAGCAGGTGACGCTCGAGGGGTTACCTGGGGGAGAGGCAGCAGCTTGTTTCTTTTGAGCTGGTTTCCTGGTGTGACTCCCTGGGTTGAACAGGCCCCTCTTAGGCGTCGGGGGGGGGGTGGGGGGGGGGGGGGTGGGTGAGATTTTCTTCTCCCTGATCCCAGAGGACGTACCTTCTGCTGCAGGTGAGAAACAAAATAGGATGGCGTGGATGGTCCTGGGGGGTACGGGGAGTGTGGCTTGTGGGGTAGGCTGGCTGTGGGGGAGGCCACTGCTAGGGGGCTCATACCCAGGCCCCCGCGAAGCGTCTCAATAAGTCCGCGCTCTCCTCTTTGGTGTCTTGCAGGAGAGGCAGCTTCCCCCCTTGGGTCCAACAAACCCGCGTGTGACGCTGGCCCCACCTTGGAACGGCCTGGCCCCCCCAGCCCCGCCCCCCCCACCCCGGCTACAGATCACCGAGAACGGCGAGTTTCGAAACACCGCAGACCACTAGCCCACCCAGCACCGCCGACCCCGTCCTCCCGTCCCCATGCACCCCGCCCCGGAGCAGCACGACCACCAGGACCGGACGTCGTTGAGGGACAGCGGGATTGCCTCCATGGATGCCTCCTTGGGGGGCCCTGATTCCCACCCCCACTGCACCGTTTCCAGGAGGGAGAGCGGGGACTCTCAGCCACCCCGTTCCTTCCTGTTGGGGTGCTGCCCCCTCTCTGACCCCCAGGGACCCCTGCCCTAGGACACCACCTACCCCACACAGACCCCTTCACTCTGGGGTGCTATCCCCACCCTCTGCCTCATCGTTCCCCTGAGCACTGGGGGACAGACCCTCGCCCCCAGCCTGGGGGTGTGGCACCTCCAAACTTTCAACTTCAGGGTGATTTTTTAGCAGTAACCAGAGCTGACAATCTAATTCCCCTCCACCGCCCCATTTTGGCCTCCCCTGCCCCCCTTGTTATGGGGAGGGGACCCCGGGTGAGGGGACCCTATTACCCCTTGATTTCTCAGGAGCGTCTGGGGGGCTCAGCACGCACAAACTCCTTCTCCTCCCACCACTCTCAAATTTACTCCCTCCTCACCCAGAACCAGATGGGGTGGAGGGGCCACCGGGGCAGGGAGGGGGCGGCAAGGGGGAATGGGAGCTGTCTCCCCTTCTTCCCACACCTGAGCTGCTCTTGGCTGGTCCCAGAGCGGGGTGAGGGGGCTGATGCCCCCCCCTCCCCCAGTGCATTGGGTGGGGTGGAATTGAGGTGAGGGAGGGGCTGGGGTCTAGGAGGGCGTGTCCGTGGGGGAGGACAGACTAGTTGATCTGGCCCACCCTCACAGCAGTGCCCACCCGCCCTGCCCTTCCCGTCTCTCCTCTTGGTCTCTACTCCCAGGGGGAGGGGGGATCTTACACTAGGAAAAGCCATGTCTCTCTCCCCCAGGGTGGGGGGACCTGTGTTGGAGGAGGGGTGTTGGGCCCCCCCCTTCCATAACTCTGTCCCCCGGGGGAGGTAGGACAGGGCTGGGCTTCCCTCTCATCCTCCCCCCTCCCGCCCCCAATCTCCCTCCACCTCTCTCCCTCCCTCCCGCCAGCTCCACAATTTTTCGGTGTTTCTCTGTACATAGCTCTCTGGCGGGATAGGGGAGGTAGGATGGATGGGATTTAGGGTGGGTAGGCCACAGGAGGGGAGAAGCCCCTCCTTGCCACCCCCTCTTCCCTGACTGCTGTCCCCTACCCAGCCTTGCCCCCTCATCCCTTCTTGCGTTTGGTATTGAGACTTTTCCCAGATCCCACCCCTCTTTCTTTTGTATGGACAGTTCCCCTTCAGTCCCATTCCCTACACACATACACCCAGCCGGGGCCAAATTTATACTTATATAAAAGTTGTAAATATGTGAAATTTTATCCCTGTGCCCTCTCCTCTGCTTTCCCCACCTCAGGCCCAACCCCTGAACACCTTTCCTCTTTGGCTGTTGTAATTATCTGGGGTTTGTACTGTATATATCCGGGGTGTGTGTGTGTGGGCTGGGGGGAACCCCTCTGTATAGAGCTTCCTGGCCCCCTCCTCCCTCCCTCTCCCCGCCCACCCCCTAAGTGTAGGGAGATGCTCTTCCTGCCGGTTTTATTTTGTTTTCTCATTCTCCCTCCCCACCCAATTCCCAGTCTTCTCTAACCCCCACCACTGTCCCTTTTTCTCCACTCCCAGCCTCATTTCCTTTTTTTCTGGAGTGTGTGGTGAAACAGAAAAATCCTGTTTAATAAACGGAGATTGTTCTTTTACCGCTTTTATCTTTTTTCCTAGGCTGGGACCTCTAGAAGGACCAGCAGAATGGTAGGATCTTCATTTTCAAAGTAGACCGACAGCCTGGGAGAATGACCAGATATCCCTCCGTGATGCTACGTTCTCATGGAGTATCACTCTCCCAAACCAGCGAGGACATTTACCCCACGCTGCTTTACACCGAGTGGGGGTTTTGCAGGACCTAGCCGGAACCTCCGTGGTCTAGCGTTCCCTTCACCCACTGCTCCCCTTGGCCCAAAGGAGTAAAGCCAAGAGGCCGGGGACCTGCGGCATTAGCTGACAGGAGTCCAAGTCTATCTACACAGAGCTATGTTAAAAACGTAATGCCTAGAAATTAGGTACGTTTAATTGCTGGTTAAAATGCTCCTGTGCGGAACGGGGGGAGAGCCTGGTTCACTAGCAAATCTGGTCGCAACGCCAGGCCCGCCCTTGCCAGCCGAGTGGCTCTTCCAGCTTGGCTGCTGCTCCTGGGCGCTGGGGGCCGCAGCACCTACCTGAACGGGGCTGGTGGGGACTACAAGGTGGCGGGACACGTGCCTAGCCCACGGGGGGCAGGCGCTCTACTTGGTCGCCGGGAAACAGCTTCCCGGGGCGCCTCCCAGCCCGCCCTCTCCGGCCCGGGCTCCCCGCCCCGCGCCGCGGTGGGGACCCGGGCAGCGTCCCCCGTCCCCTGGCCCTCCCGGCGCCGGGCTACGAGCACCGCCCCGCTCACCTGTGCGCCAATCAGCACCGAGCTTGTAGGCTGCCGCCCTCCGATTGGCTGCGGCCCTGGCCCCGCCCACCGCCCCCGGCGTCGGCGTCCAGCGGGACGGCGGCGGCTTCCGGCCGGGGCGCGCTGCCGCTGCGGAGGCTGCGAGGGCCGCCGCGTGCGGATCGGCGGGGGCGTGTCGGCGGCGCGGCGGCGGGGGGCGCCCGGCGGTCTCTCGGTGGCCGGGCCCCCGGGAGCCGGTCTCGGGAGCCGGTCGTGAGGGGGAGCGGAGAGGCGGGGCAGGAGCGGTCCGGGACAGGTGAGGTCCGGCTCGTGGCTGAGGGACTCGCTCCTCTCATCTCCCACAGGCTCTGGAAGTTACGCCCCCGGTTGGTGTTTTGTTGTTGCCGTTTGTTTGTTTTCGTTTTATTGGCGGGGAAGGGCGCAGGACTGATCTGCAGAAACCACCGCTGACTGAGAAGTTTCCAAATGTTGGGGGAAGGGGAGTTGTTTGAGGAGACATGGGTCCGCTTATCCAGGGCTTCTGTGACCCACATCTCTTTCCTTCACAGCCTCCATCCCGCCTGGGGTCCACCCCCAGTCCCCATCTCTTCTTGACCCTCTGGGATCGCTCTCTTTCCGAGGAGGCCATGGAAACCTCGACGCCTTTGCCTCCCGTGCCCTCCTCCCCCATCTGCAACCCAGCCCCCCGGACAATCCAGATCGAGTTCCCTCAGCATAGCTCATCGCTCCTGGAATCCCTGAACCGCCACCGGCTGGAGGGCAAGTTCTGTGACGTGTCCCTCATGGTGCAGGGCCGAGAACTCAGGGCTCACAAGGCAGTGTTAGCTGCTGCCTCTCCATATTTCCACGACAAGCTGCTGCTGGGGGATGCACCACGTCTCACCCTGCCTAGCGTCATCGAAGCAGATGCCTTCGAGGGGCTGCTCCAGCTCATCTACTCAGGGCGCCTCCGCCTGCCGCTCGATGCCCTACCTGCCCACCTCCTCGTGGCCAGTGGGCTCCAAATGTGGCAAGTAGTAGACCAGTGCTCGGAGATTCTCAGAGAACTGGAAACCTCAGGCGGTGGCATCTCAGCCCATGGAGTGACCCCCTATCACGCACTCCTTTCCAGCACATCCTCTCCAGGAAGCTGGTGCATCCGTTCTCCTTTCCAGACCGCCGTGCAGTCCACTGCCTCTACGGAGAGCCCTGTTGGAGGGGAAGGGAGTGAACTGGGAGAGGTGTTACAGATTCAGGTGGAGGAAGAGGAGGAGGAGGAGGAGGAGGAAGATGAGGACCAGGGGTCAGCAGCACTCTCTCAGATGCCTCAGCCTCAGAGAGTGTCGGGGGGTTTTCCCCGCACTCATGGATCCCACCCTTTGTCCATATCTGCTACTCCACGCAGGCTTCCAGAGAGTGAGAGTGGTCCACCTGAGCCTCCTGCCCCTGTGACTGCACTGCCCCCCAAAATCTTCTACATTAAGCAGGAACCCTTTGATCCTAAGGAGGAGATATCAGGAGGTGGAACTCAGTCTGGAGGAACAAAAGAGGAGACCAAAATGTTTCCTGGAGGTGGCACAGAAGGGGACGGGGAGCTAGGGTTCCTGCTGCCCTCAGGAGCAGGGACAGCGTCTGGGGGAGGAGGCCCATCTTGGAAACCAGTGGATCTTCATGGGAATGAAATCCTTTCAGGAGGTGGGGGGCCTGGAGGAGTGGGACAGGCTGTACACGGGCCTGTGAAGCTAGGGGGCGCACCCCCTGCAGACGGAAAACGCTTCGGGTGTTTGTGTGGGAAGCGGTTTGCAGTGAAGCCAAAGCGGGACCGGCACATCATGCTGACCTTCAGCCTGAGGCCCTTTGGCTGTGGCATCTGCAACAAGCGCTTCAAGCTGAAGCACCATCTGACGGAGCACATGAAGACCCACGCCGGCGCGCTGCATGCTTGTCCCCACTGTGGGCGTCGGTTCCGAGTCCATGCCTGCTTCCTTCGCCACCGGGACCTGTGCAAGGGCCAGGGCTGGGCCACTGCCCACTGGACATACAAGTGACTGCTGAGGCCATGCGCTAACCTCCGGGACAAGACAACCACTGCTGCTGATGGCTACTCCTCTCTCACTACCCAGGCAGCCCTGCCCTGGATCTTGCAGTCATGCCCAAAGGATGACTATATTAGGATTTTGCAGGTGGTCTCTTGTTCTTAGGTATGGGCCTCAGCCTGGCAGCTTTGATAACTCAGATTGTTCATCTCACTCTGGATTTCTCCTAACCACTACAGGAAAGTGGTTTAAATGCCATATATTTAAATTGATCACATGCCCATAATGAACCCTTCCTTTCCTAGTACTAATACCTATTCAGGAAACCAAAATCTGGTCAGATGATTATGTAGTGAGAGAAGTGTGAGAGCGAAAAGACATAATGTTAAATGTTTCATTCAGTCTCCATGAGGAGGTAAAGGAGCCAGTATCCATCTAGGGATACATTTGTTTCAGAGTTTGAGTAATTCAGGGACTAAGCTCTAAGGTTTCCTCACCTTTATCACTGCTGTATGCTATAATAATGTGAGTAGAGCTCTCTTTCTGTTGTTTTGTTGTGGGTTTTTTTGTTGTTATTGTATCTTTTCAGAAGACTCAGATCATAACTCCCCTTCTCACCAGTAAATACCTTCCCAATCCCTTTACTTTTTGTGTTGTAGTTGAGCACTTTAATAAATTGGACATTCCACGTGTCATTGCTAGAACCCTCTTTAAGAGAGGGTCGTGTCCCACCGCTTATGCTTCTTGTCTCCCTTTGACTACCACTTTTCACTCATACTGATCACGGTGACTAGAATGTGACCAGTGGACTCAGGAGATGGCCACTGGCCTAAAGAGCACCCAGGACAGCACCACTTCTCTGAGCAAGTTGCCATGGGCAGAGGGACTCAGGGCTGAGACTGCACATTCTGAAAGGCTAGAGAGTGACCGCATAGTGGGACCATACCCTCCCCCTTTCCCTCCCCAGCAGCCACACTGAGAGGCAGAGGCTGTTGCAGGCTGTTAATTTCTTCAAATAAACTTCCCTGAATTCTAAACTGACAATGGACTGGACTGAGTAATTTGTGTGGGAGAGACAATGAAAGAGCAGAGTTGCAGGTATTGGGGCAAGAATGGGATGGTTTCCCACTGGTGCAGAGAGAATCTGTTCTGGAGTTCAGCTGTCCAGACTCTAGGCCCTGAGCTGCCAGTGAATAAACATGGGTAAATTCCCTTACCTTTTCGAGTCTGAATTGGTCTGAAAAGTTACTTTTTTTTTTTTTTGAAATGGGGTGGGGTGCACTTCTGAACTGTTTCTCTGTCTTCTTTTTCTAAAGGGGTTGGTTCACATGATCTTTATAATATTCTCTGGAAGATAGATAATTACAGTAAGGTATGATAAATCCGTGGTAGAGGGCAGTACAAGCTACTGTAGTGGCACAAAGGAAGCAGAACAAAGACCTTTCATAGGTCAACACAAGTTTCACAAAGAAACACTTTTAATTCTTCATGTACCAGACTGACCACATGTGTGGATGAACTAATGTGGAGGTGATGAACCCGGGAGTCAGTCACCCATAGGACCTAAGGCTGATAGCCTTCCCCAAAGTATGTTCCCTAAAAGCTACTAAGTTTTATACAGGAAAAAAAGTTCCGTGATGAAAGATTTTGGCTTGAACAAACTTGTCCTTCTCTGCCTTTCTCCTTTATTCCTTATAGTGGAACAGATATCCCTCCTACTGTCTAAGGCTAGCTCCTTTCCCAGAGCCTTTGCTCTTTTTTTTTCCCCTGAAGTTTTTTATTTTAAAATAATTTCAAATTTGCAGGACAGTTGTGAAAATAAAGCCCATACAGAGGACTCCAACATACTACCCTCCAGATACCCAGATCACCAATTTTAACATTTTGCATGTTTGCTGTATCATTCTATCCATCTATTAATCCATCTGTCTATCTGTATTTATAAACAGTTGAGAGAAGGTTGTATACATCATGCTCATTGAGCACATAATGCTTCCACGTACATTTCCGGAGAACAAGAATATTCACTTACATAGCTATCTGAAGTAGAGTTATCAAATTCAAGAAACTTAACATTGATATGAAGGTTACAGTCTATATTCCATTTTTTACGCCCAATAATGTCCCTTTAAGCCTTTTCTCCTCCATTATTAGATCTGGTCCAGGATCATGCATTGTGTTTGTCATTGTCTCTTTAGTTGCCTATTTTATATTTTATTTTTATTTTAATGGTGGAAACATATAGAACAGAAACTTTCCCACCTCAACCACTCCCAAGCCTACCCTTCATTGGGATTAGTCACATTCGCAGTGTTGTGCTACCGTCACCACTATCCACAACTAGAAGTTTTCCATCCCCCCAAACAGAAACCCCACACCTGTTATGCATTAACTCTCCATTCCCCCTTCCCCCTACCCCTGGTAACCTGTTCTCTACTTTCCGTCTTTATGAATTTGCCTATTCTAGCTATGTCATTTAAGTGGAATCATACAATATCTGTCCCTTTATGTCTGACATTTCCCTCAACATAATATCTTTTAAGATTCATCCATGTAGTGACCTGTATCAGAATTTCATTCCTTTATGTATATACCACATTTGTTTATCCATCTGCTGATGGACATTTGAGTTGCCTCTACCTTTTGGCTATTGTGAACAATGCTGCTATGAACACAAGTGTACAAATAACTGTCTGAATCTCTGCTTTCAGTTCTTTTGGGTATATACCTAGATGTGGGACTGCTGGGTCATGTCTCCTATGTTCAACTTTCTGAGGAACTGCCAAACTGTTTTCCATAGCAGCTGCACCATTTACATTCCCGCCAATGATGAATGAGGGTTCCTATTTCAACATACACCTCAGCACTTATTAACTTGTTTTTTTAAAATTAGTAGACAGTCTAGTGGGTATGAGATGGTAGCTCTTTGTGGTTTTGATTTGCATATCTTTGGAGAAATGTCTATTCAAGTCCCTTGACCTTTTTTTAATTGGATTGTTTGTCTTTTTGTTGAGATATAGGAGTTCTTTATATATTCTGAAATATCAAACCTTGTCAGACATATGGTTTACAAATATTTTCACCCATTCTGTAAGGTGTCTTTTCACTTTTCACTCTCTTGATAATGCCCTCTGAATGCCCAAAAGTTTTTCATTTTCATGAAGTTCAGTTTTATCTATTTTTTCTTTTATTGCTCATGGTGTAAAGTCTGAGAATCCATTGCCTAATACAAGGCCCTGAAGATACTTCCCTATGTTTTCCTCTAAGAATTTTATCATTTTTGATCTTATATTTAGGTCAATGATCCAATTTGAGTTAATTTTGTATATGGTGCAAGGTAGGGATCCACTTTTATTCTTTTGCATGTGGGTATCCAGTTTCCCAGCACCAGTCATTGAAGAGACTGTTCCTTTCCCGTTGAGTGGACTTGATTCCCTTGTCAAAAATCAATAGGTTATACACACAGTGACCATGGTCCCTGTTGATATCAAAGGTGAGGATGATGAGGCACCTGTCTCCACACCCTCTCTATACAAGGCAGTCATTTTTGACAGTGTTGTAGCTGGGACAAATGTCAATGGATTCAAACTAAATTGCCATGACAGAGACACAAGATTTTTGAAATGCACTTTGAGACTGTTTCTGGTGGATGCTCTTATTATTTCTTTTAATCATGAGCATCTGTCAGTTTGGCATTTGTTATACCCTCTTGGATAGGATATTACCTTAGAAATAATTATGTTTATAAAGATCATATCAATATTCCAAGCAAAATCAATAGGCCTTAGGTGCATGAGTTTGTTTCTTCACTTTCAGTTCTGTACCGTTGGTCTATATATCTGTCCTTATGCCAGTACCACACTGCTTTGATTAGTGTAGCTTTGTAAAAAGCTTTGTAATTGGGAATGGTGAGCCCTCTAACTTTATTCTTTTTCAAGATTGTGTAGGCTATTGGGGTCCATTTCCCTTCCATGTGTTATTTGAACCTTGTTTGTATCCTGCTTTGAACAGACCAAATGTAAAAAGACATTTTTGGTACAATCAGGAAAATTTGAATATGGACTGGATATTAGTTGATGCCAAGAAATTATCATTAATTTTTTAGGTATGAGAATGCCCTTGCAGATACAAAAGGAAATGTCTATATATTTAGAAATACATACTTAAGTAGGAAGGGTTGAAATGACACAAGATATAGGATTTGCTATTGAATACTTCAGTAAAAAGAAAGAATGGATGAGAGCAGTAGGGAGAAAAGAAAAACTATAAGGGATAGATGAAGTAAATGCAGCAGATGCTTAATATTTGTTCAGTTTAGATAATGGGTATATAGGGTTTCATCATCCTATTCTCTCTACATCTGTGTATGTTTGGAATTTTCATAAAAATATTCAAATGTCTTTCTACCCCTACGTCATAAAAGATATTCTCCCGTATTTTCTTTTACAGATGTGATTTCACATTTAGGTCTTTACCTGAAATTAAGTTTTGTGTATAGTGAATGGTAAGGATCTAATTTTATTTTACTTCTATATGAATGCGAAGCACCATTTATTGAGCAATTCATCTTTTCTTTACTTCAGACCTACTTAATTCACATATTGGATTTCCTTATATTCATGGATCTAATTCTGAACTGTTTATTTTGTTCCATTGGTCTGTTTGTATCTTGCTCCAATATCACTCAGTGTTAATTATGATAGTTTTATATTTTCTAGTAAGCATTAATATTTCGTAGGATGAGATTCTGCATTTCATGTTTATTGTGTGCCATCTTTCATTTTGAGTGTGGACAGGTTGAATAGAATATATATTCATATTTACATAAATAATTTCTGAAAGGATATATAGAAAATAATAGTATTTACTGTGTGTGTGTAATTTTGAACCTGTAGGATTTTTTATCTCGTTAAAAATTGTATTAGAAAGCAAAAGCAACAACAACAACAAACAAAAAGTGCAGACTATTTTTTAATGACACCAAATTCTCGAGTAATAGTTTTAGTGGCCCTGGTTATTTTTAAACTGTGCTTTAAATTCTATTGAATATATGTTTATATTTTATATGTTAGGTAAAATCTAAAAGGTATTATTTCATAAAACCGGCTAATGAATAGCTAAAACCAGACCTATAAAAAAAAACTGTTGGTTAAATCAATTGTGTTATAGCATGAAATGGTAAAGAAATCTTCAAACATATGCTCAAATGTATATGAGAATGTATGTTCCAGTAACTGAAACTTTGATCCAAACTATTTTTGTAGTATTTGATATTTTGAGAATGAAAATACACTGAAATGGTAAAGGGAAAAGAAAATCTGATTAAATGCTTAAACACTGCCCAAAGGGAAAAAAGCAAGTTTTGCTTATATTTTTTTTCTTTTGTTTTAAAACATTTTTCTGACTCATTCTTACCACCACTTTATCATTTTAATCATTTGAAAAGGTGAAAGTAAAGTGAATTGTGTATCAAGTGCCATTTCTTTTCAGGGTGGTTAGAAGTAGGCTGTTGATAGATTTTTTAAAAACCAAATTACTATATTGTAGATCAAATCAAAACACTTGTCTAAAGGAAGTAAAGACATGGAAATAAGGTAGTATTTGTTGTATCAAGATAACACATTTCTATTTAAAAAAAAGAATAAACAAATTTTTAAAAAGATAACACATCTCTTATTGATTGTCTAAATTTTTATATATTCTTTTTAATTTTTGAGTTGGTGTCAGGTAATATTTAAAACTAAATGAGGGGAGCAGTGCTAGCTCAGTGGTTGAGCACCTGCGTCCCATGTACAAGGTCCCAGGCTCAAGCCCCGGAAACTCCTAAAATAAACAAATAAAAATACTAAATGAGATACTGAAAATAAATGAACCCCTAATGAAATAATGGATCTAGACATTGAGGATCAGTGACTGCTAACGTCACAAAAAAAAGAGACAACCGTACATTATGTGCCTCTTATGGAAAATCCCTCCAGCACCTATGAATTAGTTTTGCCAAAAATATCCAGCTTGATTCTGATCAAGCCTCAAGATCTAAGTACTAATTTGCAGAAAATGCAAAGGGCAGGAAACATGTGAAACCTTAACACAGTGGTACAATCAGCAAAATCAAGACACTAAGAAACTCTACAGGACAAACAATCCATTTTTTCACCAAAAAATATTGTAAGGAAAAAAGAAAGAAATGGAGGGGAACCTGTTGCTTAAAAGAGATTTTTAAAAAGACATATTAACCAATCATAATGTGTGGACTTTATTTGGGGTCATAGTTTTTTTTTTTTAAGTTTATTGAAGTATATCATTCATACATGAACAAACATATTTAGTGTATAGTATAAGTAGTTGTGAACTTACAAAATAAACATGCATAACATACAGGGGTCCCATACAACACCCCACCACCAACACCTTCCATTGTTGTGAAACATTTGTTACAAACTATGCAAGAGCATTGTCAAAATATTACTAACTGTATCTTATATTTGGTGTATTTTTCCCCCAACCCACTGTAATATTTTCTTTAATTTTTAAAAAATTTATTAAAGTATATCACTCATACATAAACATACATAAACAATAAGTGTACAGTAATAGTTGTGAACTTACAAAACAAACATTTAAAACATTATACAAGAGTCTCATACCTCACCCTACCACCAACACATTACATTGTTGTAAAACATAATTTTAACTAATGATTAAAGAGCATTGTTCCCAAACAACACCCCTCTATCAATACACCATACTGTGGTGGAGCATTTGTTACAGATAAGATAATATTATCTGATTGTTACCAAATCCATAGTGTACATTTGGCACACATTATCCATACTGCCCCATTACCACCACAGTAAATCTTTGGCATAGATGTAAGCATATTACATTATTACAACTAACCACAGACCATCGGTCACTCCAGTTGTAATTTTCCCAAGGTTCTCCACATTCCCACCTACCTGCGTCTTAACTAACCATTAAAATTTTTAGAGTTGACTTGCTGTTCTAAAAATAAAACCTCTTGGGAATTGGACTTGGCTCAATGGGTAGAGCGTCCGCCTTCCACATGGGAGGTCCATGGTTCAAACCCAGGGCCTCCTTGACCCATGTGGAGCTGGCCCCTGCGCAGTGCTGATGCATGCAAGGAGGGCCGTGCCACACAGGAGTGTCCCCCGCATGGGGGAGCCCCATGCACAAGGAGTGTGCCCTGTTAGGAGAGCCACCCAGCGCGAAAGAAAGTTCAGCCTGCCCAGGAGTGGTGCTGCACACATGGAGAGCTGATGTAGCAAAATGACACAACAAAAAGAAACACTGATTCCTGGTGCTGCTGACAAGAATAGAAGCAGACACAGAAGAACACACAGCGAATGGACACAGAGAGCAGACAACTGGGGTGGGGGGCAGGGGGAAGGAAAGAGAAATTTAAAAATCTTAAAAAATAATAAAAATAAAACCGCTTAACTTTTTGACTCTATTATTTCAAATTCATTTACATACATGAAATGTGCTTTCACTTTTTAAAAAGCAGTATTCATATTATACCCTTGTATATTTATCAAAAAGTTTCATATGCTGCGTGTCGACTCTGACACTTAAGTAACTTCTTGGTCCAAAATGACTTCTAGAGGAAAGCAGATGTGGCTCAAGCAATTGGGCTCCTGTCTACCATATGGGAGCCCCCGGGAATTGAACCCCTGGTGAAGGCAAGCTGGCCTGCACCATGGAGAGCTGGTAGCCCGCACTGCGGAAAGCTGGTACAGCAAGATGACACAACAAAGGTAGATGCAGAGGTGACATGGTGAGAAACATGGCCGGCCAGGGAGATCAGGTGGCTCAAGCAACTGAGTGCCTCTCTCCCACATCGGAAGTACTGAGATCGGTTCCCAGTGCCTCCTAAAAGAGAGAAAAGGGAAGCGGATGTGGCTCAAGTGATAAGGCCTTCACCTACCATATGGAAGGACCTGGGTTCAATCCCTGGGACCTCCTGGTGAAAAAGAAGAGGAGAATGTGTGCCTGCACGGCAAGCCAAGTGCCCATGAGGTGAGCTGAGTGCCCATGTGGCGAGCCGAGTGCCTGTATGAGTGCTCATGTGACAAATTGAATGCCGTACGGGGATGCAAGTGCCCACGCAAATGCCCGCGCAGCGAGCCGAGTGCCTGCACGAGTGCCCCGTGGCAAGCCAAGCGCCCAGATGGTGAGCCAGGGTCCCATGTGAGTGCCTGCGTGGTGAGCCAGTGCCCATGTGGTGAGCCAAGTGCTCGTGCAGCAAGCCAAGTGCCCCCACAGTGAGCCAGTGACTGCACAAGCGAGTCACGTGGCAAGATGATGCCGCAACAAAAGAGAGACAAAGGGGAGAGTCAAGACGAAGCGCAGCAGAGACCACGAACTGGGGGGGCACAATTGACAAGAAAAATCTCACATCAGAGGTCCGTAGGATCGAATCCCGGTGAATCCTAAAGGAGAAAGACCAGAAGACCAAAAAAAGTAATAGATAGAGAAGATCACACAGCAATGGACACAGGCTGCAAAAGCAGCAGGGAGGGGGAGGAGGGGGAAGAAAGGAAAAAATGGTGGGGAAAAAAGAGAAAAGAGCAGCAGGGTGGGAAGAACACACAGTGAAAGGACACAGAGAGCCGAGAGCAAGCGCAAACTACAGTGGGGGGAGGGAATTAAGAAAAACATTTTTAATACAAAATGGCTTCTAGATACTAAATGTCATTAATTCAGCCCTATTCTTTGTATGTTAGTCTTTATAAATGATACATTAAAACAAGCCTGCTATTCTGGAAAGGGAGCTAACTAACAAAGCAGCAAGTTATTTTAAAGTCTCCTCCATGAGATTGTACTGGTAGATAGTTGTAAGCCTTTTATTTTATACACCACCATGTTTCTAGAAAAATCCTTTTGGGACACTATTGTACTGATTCTTGGTATCCGTTACCTCTAAAAGTGCTGATTTTTAAAAATTATATTAACAGAAATGTCCATTTGGAATCCAGCTTCCTTATTTTTGTCAAAATACATACTGAAAACTCTTGGTGTAGAAAACTCAACATGCACTGTAAAACAGGGTGTACTTCTCTCCAATACCTACATGGTTGAATTACTGTTAGATTTTTCAAAGAAATGGTCCCAACAGCTTAACTTCATTTATAATATGACAGCTGAATTTGTTTTCCATTAAAATTTCTTTTAAAAATAGAAACATGGCCGGCACCATTATACACATAATGTTATTGGGTTTGTAACTGAAGTTTTAAAATTGTTTTCGAGATCAGATCCCCCGCCTGGAGCAACCTGCATTAATCTTATTTTATCAACCTTTTCCCTCCCCCAAACCACTGTGCCCAAACCGGAGACCTCCCTTGCTGAGAAAGCTATCTCCCAGCTCTGGTTATTAACCTTCTTTTTTTTTTAGCCTAAAGGCAAACCCCTTAATTACTAGCGAGCAATCAAGTTCCCGGGGAGCCTGTTTTGTTTTGTTTTTCCGGAACTAAACTCTCCTAGCTGATAAACTGTGTCCTTTGCTACTCCTTGTATAGTCATAAGTTCAAGTGAGAAAGCTTTCTGATTCAAATTTTCAGCTCATTGAAGAGTTGCAGCATTTTAGTAAGACCACATGTTAAGGGTCCCCCAGTAAAGGTTTTATGAGCCAACTCGAGGTCCTTTTCCGGGCGATGTTTCTTCTTCATCTTCATCTTCATCATCTGGATAGTCCACTAAGCCAACCAAACTTCCCTTGGTGGCTGTTACTGATGTAGCTAAGTTTGTAGTTTTGGAAGGGGACCACAACTTGCTGCTGGTGTCTCAGCCACAACAGATTCCATCAGCAGCAGGGGCAGAGCGACAGAAAGTAAATTCCAAGCCACCAGATGTCCTTTTGGGAAGGTTTTCCTTGTCTTCACTTTCTTTTGTTTTTTTCATCTCCATAAATTTTTCATAACTATCTGGGAAATTATCTTCTGGCTTAGATTTTTCCACTGGTGCCACAAATGCTTTTCCTTCCTCCTCTTCATCTTTATTGAACCACATTTCTTCATACTCTTCCAAAGCTTTTGCATCTCTGCAGAATCTGTTACTACGCAATATAGATGGTACACTGTTCAGTTTCTGATTTTGTATTTCTCTTGCTTGTACTTACTCTTTGAAAAAAAAAGACTTATTTCATTTACTTTATTTTTCTTTACCGCCTCCCCTTCCCTAGATGGATCTCTCGTCTGTCCGCTCATTGTTTGCTCCCCGACTCCAGGAGGCACTGGGAACGGAACCTGGCACCTCCCACACGACAGGTGAGTGCCCACCGGCCTGAGCCACGTCCGCTCCCTGCCGGCTGCAGCTCCTGCTGGCTTGTTGCGTCTGCCCGTTGGGCGAGGGTGGAGCACAGCTCACTGCCGCGGGAGGTGGCACCTAAGCTCCTTGTGGTGGAGGTGGCGTCTGCTCATCTTCTTTTAAGATGCATGTGGTGGGCGCCCAAGGGGTTAAGCCACATCCACTTTCCCATGTTTACTCTTTAATCCTTTGAATGTCTGAACATAGTCAATCGCTTCAAGGGCTTTATAAAAATTTTCAACTATTTGTGTGCTAAGTATTTCCACTCTTCATGAAGCTCCGTTACAGCCGAATTCAGCATGTTATACCAAGTTTCATTATCCAGAGGAACAGTTATAACTGGCTCAAAAAGATTTCCCTTGGTGATGTAACCATTATAAAATTCATCTTTAAGGCCAATGATCTGCCTCATAAAGCAAAGAGCAGGGAAACGGATGTGGCTCAAACCAATTGGGCTCCCATCTACCATATAGGAGGTCCAGGGTTCCCTGCCCAAGGCCTCCTGGTGAGGGCAAGCTGGCCCACACAGAGTGCTAGCCCAAGCTGGAATGCCACCCCATGCAGAAGTGCCCCCCTCATGGGAATGCCATGCAGCGTGGGCCCCATGCAGGAGTGCTGGCTGAGAGCTGGTGCAGCAAGATGACGCAACAAGAAACGCACAGGAGAGAAAATAAGAAGACGTAGCAGAACAGGGAGCTGAGGTGGTGCAAGAGAGTAATAACCTCTTCCCCACTCCAGAAGGTCCCAGGATCGGTTCCCAGAGCTGCCTAAAGAGAAGACAAGCAGACACAGAAGAACACGCAGCGAATGGACACAGAGAGCAGACAATGGGGGGTGGGGGGAGAGAAAGAAATAAAATAAATCTTTTAAAACAATTAAAAAATAAAGCAAAGTGCACACAAGGCCAGGAAGGTGCGCTTTAAATTCATTAAGAGCAAAACTCTTCTTAGCGAGCAAGTCCTTTCTCATAGTATAATTTTTTATGTGATATGCATGATGTTCCACACAAAATGTGAGCAACTCTAAAATTAAGGCTAGCAGTTGTTCTGTTTGAAAATTATCCATTTCACATTTGTCCTCTTACATTGGCCAAAAGTGGTGCCATGAGGACACGCACACGATGGTTGCAGAAGAAATTTAGAACTTCGCTTTGTTTTCTGTTTTATGGGTTGTAGCCAGCATGTTGTCTGGATCAACTGGAGTGTGAGGAAGTCCCATGAACTGAACAGCGCCTCCTCGCTCAGGATCAGTATCACAGATCGTTTGCTCAACTGTTACACTAACGAGAAGCTATCCTCATCACCCTGCTGGGCTTCGTGCTTTACAGATTCTCGGACCGGGGATGGACTAAACTCTCCAAGATGAGAAAATATATCTGTAGTGGCTGATCTGACTTGCACATCATCCATGCCTATTACAATTTCAAGAGCAGGAAGAATTCCCACTTTTGCCAATGTTTTGAAAACGCATGCCTGTTTTGAGATTGCAATGCCCGAGAAAATGCACAGAATTCCTTGAAAAATTGAACTAATTCATGCCGTTTATCATCATCTGTGTCCTCATTTGTTAATTGCAAAAACTACAAACAAAAATTTTTCATCTTCCTGCAACATGCTGACTATCTTGACTTGGCTGGAGAAAGCATAGGACGTAAGAGCAAAAAGAAAATCCTCTTCATGAACAGATGGCGTAGGTAAAATGACGTCCTGAAGGTACACCCATGATGCACTCCTTAGAAAACACGACCTCAAACAGAGTTGCTTTACTTAGGAAGAAGATTCCTTTAATAATTTCACACAAATGGTGGAAGCCTTCAGTGTTTTCTAGGTTCTCACGAGCTTGAAACAGCTGCAGTAGTTTTTGAACACAGCCATGCTTTCCAGGGCCAGAGCCAGCTCTTCCCCACACAGCAGTGAGGCGAGAACTGAGGTGACCACGCCAGCAAGCTCCTCACATTCGTGGAGGTCACACTGCGCAGGTCAGTCCGATGACCGGTTTCAGGCGTTTCTTCAAATCGTTCTTCTGACTGATGTGTGAGGGCCAGTGTGACTTCCACTGGTGGACACTTCCCTTGAACCTGACTGTGTTTTCCCCAGATCTCATCACAAGCCAGCTTTTCCCTGAAAGCTTATAGCCAGAGCAGACTCCTCAGCTTCTGACCAAACACCAGACACCCTGTTGTTCCTGACAGGAATCTTTGATTCCAAGAGCGATTCCTCAGCCTACCCCTCAGATAAGCACATAGCTGTGCGTTCATTACTTCATCACTATTAAAGCATTTTCATTATTTCCGTAAGAATAATAATAAACAAAAAACAGACAAGGAAATTCCGCCTCTCTCAATCTGTTTCCCCTGCTGTACCTACTGCTCTTTCTGTGTATTCTTGCACAATTATATATTTGTTTATTAAGCAGTTTTATTGAGATATATTCACATACTATATGAGCTATCCAAAGTGTACCAATGAATGTCTTTTTTTCAGCTGTTGAAAAGTCCTGTACTGTAATATTGTAAAATAAATAAAAAAAGAGATTGAAAGAAATTACAAATTTTAAAAGAGTACAAGGCCAGTTTAGATTCAATATAATCAATTATAAAAAATAGCATAGCAACAAACATTTATAAATGTAAATAATAATTCAAAAATACAATAGAAATTAATTATAATTCTAATTTTTATATTACAACTCTAACTACTGGACATAACAATCTCTAAGAATGAAATAAATTATTGGTTTAGTTATTTAATTTCTATTTAGGCCATAATTCTTTCTAGATAATCGAATTCCTATTTGGGAATTCTTCACATCTTGTTGGAATGAATTACAGCCGATAACAATTTGCCAAGTCATAATTTTATGAGGTAGAAAAACTCAAAATCTTGTTCAACCATAGTCATGCTAAATCATTATTGATCCAGATAGATTATTTTACTTAAAGAGTATGAATAAGAAAGGGTTAAAGAAAAATGAAGTATCCAAAAATATATCTCATCTCCAGCCTTCCTCAATTAAAAGCAAGTGTTTATTTTGTATGAAAAAAGTTACAGAATGCCGATCACAGAAACAATTTGCCAGTTGTGCTGAGTAATTATTGTTCATATACTGTAAAGTTATTTTACATTTACCTGGTCTACTCCAGCTCTTTTTGGTTACTATTTGCATGGAATGCCTTTTTCCAAACTTTCACTTTTATCCTGGTCGTGTCCTTACATCAAGGTGGGTCTCTTGTAGGCAATGTATAGATGGTTCATATTTTTTATCCATTCTATCAGTCTGTGTCTTTTGATTGGGGAGTTCAATCCATTAACATTCAGTGTTATTGTAAAGGCATTACTTCATCCATTTTGTCTTTGGCTCTCTGTTGTTATATCGTTCTTTTTTATTTATTTATTTATTTCTCTCCCCTCCCCCCCCCCAGTTGTCTGCTCTCTGTGTCCATTCACTGTGTGTTCTATTCTTGTCAGTGGCCTGGGAATCTGTGTCTCTTTTTGTTGTGTCATCTTGCTGCATCAGCTCTCCATGTGTGCGGCGCCACTCCTGGGCAGGCTGGACTTTCTTTTGCACTGGGCGGCTCTCCTTATGGGGCGCACTCCTTGTATGTGGGGCTCCCCTATGCAGGGGACACCTCTGCGTGGCACGGCACTCCTTGCGCACATCAGCACTGTGCGTGAGCCAGCTCCACACGGGTCAAGGAGGCCCAGGGTTTGAACACTGGACCTACCATGTGGTAGGCGGATGCTCTATCCATTGAGCCAAATCTGCTTCCCTGTTATATCATTCTATTGTCTGTTTTCTTATCTTTTAGTTTACCCTTCCTAATAATCTTCATTTCCAAACTATTCTCCAAATCTCCTGCCCTCATTTTTTTCCTTTCAGGCTGCAGCACTCCCTTTAGTATCTCTTGTAAATCTGGTCTTTTGATAACACTTTCTATTAGATTTTGTTCATCTGTGAAGACTTTGAACTTACCCTCATTTTTGAAGGACAGTTTTGCCAGATACAGAATTCTTGGCTGGCAGTTTTTCTCTTTCAGTACCTTAAATACATCCTACCATTTTCTTCTGTCCTCTCTGGTTTCTGATGAGAGGCCTGCACTTAACCTTATGGGGTTTCCCTTATATATGATGCTTTGCTTTTCTCTTGCTGCTTTCAGAATCTTCTCTTTATCTCTCTCTGTCTCTGATAGTTGTCATTCTGAATAGTAGGTGTCTCGGGGTAGGTCAATTCAGATTTATTCTGCTTGGGGTGTGTTGTCCTTCTTGGATATTGATATTTATATTCTTCATAAGCGTTGGGAAGTTTTCATTCATTATTTCCTCAAATATTCTTTCTGCCCCTTTTCCATTCTCTTCTCCTTCTGGGACACCAATAATGTGCATGCTTGTGCATTTCACATTGCCATTCAATTTTCTGAGACTCTGTTCCATTTTTTCCATTCCTTCCTTTTTCTGCTCTCCTGTCTTTTCTATTTCAGATGTTCTGTCTTTGAAATCACTAATTCTGTCTTCAAGCAATTCAAATCTGTTCTTATGCACCTCTAATGTATTTTTTAAAATATTTATTTACTTTATTTATCACCCCCCCCGCCGATGGTTCTCTCATCTGTCTGCTCATTGTTTGCTCACCTTCTACAGGAGGCACCAGGAACCCAACCCAGGACCTGCCACCTGAGAAGTGACTACCCAATAGCCTGAGCCACATCCTCTGCAGGCTGTGGTGTCTGCTGGCTTGTGGCATCTGCTCATTGTGGCAGGGGCAGGGTCTGGCTTGTGGCAGCAGGGGCAGCATCTGCTTATCTTCTTTTAGAAGGCACGGGACCCGAACCTGGTACCTCCCATATGGTAAGTGGGTGACCAACTGGTTGAACCACCTCTTCTTCCCTCTAATTATTTTTGGTTTTTAGGAGGCACTGGGAACTGAACCTAGGACCTGCCATGTGGGAGGGAGGCGCCTAATTGCCTGAGCCACCTCTGCTCCCTGCTTTGTTGTGTCTCTCATTATGCTTTCTTCAGTGTGTCTCTTGTTGTGTCACCTTGTTGTGGCAGCTTGCCACACCAGCCCATCGTGTCAGCTTGCTGTCTTGCTCATCTTCTTTAAGAGACACTGGGAACTGAATGCAGACCTCCCGTGTGGTAGGCAGGAGCTCAATCACTTGAGTCACATCTGCTTCCCTAATATATTTTTAATCTCATTCATCATGTCTTTCATTCCCATAAGGTCTGTTACTTTTCTTTGCAGTCTTTCAACTTATTCTCTATGCTCTCCCAGTATCTTCTTAATATCCTTTATTTCTTTAGTCAATTTATCTTTAAATTCTTTAAAATGACTTAGGAGAGTTGTGTGATTATCACTGATTAATTATATTAAATCCTGTATCTCTTCAGGATATTTGGTTTGTTCTTTTGGCTGGTCCATCTCTTTCTGTTTCTTAGTATGGCTTATAATTTTTTGCTTATATCTAGGCATCTGAATATGTTGGTGAATTTACTCTGATGGTCAATTTCTCTCTTGCTATTGTTTTGGTTTTTTTTCACAGCCCTTCTTTGATATTTGGTTCATCTTATTCTCAGTCTTTAAAATTGCCCAGCTTCAGTTTTCAAAATTGGACCAGGGACTCAGTAGTGGGGTGCAGATTTTCTCCCAGGGGTTGGATACAGAGAGCATGAATGGTTTTGTCCATGCAGTTTCCAGACCAGCCAGCAGATAACGCAAGTCAGCACACCTTTCCAGGGAGGTGTTTCCCTCTCGGCTTTCCTGTGCTCCTGTGTTGAACCTCTGGGGTGGAGATGCAAAGTGGGCTCGCCGGCTGAATTCACTGAAGAAAAGCACCCCTCCCTTTTCCCTTTAAACAGCTGACAGGATGGAAGACGTCTGCTCCCCTCTCAGTGGGCTGCAGTGAGCCAGGGGTTTTACCCGCTTAACATCTGGGGGGTGGAGGAGGGAAGCCCTCCCTGGCCACCACGGGGCTTGGTAACTCCTGTTTGTTGTTTTGGCTTCTTCCTCTCTCTGTCCCTCATCCTCCTGTCCTGGTCCGCTGACTCCCCCAAGGCAGGTCCCTCTGGCAGCATTTGGCTCTTTCTCTGTTGTTTTTGTGAGAGAGCTCTGCCTGTTAGTCCATCACCATCTCCCAAAATTTTACCTTTATCTTAATGAAACGCTTTCTTTTACTTTCTCTGGGTTTACTTTGTTTTTGGGGTGTAGAATTCCACTTTATCATATTGGTCGTGCAGTCTGCCTCTCAGCAGTCAGCATCTTTGAGTGCTGGCTTAGGTCTTTTCTCAAGACCATGGTGACCCAAAAGTATCTGGGAGTTAATGTCCCCAAAGACTAACCATTACCAATGACTCAATGATTTGGGCTTTTAATATCCCAGTTCCCTCACCCCTTGGTTGAGATAATTTTAAAGAATTTGTTTTGCTTCGTTTTCCAAGATTATCCCATGGAATTAAGCTTCAGTTACCCATTGTGGTAGCTGTTTTAATAAAGCCCTCTTTTTTTGTCTTATCTTCCCTCTATCACTTCTCCCTGCTCCAACTGTATTTCCTGCACTTTCTTGTAAATTGCTTGCACTCAAAAATTTACCTCAGTTGGTATAAGATCAACACACAAAATACAGTGGTGTTTCTATGCACTAGTAATGAACAATATAAAAAGGAAATAAAGAAAAAAAATTCCACTTACAATGGCAACAAAAAGAATCAAATATCTAGAACTAAATTTAACCAAGGGTATAAAATCCCTGTGCACAGAAAAATACAAAACATTGCTGAAAGAAAGAGACCTACATGAATGAAAAGACGTTCTGTGCGGATAGATTGAAAGACTAAATATTGTCAAGATGTCAGTTCTACCCAAAGCGATTTACAGATTCAAGGCAGCCCCAATCAAAATTCCAACAGCCTTCTTTGCAGAAATGGAAAAGCCAGTCATCATATTCATATGGAAGGGAAAGGAGCCCTGAATAGCCAAAAACATCTGGAAAAAGAACAGAGTTAGAGTTTGAACCGCGGACCTCCTTGACCCGTGTGGAGCTGGCCCATGAGCAGTGCTGATGCGCGCAAGGAGTGCCCTGCCATGCAGGGGTGTCCCTGAGTAGGGGAGCCCCACGTGCAGGGAGTGCACCCCATAAGGAGAGCCGCCCAGCGCGAAAGAAAGTGCAGCCTGCCCAGGAATGGCGCCACACACACGGAGAGCTGACACAGCAAGATGACGCAACAAAAAAAACCACAGATTCCCATGCTGCTGATAAGGATAGAAGCAGACACAGAAGAACACACAGTGAATGGACACAGTGAGCAGACAACTGGGGCGGGGGGGGGAAGGGGAGAGAAATAAATAAAAATAAATCTTAAAAAAAAACAAACAATGTTGTGCTGGCACAAGAACAGATATAGAGACCAATGGAATAGAATTGAGAGATCAGAACTAAAACCTCACGTATGACCAGCTGATGTTTGATAAGGATGCTAGGTACTCTCAGAGGGGAAAGGACAGTCTCTTCAACAGATGGTTTGATCTGGATATCCACATGCAGAAGAATGAAAGTGGGCCCCTATCTCATAACATATACAAAAATTAACTCAAAATTGGTTAGTGACCTAAATATAACAAAACTATAGAACTCCCAGAAGAAAAGTAGGGGAACATCTTTAAGACCTACTATTAGGCAAAAGCATAATCAAGAAAAGAAAAATATATATAATCTGGACTTCATCAAAATTAAAAACTTTTGTGCATCAAAGGACATTATCAAGTAAGTAAAAATACAACCAACAGAATGGGAGAAGATATTTAGAAATTCTATGTCTGACAAAGGTTTAAATATCCATAAAATAAAGAACACCTATATCTCAACAACAAAAAGACAAAGAACTCAATTAAAAAACAGACAAAGGGCTTGAACAGACATTTCTCCAAAGAAGATACACAAATGGCCAAAAAGTTCTGTGATGATTAGGCTATTGTGTCAAGCTGGCCAGGTGATGGTGCCCAGTTGTTTGGTCAAGTAAGCACTGGGGTAATTGTACTGCAAGGACATTTCATGGACTTAAATGGTCAGTTAGTTGATTGCATCTATGACTGATTAAATTACATCTACAATCAACTGAGGAGATTGCCTTTTTCAATGAGAGACATCTCGTCCAATCAGTTGAAGGCCTTAAAAGGAGAAGTGATTTCAGCAGAGAGAATCCCCATCTCTACTGCAGACAGCTTCTCCGGGGACTCGCTGAGGCCTTCACCCTGGAGCTACTCGCTTGCAGCCTGCCCTACAGAATCTGGACTGTTGCAAGAGACAATTTTATAAGTCTCAGATATTTACTGATATCTCCTGTCTGTTCTATTGCCCTAGAGAACCCGAACTAATACGAGCACATACAGAGAGGCTCAGCCTCGTTAGCCGTTAGGGAGATGCCGATCAACGCCACAATGAGATACCACTGCACACCCACTAGTATGGCAATTATTTTTAAAAGAAAAAAAAAAAAGAAATATTGGCTAGGATGTGGAAAAATAAAAACACTTATGCTTTATTGGTGGGGTGTAAAATAGTGCAGCTGCTATGGAAGACAGTTTGATGGTTCCTCAGAAAGGTAAATGTAAAATTACCATATTACCTTGTTATTCCATTCTTGAGTATAAACCCAAACGAACTGACAGCAGGGACTTGGGCAGATATCTGCACACCAATGTTCATAGCAGCATTATTTACACTAGCCCAAAGTGGAAGCAACCAAATGTCCAGATGAATGGATAAACACAATGTGGTCTATATCTACAATGAAATATTATTCAGCCATAAAAGGAATGAAGTTCTGATACATGCTACAATATGAACGAAACTTGAAAGCATTATGCTAAGTGAAATAAACCAGATACAAAAGTACAAATCTTGTATGATTCCACTTAGATGAAATATCTACAATAGAAAAATTCCTAGAAAAAGAAAGTAAATTAGAAGTTACCAGGAGCTAGAGGGAGAGAGAATGGGATTATTGCTTAATGAGTACAGAGTTTCTGTTTTGGATGATAAAATAGTTTTGGTAATACATGGTGGTGATCTTAGCACAACATTGCAAATATAATTAATGCCACTGAGTCGTACACTTTACAATGGTTAAAATGGCAAATTTAATGATATATATTTGTTACCACAATAACAAAATTGGAAAATTTTCAATGTCTTGATAAGGAGAGAGCGGACCCTGAGATCTGGGATGGAGACATCTGGGTGAATGTGCTTGAGAACTTTGAACTCAAGATTCCTTGGCAGTATCCCATTTCCACTTGACAGAGGATAACAGCCTCCCTTTGTTCAAAGACATGCAGAGGCCACATCTGAGGGAGGTGCTTCACAAGAGGATACTTGCCATCCTCAAGATTTGTCCTCATCTTCTTTCATGGCTTATCGACCAACAATTTGGAATATTTCTCATTCTAGCCTAACAAGAAATACCCCACTTGGGGAGAAGAGGAATTATTTACCTAAAGAGTTGTAGGATCTTGCTGATATGTATCAAGAATAACTGGGTGAACATGGCTGATAATGAGAGTCCTGGACAAAGGGAGTTGGAATACAGGGCTGGATGAGGCTGGATATTGATAGAGGGACTTTCCTGTGACTTAGGATTTAATGTCCTGGCAAAGACACCTGGAACTGGTCCTCGGGCATCACTGAACGAACTCCTTGAAGCTTAGAGAAATAATACCATATTAAGAGGTGGAGATGCTTGGACTGTCTTGGAGGAGCTAAAAGGTGGACATGCTGGAATAGATTTACTGCTTAGGACCAGAGAACCCGTAAGTTAACTCTTTCCCCTGTGAGGGCCCAGAGAACACGCTCCTTCAGCAAAGCGGTAAGAAATGTGCTGCTGCTGCTGAGCACGCACGCCGCGGAGGACGTCAGCAGTGGCTGTCCTTTGGAAACCAAGTTTAGCCATAAGAGAGGCTGCTGTGGAGCAGGCATCCGTGGTACCGACGGGGAGGGCGGGATGTTTAGAGCAGAGAACAGCACTGGGTTGTCCCGCGCTGTCTTGGGAATCTGTGACAGCGGCTGATAGGCCGTGGTATTCCCTGTGCCAGAGAGCTGGGAGACCACCCTGGTCTCCATCGTGTCAGGGTTTTTCTCGAACGTATCAATGGGTTACTTTTTAAAAATCTATACCTGAAATCCCAATATCTGTATTACCTAAGGATCTGTTCCTATTGACTTTGTTTTCTTGGTCCTGTTTCTTCGTATGCCTGGTAATTTTATTCAGTGATTGACATTTTGTATGAAAAATTGTAAAGGCTTTGGATGATGTTCTCTTTCTCCAGAGAAGATTTAACTTCTCTAGGCAGGGAGTTAGAGGTTGGGCAGATTAACTTAATCCAATCGGCAACTGTAATTTATGGCTAAATTTACTGTAGAAGGCTGATCTATTTCTGTTTATCCTTCCTCTTAGGGTAGGTCTTAGCTAAGAGTCTGAGGTTCATAAGCCTGAACTCCAATGTTTACGTCCCTCGCACTATGAGAGCCAAAAACTGCTTAGATTCTCAATCTCTTGGTATATGCTTTCTGCTCAGCTTCTTAAGCTCTCACTTTGACACAAAGAAGCAAATGCCTTGGGGAAAAGCCTAATTTTCGGGACTTCCCTTCTCTCCAGGACCTTGGCGCCTCCATTCTGGTTGTCCCCGGCCTCTACTGAGCCGCTGGGATCGCTGTGAACTCCACTCAGCTTCTTGGCCTTTTGTGGCCCCTGTCGAATAAGCTTCGCCCTTCACCCTGATGCTTATAAACTGGCAAATTCTTCAAGGTGAAAAGTGGAGTTGAATCTGAGCTCACCTCAGTCATTTTTCATTGTCTCTGGAAAGTTGGCCTCTCCAATTTTAGCTACCTTGATAGCTCTCTGATGCCTTCCAGTAGAATTTTGTAGTTGTTTTGAAATTTCATCTGACGTTTCTTGTTCTTGGTGTGAGGATTGATCTGCTACAAGTCAGTCCATCCTAGCTGAAAGAGGGAGACTCTTCTGTATTTTGCACCCCCTTTCCTTGCTTTGTCTATCACTTATCACCAATTGACATTTTTAAAATTTATGTTTGTTTATCATCTCTCTTCCCTACTAGAATATGAGCTTTAGGAGAGCAGGCAATTTATCTATTTTGTTCATTGCTATCAAGCTAGGGCCTAGAACAGTGCCTAGTACAGAGCAGGAATTCAAAAAGAAATGTTATAGTAGCCTTTTAAATGAATTGTGGAACGTGCCCGCATTTTCCCGGAACTGCTTGTACAAGCACTCTAGCAAAGTGATCGAGAGCATCGTGCCAGTTACCAATGCGTCCACTCTCAGCTCTAAATTCACCCTTCAGGACTTGCTCTCCAGTAACGGAATGGGCCGTTCTCCTTACGTGAGCATGCTATCAAGAGTTTTCAGGTGAGGGCACAATAAGGACGGTGTAGGAGGGAGCTTCTCTTCCTGTCTCCAGTGCGCTGCATTTTCTTTCCTTGCATAGCCCGTCAGCACTGTGTGCAGGAGAGACACCCGGGATTGTCCCTGTGCCGCCGTGGAGCTCCGACGTGACCCGTGGCCACCTCGCATGACCCTCCCAGTGCGGGTCTCCTGCCCGTATTGGTGCCCACCAGCCCCGGCTCACCTGCGCCTCAGAGGGTGGTTTCCGACAGCCCTCTCGTGTGGACAGCACGCACTAGCCTTAGGCTCCACCTCCCCAGCTCTGTCCACGCCTGCCCATCGGTCACAGCTCGCCTGCACCCCAGAGGGTGCTTTCCTGCTTGCCTGGTAATCGTTGCCCAGCTCTGGCCTAGGCAGCTTTTCTGCCTTGAGGGGGCTGCAACCACCTTCTCCAATGGCGTCTGAGTCCCGGCTCCCTCCGTTCTAGGATACCCAGTAAGAGTTTCTTCACATCTTTATAGTTACTCTCCTATCATCGTTTAAAAATTCTTTTTATTAAATTTCCTGTTTAAATGACTGATTTTTGTCTCTTGATTTGACACAGAGTGATGCAGAATTGGTGTTCAGAGTGTTTCCAGGAAATGGACCCATCGAGGGCTTTGCCAGTGGTTTCGTTGTGTCTCTGGACCAGAGGCAGGGCTGAGCTCCTTGCCCGTGAGGAATGAGAAGTGGCTGCTAGCAGCCCACGGCGTGAAGTGGCGTCGCAGCGTCTGTGGTGGGTTGTGATGAAGTGCCGACTGAAGCGCATGCGTTGGGAGCCCACCTGGCTGCTGCATTTGACTGCTGTGCCGGTAATAATTACTATAAGGACTGTGGTACAGGGCAGATTCTTTAGAGTGTGACGGGCACGCCTAGAAAATGACAAGCTCATGTCTGTTAACGCTCACTCAAGTCATGAACTAAGAAAAAGAGAGCTTTCATGACAACCCTGCAAGAGTCTCGTTTCTTGAAGTTCCAGAGCCGCTGTTGTTGAAAATCAAACATGGAATTTAAGGTTATAGGTTGCTGAATCATGACGCTTGAACGCACAGCCTCACCCAGCTTCTCGTGTGGACCCCGCTCCCGCTGTTCTGAGCCTCTCACCAGTGGAAGCAGCTTGCCCTCTGCTGTCTGAGGAGACCAACTCTCCTCGCTTGAAAACCTGCGACAACCTCATAGTCGAAAGGGTACTCCTTCTCAAGACCTACCACGGCCATCCCCTGACGCCCAAAACTAGGACCATGAACAGAGTCAAGTCTCAGCGTGCTCCAGGGGGAAGACACCAAGACCCAGGAGGAGACAGCTCAGACACTGAAAGAACTGCGGAGCTTTGCTGTCCTGTATTGGTAGTAACCTGGATAACACGTATGGGAATAGATTCTGAGGTTATTAGATCAAGGATAGAAAAAGAGAACACTTAGATCAGGCCAAGTCTTTGATATGGGTGTACTCACTAGTGTTTTGGGTGTAATGTGTTTGCTTGTGCTGCTGGAGGTGGCTTCTTTGGTTGGTTGACTGAAACTGGAACTCGATAGTGGTATACTTTGATGACATTAAGATGCCAGAGCTTCCCTGGCATGATGGGAAGGGGGAAATCCAAAGGCTTAGGGAGACAAGAATATTGAATTGGATGTGTGACCGGCATAATTATAATCTGTGGAAGGGCCCAGAAGACACTCCCTTTTTATAAGCCCTTCAGAAATACGTCACTGAGGAGAGCACCTCTATCCTTGAAAAGGTGTGTGGCTCCCCTCTTTTGAAGGCTGTGCATAACTGCAGGGATGCCACCTTTAAGATGAACTTCCTGGGAGTGGATGTGGCTCCAGTAACTGAGCTTCTGCTTCCCACCTTGGAGGTCCTGGGTTCAGTTCCCAGTGCCTCCTAAAGAAAAGCAAACAACAGACTACAAGCAAAATACATGAAGAAAGAGGATTTAATGTGGCTCTGTGGTTGAGCACTGGTTTCCCACATATGAGCTCCCAGGTTCAATCCCCAGTTCCAGTACCTAAAAAAAAAAAAAAGATGGACTTCCTGATTTCAGTGGATGATGGGGTCCCAGAGCAACAGGCCAAATCAAAGGCAAGGGGGTACATCAGCCATACAGGATTCAGTAATCCAAATGCCTTGACCTGCAAAGAGTTTTGGTGGGGGCTAACTGATCATGTGTCCCTAGGAAAGAAATAGATAACCAGCCTACTAGAACATTGCTTGATCTATATAACAGGGAAAACTACACACACACACACACACACATAGAGGTGTATAAAATATTTAATATATAATTATACGTACAGCTAACAATATGAACAGCCATTTCTCTGTATAATCTATTATCTCCTACAAATTCAAAGTTTCCAGATTACCCCAATAATATCTGGTTTTGCTAATCAGATACAATCCAGAACTACTCACTGCATCATTTTCTTATGTCTCTTAAGCTACTTTAAAAAAAAAAAAAGATTTATTTATTTATTTATTTCTCTCCCCCTCCCCCCACCCCGGTTGTCTGTTCTCTGTGTCTATTTGCTGCTCTCTTCTTTGTCTGCTTCTGTTGTTGTCAGCGGCACGGGAATCTGTGTTTCTTTTTGTTGCATCATCTTGTTGTGTCAGCTCTCCGTGTGTGCGGCGCCATTCCTGGGCAGGCTGCACTTTCTTTCGCGCTGGGCGGCTCTCCTTACGGGGCGCACTCCTTGCGCGTGGGGCTCCCCTATGCCGGGGACACCCCTGTGTGGCAGGGTACTCCTTGCACGCATCAGCACTGCACATGGGCCAGCTCCACACAGGTCAAGGAGGCCCGGGGTTTGAACTGCGGACCTCCCATGTGGTAGGTGGACGCCCTAACCACTGGGCCAAGTTCGCTTCCCCTCTTAAGCTACTTTTAATCTCTAACAGCTCCCTATTTCATGACACTGATTAGGTGAAAAGACAGGGTTGGTCATCCTGTAGCCTATCCCACCTCCTGGGTCTGATTATTTTTTTGTGGTGGAATTCAGCATGTTCCTCTTTCTTCTATAATTCCTATAAATTATTAGCTTCAAAGGTTCAATTGGATTCAGGTCAAACATTATCGACTAGAACACATTGCAGGTGGTGCAATATTCCTATCGGGAGACATAATATCTGGCTGGTCCTCTGGCTATCTGAGCTTTCTTGTATGAAGTTCTATGCTAAAATCACATTCTTGTTAGTAGTTTCTTTCAGGTTTTTACTAGATAGGGCTTCTGTGTGATGGATACCAGTGAGTACACAATAAATAAGAGGGAAGGGGACTTGGCCCAGTGGTTAGGGCGTCTGTCTACCACATGGGAGGTCCGCGGTTCAAACCCTGGGCCTCCTTGACCCGTGTGGAGCTGCCCATGCGCAGAGCTGATGCGCGCAAGGAGTGCCCTGCCACGCAGGGGTGTCCCCCGCGTAGGGGAGCCCCACGCGCAAGGAGTGCGCACCGCAAGGAATGCGCCCTGTAAGGAGAGCCGCCCAGCGCTAAAGAATGTGCAGCCTGCCCAGGAATGGTGACTCACACATGGAGAGCTGACACAAGATAACGCAACAAAAAGAAATACAAATTCCCATGCCGCTGGCAACAGAAGCGGTCAAAGAAGAACACACAGAAAATAGACAGAGAACAGACAACTGGAGGGAGGGAAGGGGAGAGAAATTTGAGAAAAAAAAAAAAAAGAAAGCAGACAATGGGAGGGAAGGGGAGAGAATAAATAAAATAAATCTTAAAATAAAAAAATAAAAAAAAAACAATAAATAAGAGACTGGGAAGAGTGTTGGAGAAATGCATGCTGAGGATGGAGAGGCTGGTACATTTAACCTCTTACTAACACACACTGGTGCCACTTGGAATATTCTGGTGCCCATGTAGGAGAATTTTTCTAGAAGTAGAATTGCTAGGTAGGAGGACATTGCATCTTCAACTTTACTACTTACTTACTATTAATTTATTAAGTAATATACAAGGGTAATATGCAAATTACTCTCCAATTAGTCAATGTACACCGCTACTAGCAACAGGTAAGACATTTCTTTCCCCCAACACTTGACATTTTCAAATTTTTTTTTACTTTTGCCAATATAATTATGTGCAATAATATCTTTATTTTGAAAATTCTGAGGACACTTATTTGTATTTTCTTCCATTTTTGGAAAGATCTTTGGTATGCATTCCTAAACATATTTACAATTATATCTGTAAACAATATCATATCCAACATTTTAACGTACCATGAAGTTATTTTCCATGTTTCAAAATATAATTTCAAGTTCTATTATATTCCCCTAGTATTAAGTATTTCTAATTTTGACCTATTTTATTCATGTTATGGTTCCAAAATATTTGTCAGAGCTTCTGCCTTTTTTCCTTCCTTTCTTCCTTCCATCCTTCCTTTTTTTTTTCCCCTCATAAGGACCTCATGTCACAGAATTAAATTAACCGCAATCCTTTGTTCATAATGCATTGTCATTGACCCACACCCGTTCATCTTTTACTGTGTTTTATTTTGTTTTACATTTTGCTTGCATGTTCGTTTGCTTGTTCTTACTAGTATTACGGACACCGCACCACCCCACCAGCTGGCCTAAAAACTGAAATGTTGCTAATAACCATCATGCACCTTGGTTTCTCCCCTACTCAGACAACACTGCTGCCACACATTTCACTTGTCTATTTTTCAACCCCACAAAATAAACACTAATATTATTATTAGTGTTAGTTTGGATGCATCTATATTTAACCATTTTGTATGTTAACCATTTCTTACAACTCAAATATTTTGGGGGGATTATTTTCCTCCTTCCTCAAGTGTATTTTTTGGGAAACTCTTTTAGAACACATTACTAGATTTTAAACTATTTCAGTTGTTGTCAGTTTGGGAATATCTTTATTTGCTTCCCATTCATGAAAGATATTCTTGGTGGATACTCAGTTTTAGGTGGACAGTCATTTCCTTCCACAGTTTAAGGTCTGAGTCCTTGTGGTCTAACGTCCATCGTTGCTGTTGAGAATCTGCTGTCACTCTCACCGCCTTTAGAGTCCTCTTTCCTTTCTCTCTTGTTGCTAAAAGACCTTTGCCTAGTCCCTGATGGTATGCACCGCCAGCGTTATTCCCTCACTTGTCACAGTTTCAGAGACTGGAAAGTTTGCTTCCACCTTGGGTCAACAGCTTCCAGCTGGCGGGCACTCTTTGGTGTTCCTTGGCTTTTCCGTCACATGGCAATGCTTTTGGCAGTGTCTGCTCTCTTCTCTTCCAGGTTCCCTTGACTCATTATGTTTTTTGAAATTATTACACACATAATGATATTTCTCTCTTAAATTCTTGGTATTCATCTCATAAAAATAAGGATATTTCCGGCACCCACCCTGATCAAGATGGCAAGTGTGGGCTCTGCCCCTCATGGAAACTTTGAACAGCCAGCAAAAACTGGCTGTTTCTCAAAGCTCCAGAAAACAGTTAAAGGACTGCGTAACAGGATGAGTGCCAAATCAAGAAAAGGGCTACTCAAGGAGGTCAGTCTGCAAAGCCTGGGAAAGGTCCAGCACCCCCCCCTTCCTCATTAGTGCATCCAAGGAAGCACTCACATGCCAGGCACATTCTCATATTACCCTTAACCTTCATGACATCTCAACAGGGAGGCGATACTCCCATTGTACAGAGCAAAAACTGCAACGAGGTCATTAATTTGTAGCTAATTGCATAATCCCTGTTAAAATCCATGTCTGAATATCTGTAAAGTTCATTCTTCCAGTACACTCACAGAACTGTTACTGGAAAAAAAACACAATTTGAGCCACATATATATATTTTTCCTACTTTTAATTTTTAAATATATGTATATATTTATTAGAGAAGTTGTGAGCTTACAAAACAGTCATGCACAATGTGCAGACCTCCTAACAGTGCCCCTCCACCAACGCCTTGCGTTGTGGAACATTCTTACAGATTAAAGAACGTCATCATTATATTACCACTAACTATGGGCCATAACCTACATTTGATATATTTTCTCACACACCCCTGTATTAGTCAGCCAAAGGGGTGTTGATGCAAAGTACCAGAAATTTGTTGGCTTTCATAAGGGGTATTTATTTGGGGTAGAAGCTTACAGTTACAAGACCCTAACAAGTCCAACTCAAGGCTTTCTCACCCAAAGTCAGTTGCCGTGTGTTGAGCAAGATGGCGGGCAATGTCTGCCCGGTCTCTTCTTCCTTCTTCCTCTTAAACTACCATGGGCTCAGCTTCCTCTGATCTCAGCTGTAGGCTGGAGGGTTCATTTCTTTCTGGGCTCAGCTCGCTGTTGTTTTCTCAAGGTCAGCTGTAAACTATCAGGCAAATGGCCCAACGCCTCTTCCTGGGGCCACACAATCAAAGCTGAGTAGTTGTCTTCTCTTCCGTGTCTATGGAGCTTTATTTCTCTGTATCTTCTTCTGTCCTCTTGATTGAGTGTTTATATAGCCCACCAAGGGGGTGGGGAGTCAACTCCGCACACCCTAATGACAAGGTTAAATCAGAGCTCTCATCTAGATTTAATCAAGTGAACATAAAGTCTTTGACTTTAAATCAAAGGGTATCATGCCCAGAGGAACAGACTAGTTTACAAACATAATCAGTATCTCTTTTTGGAATTCATAAATTATGTCCAACTGCCACCACCCTCTTATTATTAGCATCATTTATTAGTATTGTATATTTGGTAGAGTTCATGAGAAAACACCCTCACATCTGTACTGTTAACCACAGTCCATCATCCACCACATGGTTCCGTGTGTCATACAGTCCCATGAATTGTACAGTCATCCAAAGTGTGTACACTCAGGGGCTTTCACTTTCATCACAGACTTCTGCCGTCATCACCTCAGGAAATTTTGAACATTTTCCTTGGTCCAAAAGAAAAAAATTCTATCCCCCTTCCTATTGACCTTAGCATTGATACAGTACCTTCTTGGACATTATTGCAAGAATATTACAATATTGCTGTTGCCTACAGTCCATAAATTACATTAACTATTTTTCTCATGCATCACCATAGTCTTAACACCTTAAAATAATGCTGTACTTTTGTTCTAGTTCATAGAAGAACATTGTTGCATTTGTACTGTTAACCAAAATCCTCATTCGCCACTGGGTCCTCTGTGTTATTCAGTCCCTAGTTTATTCTCTAGCTTTCTTGCAATTGGCATTTACATCCCTGGACTATACCTTTCAGCCACAATAACATTTATAAATCAGCCGTGCTAGATGGTAATGTGTTACCATCAATGTTATCCATTTCCACACTTTCACAGTCAAGCTAATTAAAAATTCTACATACATTAATCTCACTACCCCTTCTCAGCCCTCATCCTATCTCCTAGTAATCTATACTCTATAGGTTTTAACTCCATCTGTTTATTCTTCATATTTAGTTCATATTAGTGAGACCATTTGTCATTTTGTGTCCTTTTGTGTCTGGCTTATTTCACGCAGCATAATGTCCTCAAGGTTCATCCATGTTATCATATGTGTCCCAATTTCATTTCTTCTTGCCACAGCGTAGTGTTCCATCATATGTGTATACCACATTTTGTTTATCCATTCTTCAGTCGTTGGGCGCTTGGGTTGTTCCCATCATTCAGCAACTGTGCATAATGCCACTGTGAACATTGATGTGCACTGTCTGTCCATGACACTGCTTCGTTTCTGGATATCTTCCTAGTAAAGGATTGCTAGGTCAGTCAGCAGCTCTATATTTAGCTTCCTGAGGAACCACCACACTGTCTTTTACATGCCCACCAACACTGAAGGAATGTTTCTCTTTCTCCACATCCTCACCAGCACTTGTAGTTTTCTGATTTTAAAATAATGGCCATTCTATGACCTGTGAGATGATATCACATTTGCAGTTTTCACTTGCATTTCCCTAACAGTTAGTGATAATGAACATTTTTTCATGTGCTTTTTCATGTGCTTTTTTGCCATTTTTGTTTCCTCTTTGGGAAAATGTCTGTTTTCTTTGGGAAAATGTCTAAGTCTTTTGTCCATTTTTTGTTTGACTTGCTTGCCCTTTTATGGTTGAGTTATATGATCTCTTTATATAGCATGGAACTCAAACCCTTACTGGATATGTGATTGCCAAATATTTTCTCCCACTGAGTAGGCTGCATTTTCACCTTCCTGACAAAGTTCTTCTTCCTTTCCAGTTTGGATGCCTTTTATTTATTTTTCTTGCCTGATTGTTCTAGTTAGAACCTCTAGTACTCTATTGGACAATAATGGAGACAGTGGGCATCCTTGTCTTGTTCTCAATCTTAGCAGGAAAGCTTTCAGGCTTTCAACATTGAGTACAGTGTTAGCTGTGGGTGTTTCATTTGTGCTCTTTATCATGTCGAGAAAGTTTCCTTCAATTCCTGTCTTTTGGAGTGTTTTTATCAAGAAAGGATGCTGTATTTTGTCAAATGCTTTTTCTGCATCCATCGAGATGATCACATGATTTCCTGCTTTTAATTTTATTTCAGGCCAATTACCCCCACAGATTATAAAAATGTCTTAAATAATTTAAGAAGAAGAAAAAGAATTCATGAGACTACAAAATAGCTGCACATTAATTGAGAAATTTTAGTTCTTCCATATCTTTCATTTTTTTCAATTTGGGATTTTGTTTATGCACAAAAAAAAGGCAATTAACAAACTGCTTACTTATAAGAAACCCCTAGAGCTTCCAGAATCTAATAAACATGTTTCTGAGTTGAGCATTCCAAATACGTAAAGCAAACCAGCGCAAAATTAATCCTTTAGGGAAACAGATACGGCTCAACAATTGGGCTCCTGTCTACCAGATAGGAGGTCCAGGGTTTGATGCCCAGGGCCTCCTGGTGAGGGCAAGCTGGCCCACATGGCAAGCCGGCCCACGTAGAGTGCTGGCCGACGCTGCGAGCTGGTGTGGCAAGAAGACACAGCAAGAGACCCGGAGGACAGAAAATAAGAAGACCTGGGAGAACAGGGGAGCTGAGGTGGCGCCCGAGAGTGATCGCCTCTCTCCCACTCTGGAAGGTCCCAGGATCAGTTCCCAGAGCTGCCTAATGAGAATACAAGCAGACACAGAAGAACCCACAGCGAAGGGACACAGAGAGCAGACAATGGGGGATCAGGGGGAGTGGCGGGGTGGGGGGGGGAGAAATAAATAAAATAAATATTTTTTTAAAAAATTAACCCTTTAATAAGGAGTCTACAGAGGTAGCCTCAACATAAACAGTCACACGAAACATTAAAGCTGGGCGGCAATACATTTCACTGGTCAATTCTTTGTCATCCAGGCAAAAGAGGCCCCTGGGATGTGCCCCCTCAGAAGGCCAGGTTCTGAGCCAGCCCCTCCATACATGCTGCCCCTTCCCAGCTGCCAGGCTATTCCAAGGATCATCTTTCAGAGACCAGCCAGGGTCGTTCAAATTGTTCTAAATATTATCAACATAAGCTGCATCTGGCATTTGGAGTTAGGGCATCTGGATTTAGTAAGGCTGAGTCAGTTCTCTATTTAATGCATCTGGTATATGTTTAGTTAAAGTAGCAATCTGGGTCTCTTGATCAAATCACTTCCCACCAAAAAACATGAATGCTTGTTATTTAATATAAATTTAATACATGATTTTCAGACAGATTTGACTCTAGGCTACATTTTACTATATGGCCTCTAAACATTTTTTTAACATTGACTTTGCAAATATGTGTGAAAATGAAAAGATGACTTTACTAATGTATTTAGCAAAAGAGAGATGATAGAGATAATTTGTGGAGTCGCTGGAAGGTTAACTCTCTCCTACTAATTGGTCAGTTTTGCTTTCTTTTATTTCTAGTGCCGGGCCCGGGGCTTGAACCCTGGACCTCGTATGTGGGAAGCCGGTGCTCATCCACTGAGCCCCATCAGCTCCCCTGAGTTTGTTTGTCTGCTTGTTGTTTATTTTGTTTTTAGGAGGCAATGGGGACTGAGCCCAGGACCTCCCGTATGGGAAGCAGGCGCTCAACTGCTTAAGCCACATCCGCTCCCCTATGTACTGATTTTAACAAAATAAGTGAGTGGTTTTAATACTTTTTGACAGAAATATAAGTAAAACCTTTTTCAAAATGATTTATTTATTTATTTCTCTCCCCGCTCCCCCACCCTCATTGTTCACACTCGCTGTCTACTCATCTTTTTTTTAGGAGGCACTGGGTACTGAACTCAGAGCATCCCGTGTGGGAGGGAGATGCCTAATCGCTGAGGCACCTCTGCTCCCAAGTAAAACACTTGTAAAATTCAATTTCTTAATGTTTTCAACATGAACCATCATCTTTGCTTCCTAGTTAGCTAGTGTTCCCCAAACATAAACTTTTGTTTTTACAGTTTCCAAATGCTATTGAATGAATTATTCCAAATGAAACATTCTTTCCACACTTGCCATGATAAACCACTACCAGCTGCTCTCACTTGTCTCTGAATGAGAGTGCAAGGGTTTCTCTAAGCTCTGAACCCAGAATCAGATTTTTTTTTTAAGATTTATTTTTTATTTATTTCTCTCCCCCCCCACCCCAGTTGTCTGTTCTCTGTGTCCATTCACTGTGTGTTCTTCTGTGTCCACTTGCATTCCTGTCAGCAGCACTGGGAATCTGTGTTTCTTTTTGTTGCGTCATCTTGTGTGGCGCCATTCCTGGGCAGGCTGTACTTTCTTCTGCGCTGGGTGGCTCTCCTTCCGGGTGCACTCCTTGCGCGTGGGGCTCCCCTACGCGGGGGACACCCCTGCGTGGCAGGGCACTCCTTGCGTGCATCAGCGCTGCACGTGGGCCAGCTCCACACGGGTCAAGGAGGCCCGGGGTTTGAACCGCGGACCTCCCGTGTGGTAGGCAGATGCTCTATCAGTTGAGCCACATCTGCCTCCCCAGCATCAGAACTGTGTGCACTGCCTCATCTCACAGTTGCTTCTCTGGAGCCTGTGCCAGGCTCCAGTATTGCCCAGGGATTCCCAGCTCCTCACGCCTGGCTCAATGCCTGGGTATTACCCACTTTTCTAACATTTGTCTCTCTAATTGGTATAAAGTGGTTATTTCATCAATACAAGTTTTTCATTTCGATTAGTGTATTTATCTTTTTAGAAGTTCAGTTTGGTTCTCTTTTAAAATCTGTCATATCACTGTGTTTAGTTTCCTGCAGGTATATTCAACCTTGTCTTTTATTTCCTTAAAATAATAAACTTAGTTATTTTCTAGTCTATATCAGATATTTCCAATATCTGAAGTCTTTGCACGGAGCTGCCACTATGCGATAGATCAGGCACCTTTATGCAAGTTAGAAAAAGCGGCCCTTCTTCAAGGTTCTTTTTAAGTTTATTTATTAGAAGTTGTAGGTTTACAGAAAAATCATGCGGGAAGTAGAGTTCTCATATAACCCCCCTCACGCAGTTTTCCCTATTATGAACACTTTCCATTAGTATTTTGTTACAATTTATGAGATTAAAGTTTTTTTATTTTTTGAAGTTAGATTATTATTACAAAACCTGACCCACTTTGCCAGGGAGAACTTTCTAGAACTCTGGTCATCAGGAGCCCTGATGGCAGACACATGCACTCACGCTCTCACCCACTCTCATCCACAATCCCTGGATGCTGGGGCACACTGCAGTTGGCAGTCACAAACTCTGCACCCCTGCCGCACGGTAAGAGATCTGGAGTCTAGCAGTTACAGAAATCGGAGCTGCTGGGGCAGTGCGCAGGAGCCTAATTTCCTTGTGCCTCTAGTTACCTTCCACTATAGGCTGGTCATTATATTTGAAAAATTATTTGTAGGAATAATTTGAGGGTCAGTGTAGCAGTTTGATATTATTGATGAATTCCAAAAGAAATATTGGATTATGTTTGTAAACTGATCTTTTCCTCTGGGCATATTAGATTACATTGGATTTATAGGTTTACTTGTTTAAGTAATTATGTAAACCTCTTATGCCAGTAGGGCCTTGAGTCCCCACCCTTTGGTGGGTAGGGACTCACAGATAAAAGGCAAGGCAAAGGACAGAGTTAGGGATTTTTTTAAAAATTTCTCCCCACCAGCTCCCCACCCCCCCACCCCCCCCCACCCCCGTCTCTTCTCTGTGTCCATTCGCTGTGTGTTCTTCTTTATCCGCTTCTGTTGTTGTCAGAGGCACGGGAATCTGTGTTTCTTTTTGTTGCGTCATCTTGTTGTGTCAGCTCCCCGTGTGTGCGGCGCCATTCCCGGACAGGCTACACCTTCTTTAGAACTGGGCGGCTATCCTTGTGGGGCGCACTCCTTGCGCGTGGGGCTCCCTTACGCGGGGGACACCCCTGCGTGGCAGGGCACTCCATGCGTGCATCAGAACTGCTTGTGGGCCAGCTCCACACGGGTCAAGGAGGCCTGGGGCTTGAACCCTGGACCTCCCATGTGGTAGACGGACGCCCTAACCACTGGGCCAAGTTTGCTTCTCAGAGTTGGGGATTTTTGATGTTAGAGTTTTGATGTGGAGTTTGATGCTGAAGCCTGAAGCTGGAGCCCCAGGAAGTAAGCCCACAGAGGAAAAAGAAGCCAGCCCCAGGAAGAAAGGAACCCTGAGCCCAGGAAAAAGCAAGCCCTGGGAAGAGAGGAGCCCAGGAAGCCTGAGCCCTCGCAGCCTTCGGCAGCCATCTTGCTCCAACACGTGGAAATAGACTTTGTTGAGGGAAGTAACTTATGCTTTATGGCCTGGTATCTGTAAGCTTCCACCCCAAATAAATACCCTTTATAAAAACCAGCCAATTTCTGGTATTTTGCAGCAGCACCCCTTTGGCTGGCTAATACAGGCAGGACATAGGTACTTTTCTCCACAGAGGATGTGCCTTTGCTTCTGCCAGGAGCCGGGCCTTCCACATTCCAGGCTTGAGAGCGCTGGGATAACCCAGGCAAGGAGGACCCGGCTGGAATTCTGGAATGTTGGTCCCTTCTGATTTCCCCGTACCTGAGCTCACACGGGGGCTGGGCTGGAGGCCTGCCTTCCTGTTAGACGCCTGCCCACCTGCGGCAGACCCCGGCTCAGAGGGAGACCGTCCTCTCCAGGGCCCTCAGGAGGGAAGTGCAGCCCGGCCCCGCGGCCCCGGGGGTGAGAGCAGCCTGGAGCCCCTTCCTCTCCTTTCCTGCTGCCTCTACAGCGAGCTGCCGCCCCATTTTGTTCTTTAAGGAGGATGTCGTAAACATTTATCCAGCTTATCTCGTTGTTTTTCAGCTGGAGGGCTGTTTGAGAGTGTTATCCTGCCATTACCAAAAAGAGGAAGTCCTGTTGTTTTAATTTGCATTTCTTTGATTAGCGGTGAATTCAAGCAGGTTTCCTCTCCAGTGAAATGCCTACTCATTCTCGGCATCCTTTCCTGCAATGGTTTCCTGCCTTTTTCTTGTTGATTTGCAGGTGTTCCTTAAATACACTAGATGTTAATTCTTTGTTAATGTTTTCTATTGTGATACCTATTACCCATCCACTTACTTTCCGGTGTCTGTTTTGAACAGAAATCCTTAATTTCAATGTGGGCAAATTCAGCAGGATTTTCTCCCCTAGAAGGTTTGCAATTTTTCAGTATCCTCCTCCCTAACTGTGGTTCCGACACACCTAATTGTTGCAGAGTCACCGCCCTGCAGAGCAGAGTGGACTGCTCTCTCTGTTCACTCTGCTTGCGTCCTCACAGCCTGGTCTGCAGGGCTGGCAACCCGCCCCTGCCGCTGCCTTCTCCAGCTGGCGGTGGAAACCACAAATGCGCCCCGCCGGCCGCTGTCCAATTGTGTGCCCCTCGTCCCTGGGCTTAGGAAGTTAAGTTTTAGACCTAAAGGCAGAATTCAACTCCCTTTTATCTCTCCTCTTGGTGCAGCCCACCATTCCAGGCTGCTAAGTTATTTTTGGACCCTGATTCTGTCACCCAGTGCTTTGGCTGTCCCAGTTTTTTGCCACCTGAAACTTTAATATGTCATTTATTTCCATGTCCCAGTAACTGATAAGAAAACTGAACATGAGAAGCCTGGGCCGGAGCCCTGGGGCATGTCCTTGGAGTCTCCTTTCAGGCAGATATTGATTAATTAATGATACCATGCCACCAGGACTTGGTGAGGAGCCTCTAGATGCCTGACCTGGCCTGAGTGCTGGGATTACAGAGGTGGCAGTGAAATAATTCATCTACCCACAGAAAGTCCACCTTCTAATAGAGCAGATAGATGCAGTTAAATAGCTGATGTAATTTGTAATAATCCACACTTGAACAATGCTTTTGTCTACAAAACACTCCCCCACAATTGTCTCTTCTGAGCCCTGTTTGGGATGGGGAGTCCACCAGGAATACGTCCACTTAACCACAAGCCACCGCACATTTCCTATGTTATCCTTGGGGCTCTTGCCAGGAACCCAGTCAAATCCGGCGCACCGGGACTCGTGGAAGTATTTCAGACAGCAAAGAGATGAACCTGGCATGAACTGAATGGCCCCTGCAAAGCCCTGCTCTTCCCCTTTTAGTTGCTTGCTAGTTATCTGTTCATAATTCGCTGCCAGTTTCATTTGTGGCACTCCTTCAAGGATCGGCGGGGCAAGTTCTTTCCCTCTGCCGGGATATAATTCACCAGGAGCAGGAGACTTCAAGATGCTCGTACAGGTCCTCCCTGTTTATCCGCGGCAGCAATTTCCCTCCTCCCCAGCACCTCAGGGGCCTCCTCTGGTCCCAGCCCTCCCACCCCACAGCCGGCAGGAGGGACTGCAGAGTGCAGGGTTTCTTGTCTCATCAATGAATTTTAAAATGAAGTTAGTGGGTCATGGCCAGCATTTCTCTCTAAATGAAACAGAGGGAAGCAGATGTGGCTCAAGCGATTGTGCTCCTGCCTACCAAATGGGAGGTGCCTGGTTCCGTGCCCAGTGCCTCCTGAAGAAGACAGCGAGCTGGCAAGATGGGCAGGCGTGGCAAGCTGATGCAACAAGAGACACAAGAAGAAAAACATAATGAGAGAACAGCAAAGCAGGAACAGAGGTGGCTCAAGTGATTAGGTGCCTCCCTCCCACATCAGAGTTCCTGGTGCCTCCTAAAGAAACAAGGAAGATGAACAGACACAGTGAGTGCAAACAAGGAGTGGGTAGGGAGAAATAAATAAATAAAATAAACCTTAAAAAAAAAAACAGAATGAAGAGAACAGAAAATAAGAGAGCAGATAGTAAGGGTGCATATTAAAAATTGTGGTAACATACATCACACAGAACATTCTACTTTTACTGTTTTAATTGTACAGTTCAGTGGAAGTAATTACATGCCTTCACCACCACCCATTACCAAAACCTTTTCATCACCCTATACATAAATTCTAGGATATAGATTTGTTTTGTGAAAGTTTCCTTTCAGTTATAAATTATATGTATGTGTGCTGGGTTTCCATCTAAAATGTATCTTAGTGCAGGTCTTACTCAAAAAAGTTCAGAAGCTACTGGCATAGTGATTTAAATCCTGGACTCAACTAGAAATGGGTCCAGCTAAAGTGACCTTGGGCAAGTTACTTAACTCTCTAAGAGAATTTCCTCTCCAATAAAACCAGGTGGTAGGGAAGCGGCTGTGGCTCAAGCATCTGGGCTCCCGTCTACCATATGGGAGGTCCAGGGTTCGATGCCCAGGGCCTCCTGGTGAAGGCGAGCTGGCCCGTGTGGTGCGCTGGCCCTCCCAGGAGTGCTGGCCTGCGAGGAGAGCTGGCAGAGCAAGATGATGCAACAAAAAGAGACACAGAGGAGAGACAATAAGAGATGCTGCAGATCAGGGAGCTGAAATGGCAGAAGAGAATGATCGCCTCTCTCCCACTCCAGAAGGTCCCAGGATTGGTTCCCAGAGCCACCCAATGAGAAGAAAAGGAGACACAGAGAACACACAGCAAATGGACACAGAGCAGGCAAAGTTGGGGGGGGAGCAAGAAATAAATTAAAAAAATAAATCTTAAAAAAGAAAAACCAACAAGATTGTAATACCCACCTCCTTGGGATGCTGTGAGAATTAAAATGAAATACTAGGGAAACGGACTTTGGCCCAGTGGCTAGGGCGTCCGTCTACCACATGGGAGGTCCGCGGTTCAAACCCCGGGCCTCCTTGACCCGTGTGGAGCTGGCCATGCGCAGTGCTGATGCACGCAAAGGAGTGCCCTGCCACGCAGGGGTGTCCCCCGCGTAAGGGAGCCCCACACGCAAGGAGTGCGCCCCGTAAGCAGAGCCGCCCAGCGCGAAAACAAAGTGCAGCCTGTGGTGGTAAGTATGAACACAAAGAAGAGATAAAATGGGGGCAAGGGGTTGCCTTTGGTTGGGGCTTTGCGGGTTTGAGGGGGGCTGGGGATGGGCGGATGGGTAACATTGCCCAAAAGTGGGGGGAGGGAGGGGTAGCATCCGAACATAGGAGAGTGTCAGGTGTTGGTGGGGAGTAAAATGCTGAGAAAATCATATCAAAATATAATTAAGAGGGTTGCCTGTTTAGGATGCTCGGAGGGGATGGTCTGATGTGGGACGGGCTCCTGGGGAATGTCTGAATGCTCATTTTGCCAGAGTGGGTGGTACCATTGGGTAGAGACCCAAGTAATGAGAGTGGGGGTGGACGCACATCCTGGGGAGGACTAATGCCATCAAATAGAGGGAACTGTATCTCTCGAGAGAAAGGGTGGCTCCCAGGGCATTGGGGCAGCTGAGCAAGTTAGGACCTGAACACTATTCCAACTATCTCTGGACGTGGCTCCTCGGGAAACGGAGGCTGGCTGTCACTGTGGGCACCAAGGTGGAAGGGAAAATGGATGTTAAATGTGTGGAACCAAGGTAAATGGGGGGTAAGAGAGGAGTTTCGCGAGAGTGCACAGGGATGGATATAAAACATGTAATATTACACCATAAACATATAGGAGACGACAGACTGATAATGTAAACCATAATGTAAAACATAGGATAACAAAAAATTAGAAAACTGTGTGTCCTAAAGTATGCACCACAATGTAAGCACAGATGTCACCTTGTTTGAAAGCTATTGTCTCAGACTCTGTACATCAATTTAAGTAAATATGATGTGAATAGGGTGTAAGAGTATCGCTGTGGAAGGGAAAAGGTTTTGTGATGGATGTGTGGGAGTGCTGTATATTATATATATGAATTGCTGTGGTCTAGGGCTCTTGTTAAGAGAAGTTCAATAATTAGGGGGAAAAAAAAAAGAAAAAGATAGGATGTAGAATTTTTTCCAAGTCAACACGTATTCTATATCTAACCTTTAAACCCATCACTATATGCCATTTTGCTAGTAAGGGATCCTGACATTATATTGGGCTTCAAATTTCAGGAAGTTCTGGATCACAGAGTGGTTCAACAATGGCAATGGAGGAATACTGGTATAGGATACTATTGACAGGTGATATATGGCTGACAGGGAGCTATACAGGGCATATGTGCAGGGTGCATGGTAATGTTTGGATATACTCATAGTGGCAACAATTAAAAACTACAGCTGGGGGGGTACTGGGTTCCTGGCCGGTGGTGCTCTGTCGTGGTCCCTAGGGGAGCAGTGACAGTCTCCCAGGTGCAGCAGCAAGGACCGGGAAGGAATGAGGGTCCAACAGTGAGCCCCTGACGCTAATGACTATGCTTGTGAGCTGATATGCCTGAAATAAGAACAAGGCCTAGAGCAGCACTGTGCCTGGGAATTTCCTCCTGACAGCCTTCATGTTACTCAAATGTGGCCAGCCTCGAAGCCAAACTCAGCATGTAAATGCAATGCCTCCCCCCAGCGTGGGACATGACACCCGGGGATGAGCCTCCCTGGCACCGAGGGATCACTATCAACTACCAACTGATGATGCAACTGGAAAATGACCTTGAATGTAAGGTTCAATGCAGATCAGCAGAATATCCCTGTCTACATATAATGACATGACTTTAAAATGCTGTTTGACCTAATGTAAGGGGGAAATGGAAAGGTGAAATGAGTTTATATGGCTATGAGTCTCTAAAAAAGAGTCTGGAGGCTGTCAGAAGGATTGCCCTTATGCACAACTGAGCAGAGTCTAAGAGACAGATAAAGTAGATACAACCCCCAGGTATTGGTTCCTTTGAGGGCAAAGAGATCCATGGGTGCTCTGGTCATGGCAGATGGGGTTAACTGCCATGTCAGATGGCCCTTCTTTGGAGCTGGTGTTTATGCGTGATGAATCTGGACTCAGATGGGATCTCTCTTCATAAGACTTTCATGCTACTGTGCTGGAGTTGTAGTTGGTGTTGGGGTTTAAGATATATTTAGGGGATCTGAATCTCTGGACTGACAATGTGATAGCCAGGCCCTGAGCCTCAACAGACTCCAGCACCTACAATCTGATTTATTGGACTCATCTCACTCAGCTAAGATGGAGTTGAAGAAGGACAACCACCACACCATGGAGTCTAGAGGGCCTACAATTGAAAGCGGGAGGATTGCATCCAGTATCCATGTGGAATCTGAGCCTCCTCTTGACATAGAGGTGCAATGGACACAACCAATCCAGTGTCCACAGAGAAAAGGTGGCATTGGAGTGGGAAAAGTGGACATGGTGGCTAATGGGTATGGGGAATGGCAGGAAGAGACGAGATGTGGAGGCGTCTTTGGGACTTGGATCTGCCCTGGATGGTGCTTCAGGGGCAATCACCGGACATTGTAAATCCTCACAGGGCCCACTGGATGGAATGTGGGAGAGTGTGGGCCATGATGTGGACCATTGACCATGAGGTACAGAGGTGCCCAGAGATGTACTTACCAAATGCAATGGATGTGTCATGATGATGGGAATGAGTGTTGCTGGGGGGGAGTGGTGGGGTTGGGGTGGTGGGGTTGAATGGGTCCTCATATATTTTTTTTTAATGTAATATTTTTACAGAATCAATAATAAAATAAATAAATAAATAAAAGTGCAGCCTGCCCAGGAATGGCGCCGCCCACACTTCCCGTGCCGCTGACGACAACAGAAGCGGACAAAGAAACAAGACGCAGCAAAAAGACACAGAGAACAGACAACCAGGGGAGGGGGGAATTAAATAAATAAATAAATCTTTAAAAAAATAAAATAAAATGAAATACTAAGTGCAGTCTGCTTAGTTCAGCACCTGGAATGTGTTCAGAAGATGTGGTTATTATTTTCTAGTTGTAAAAGATATGCACACATGGCCCTGTTTCTTTCTCATTCCCAGCACTATTAATTTCGCTTCCTACTTTCTATTTTCAGCAGTTTGGAGAAGCAAGTCTGCGGCTTTCTAGCAATCCTCGATTACACGGATAGTGTCTCCCACATCTCAGAGGGTTTCGAGGCTCGTCAACCAGCTTCTCCCGTGGCTTGATGCTCCCGTTACCTGCAGTTTGAGGTTCTGATTTTAAATCAGGCCCCCTCTCCTCCCTTTTCCGGCCTGTTCCGCCAGGCTGGCGAGCTCTTTCTTGCCTCGCTGGCCTGAGGTGCTCCACTACCCCCCACCAGCCCGGGACTTGTCTTTCCCCTCCTCCCTGCACCCCTGATCCTTGGCCTCAGGGTTGGGGGCTCACGCCCGTTGGGGTGGAGGGGCCACCGCCAGCCTCCTGCCGGACGTGGCCCTCGCTGTTCTCAGATCGGGGGTGCCTGAGGGACTCCCCCTCTGGGGGTCCAGGGCTGCCCAGCTGCAAGCCCCTACCTGAGCTGGGCCGCCCCAGCCTTCCAGGTCCCAGGCTGAGGAAGAGGCAGAGCCAGGGCCCCGGGGCCCCCGAGCACGCACCTGGCTGCTGCGGCAGGCGGCTGCGCTGGCACAGCCGGCGTCGTGCATTCAGCCCTCAGCCATTCATTCACCATCTCGAGCTGGAGATGGCAGAGGACTCAGAGGCGGGTCCCGCTTTCAGAGCGCTCGGCCTAGTCCTGCGCCCTTAATCCCACCGCCTCAAAGAAGCCCCAGCAAGCGGCAGAGGGGGCGGGGAGGAGACGTAAGTATCAAACGGTGGAAATTACCTGTTTTAAGCAAAAAGCTTAAATTCAAATACGTACAAGAAGCTATAGAGTGGGAAATAGACGCGGGATCAAAGACATCTGAAAGATGAAGTAAAGCTTGCGTCTGGAAGGGAGTCCGCAGGCACAGAAGGGGGTTACTGAACGGGCGGGGGCTGATCCTCACGTCAAGGGAGAGCAGGACTCCTCCTTCGTAGCTGGGTAAGGAAGAGTTTGCCTGGAACAGGAGAGTTCCTAGGGCATCTCTTAGGAATACCATGTCTTGATTAAGGTCAGCGGACAACTGCCATAACTCGGTCTACCAGGCTGCCAGTGGTCCAGGACTTTTAGGAGTGCAGGTTTGGGCAGCCTTACCAGGCAGAGACCACGGCCAGCGGAGGTGCCCGCTGCTGGTGCAGGGACATAGAATGGGTGGTGAGCTGAGCTACGACCATGTGACCAGCCACAGAAACGAGGGCTGCAATGGCTATGAAGATTCCTTCCGTGTTTTATTAAGAGTATGCTTATATACACATGTAAAGCAAATCTGTTTTCTTCCTTTTATCCCCTTGTCATATATAATTTGTATTAATTTTGTCACAGTATTCAGGTTACAGGATATCAAGTGTAAGAGTGTACAATCACCCAAGTACCTACTTCTTCTGGGGAGTTAGTGCATTTCTGGTTGTAGCCAAGACAGGTGAAATATTTTAGGGAAAAATATGACTGCTATTTTTATTTGAAGATTATGTATGGGAGGGGATGTGGCTCAAGAGGTTGACTGCCTGCTTCCACGTGGGAGGTCCCGGGTTTGGTTCCCAGTGCCTCCTGAAAAAAACAAAAACAAACAAGAAGCAAAACAAATGAAAAGGGAAGCGGTCGTGGCTCAAGTGATTGGGATCCCATCTACCACATTGGAGATCCAGGGTTCGATACCCAGGGCCTCCTGGTGAGGGGATGCTGGCCTGAGCGGAGGGCTGGCCCATGAGGAGTGCTGGACCGTGTGGCGAGCTGGCGTAGCAAGCTGATGTCACAAAAAGAGACACAGAGGAGAGACAATAAGACACACAGCAGACCAGGGAGCTGAGGTGGCGCGAGAGAGTGAGCGCCTCTCTCCAACTCTGGGAAGTCCCAGGATCGGTTCCCAGTGCCACCTAAAGAGAAGAGGCAGACACAGAAGAACACACAGAGAATGGACACAGAAGCAGCCAATGGGGGAGGTGGTAAGAATAAATAAACCTTTAAAAAAAAAAAACGTGAAAACCAACTCAGGGGAGCTGATGTGACTCAGAGGTTGAGCACCGGCTCCCACACACGAGGCCCCGGCTCAATCCCCATCCCCCAGAACCTCAAAGAAAGAAAGAAAGATTATGTACGTTTTAAGGAGATGTGTGTAAGTGCTAACCTGACAGGGAACGGACTTCCGGACTTTGATGGTTAAGTTCCTGTGTGAGCTTGGCCAGGCGATGGGGTCTGGTCAAGCAAGCACTGGCCTGGTGGCTGCTGTGAGGAGAGTCTGTGGGTTTGAATCATTAGTCAGTTAATGGCATCTGTGGCTGATTACATCCACAGTCAACAATGGAAATTGCCTTCAGCAAACGGAGAAGTCTCTTCCAGTCAGTGGAAAGCCTTGACAGGAGAACCGATGATTTCAGCAGTCAGAAAGAATTCCCACCTCTCCCGCAGCCCGCCAGCTTCTCATGGGAATTCACCGACTTTCACTGGCGTTCCCAGCCTGTGGCTTGCCCTGTGGAACTGGTACACGTCAATCCCCATAGCCACATGAGCTAATCCCTAGAACAAATTTCATTATATATATATATTCTGTCAGCTCTGTTTCCCTGAAGAACCCTGACTGGGGTTTCTTTGGGTTGAGAAAGATTCCCTTTTAATTTGTCATCCTCAGTTTTGTTTTCGGATGACGGAGTTAGTACTGTGTGTCCTCGGTAGCAGGAGACTGGAGCATCGCTTCAGGCCGCACTGAACACACCGCACCGGGGGAATCCTGGGTTGTGAAGAAGTCTGCTTCTCACTGAGTTGCCTTTTCTGAGATGTCACTTCTGGAGATAAGTCCCCAACGGACTGGCTGTGAGGCCTTCACCTCCCTTCACAACTAGTGTGGCAGTTGGGCACTGTTTATGAATTCCAAAAATTAGATCGTGTTTGTAAAATGGTCCTTTCCTCCGTGCATATGAGATTGTATCGGATTCAGAGGTTTCACTTTCACTTGATTAAATTATGATTCAGGCTTTGATTTGGCCACGTCAGTAGGACAATGAGTCCCCGTCCCCTTGGTGGGCAGGGACTCAGAGGAAACGACACGGCAGAGGACAGAGTTGGAGTTTTGATGCTGCAGCCCGGGAAGTAAACACACAGAGCAGCAGCTACGTGAGGAAGGAGAGAAGGCTCCACAGACAGGGCAGGGGTCCCGCGAAGAGAACGAGCCTGAGGGTCCAAGCTGACCTTGTGGGGAGAGCAGAGCTGAGCCCAGAGAGAGTCAAGCCCCGGGAAGAGACGAGACAAGTCCCAGCCTGCAGCGAGACCAGGGGAAGCCGCGGCCCAGAGCCTGGAGAGGAGGCCGGGGCCTGGCAGGGCGGCAGCAGCCGGCTCCCAACAGGCTTTGCGGAGGGAAGTCACTCACGCTTTCTGGCCCTGTGACTGTAAGCTCCTACCCCAAGGAAACACCCTCTATAAAAGCCAGCAGATTCCCGGTACTCTGCATTAGCGCCCCTTCAGCTGACTAATACAACTAATAAATAAACACCGCTTTGAAAAAACATTACATTTGGTACACCAGTAGACAATGACATAGATGCTTCTCAAATATTTCAAGATTATACGTCCCTTATAGCAATCCCACTAGAACCAGGCTTTAATTTTTAAAAAAGACTATTTGATTAGATAGAAACTTTTTCGACAACCGTTTTGCTCAAAAATCAGCTAAAAACATTTCATCTATGTTTTACAAGTTGTACGAACTTTAAAAAAAGGAGTCAACCTTAAATTTCAAAGGAAGTAAACGGATGAAACGGGACAGAAAGGGGAGCTGAGCGGAATCCGCGCCTCTCGGCCCCGGCAGGAGTGCGGGAGTGGGGTGCCGGCTCATGGGGTGCCGGCTCATGGGGTGCCGGCTCATGGGGTGCCGGCTCATGGGGTGCCGGCTCCCGAGCGCCCCGCAGGCGGCGGCGCGGCAGTCCTCCCGACCGTGCATAGCAAACAAAGTGCATGTACTTTCCAGTATTTTTATGTTTCATTCCAGTTACAAAATGTTTGAGAGAGGTCAAACTGCGAAGTCCGTGACGTGGGAAGTGGCCCTCTGCGGTAATTCCACCTCGGGAGACAGACCTTTGCCACAGCGGGGCGCACGGCCCGTCCCACCTGCAGCGAGACCCCTGCGCGCACAGGCCCCGGGGTGCGTGGAAAGTGAGACGGGAAACAGTTCCGTCTCGATCGGGTGCCCTCAAGTACCCCCGGCCGGTGGGAGGTGGAGCGGGCGCACGGCCTTGCTGGGGGGGGGGCAGCGGACCCCCTGCCCCTGCAGCGTGCCTTCACCCAGGCGCGCCCGGAAGGGGAGGGAAGACAGGCAACTCTCAGAAGACCTTCCCCGCGGCACTCCTCAGTCAGGGAGGAGGCGGCGGGGGCAGGGGCTGTGGGGCGGCAGGTTCCCGCTGACGCAGAGGTCCTGGGCGCAAGCCCCCCGGGGAACCCCGGGCGCCCCTGGGGAGAGCGCCGCGCTCCCCCGCGCAGTGCTCCCAGCCGGCACGAGAGCCCGCGCCGCTGTGCTCGGGGCAGGGACGGGGCTCCCCGAACAGCCCCCACGGGGCAGATGCCGCGCCTCGCCGCCCAGGAGCCGAGCGCCCCGGGCAGGCGCAGCACGTCGGGTACCAACGTCGGGGCGAAGCTCTCGGGCAGCAAGGGCCCGGGAGGGCACAGCTGCTCCTCGCGCCCTCCTCTGCCCCAAGTCGCTCACTTAACGCCAGCCGGGCCTCAGGCAGATGCGGGCATGAGCAGCCGGCCGCCTCGGCCCTCGCCAGGCCACCCTCTAATGGCGAGGACGCGCGCTGCAGAAGCCACGGAGAACAGGGGCCCCGACGTCCCTGGGCGCGTGTGGAAAGCGGCCTTTACGCTGGAGACTCGCAGGGAGGCTGGCCCTGGGCCCGCCCTTCCAGTCACAGCAACCCTGCCCCGGCACCGCCGCCTTGGTCTGCACACCCCAGCTCGGCCCATTCTGGCCAAGACCCCCTTCCTAGGGCCTTTTTAATTCCTGCTCTTTTTTTTTAGGTACTGGGGCTGGGGATTGAACCTGGGACATTGTATCTGGGAGGCCGGTGCTCAACCACAGAGCCTCATCAGCTCCCCTGGGTTGGTTTTTCCATTGGTTTGCTATCTGTTTTCATTTTGTTTTGTCTGTAGGGGGCACCAGGACTGAACCCGGGACCCCCTGAGTGGGAAGTGGGTGCTCAGCTGCTGGAGCCACAGCCCTTAATTCTCTATTGCTCAAGGCTGAGATTACCTCATGCCACTGCTCCCCGAAGCACAGCGCCCATCTGTGGCCCTGTTTAAGAACTCCTGTGCAGGAGCCGGGTGCCCTTTTACCACGGGGGGCCGGGCAGGACCGAGTGCCGTCGACCGCAGGGCCCCACACGGAGGCAGACCACCTCTCCTCCTCCGGGGCCCCGCTCGGCCTAGCCGCCTGAGGGCAAGTGTCTCGGCGAAAAAGTGGGGGCAGCAGTAGGGGGCGTGATCTGTGGGGTTTTTAGCTTGTTACACAATGTATTTAGTTCATAGCAGCGCGATCACACAGCATTTGTCCTTTTGTGCCTGGCTTGCTTCACTCAGCATAATGTCCTCAGTTCATCCGTGTTGCCATGTGCTTCACGACTTCATTTCTTCTTACAGCTGCATAATATTCCATCGTGTGAATGCACGAGTTTGTTTATCCATTCATCTATTGATGGACACCTGGATTGTTTCCAACTTTTGGCAATCGTGAATAACACTGCTCATCTGTATTTTATCGACAGCTGCATTGGTCCTGGTGGCAATTTGATATTATTAATGAATTCCAAGAAGAAATATTGATTGTGTTTTTAAACTGGTCAGTTCCTCTGGGCACGATCCCCTTTGATTGTATTAAATTCGAAGGTTACGTTTACTTAATTAAACTAAGATTAGGGCTTTGATTTGACCATGTCGGTAGGGTGTTGAGTCCCTGCTCCCTTGGTGGGTGGACACTCACACAGAGAAGAACAGAGGGGGAAAGAGGGTGCCCCACAGACTTGACAGAGGAGAGAGCTTTGATCCCGGGGCCCGGGGAGAGATGAGCATTTGTCTAATAGTCCACAGCTGACCCTGTGAAGAGAGCAGAGCAGCTGAGGCCAGAGAGAAACGAGCCCTGGGGAGAGAGACGAGCCTGAGGCCAGATCAGAAGAAGCTGGGGCCACAGAGCCTTAGAGGAAGAGGAAGGCTGAGCCCTCATAGACGTCACCCGCCATCTTGCTTCAACACGTGGCCAGTGACTTTGGGTGAGGAAGTCCCTCTTATGGTACTTTGAGTTGGACTCTTTAGGGCCTTGTGACTGTAAGCTTCTACCCCAAATAAATACCTTTATAAAAGCCAAGAGAGTCCTGTACTTTGCATCAGCGCCCCTTTGGCTGACTGATATAGTCCTGAAGGGAACCCAGGAACACCTGGTGTCATGGCAATCAGCAGTTGCCTTCCAGACACAGAGAGTGGTGGGAGCAGAGGGCAGCTGGGCCACTGACTGTTCTCTCCTACCCGCTGCCCACTGGTTTTGGCAACACCGCCGCAGCCCTCTCCCAGGCGAGCTCGTGACCTCCATGCACCTGGGGACCCTGAGCAACACACCCGCTGCAGCAGCCTGTGCCGGAAGGCCAGACAGCGCGAGGAAATTGGTGCCACAGCTCCTTCCCTACCTTCTCCGTCTCCTGCCTCCCCAGGACTGGGGTGTGTGGGTGCTGCATCTGACACCAAAAGCTGGGTACACAGAAGATCCTCGCCTTCATCAGGCAAGTGTGTGACTCAGGCTTCCTCTCTGGCTCTAGTCACGCTTGCTGCTCGCACTCCCCGCCCCCATTCTCCCCTGCACCTGCCCCACGTGCATTCTCACTGTCACTTGCTGCCGCCACCTGAAGTGGGCCGAACGGTGCCCCCAAAACACGTGCCCACATCCCAATCCCCACAACCTGCGAATGCGACCTTATTTGGAAAAAGGATCTTTGCAGGTGTAATTCAGAATCTGGATTATCCAGGAGATCATCCTGGACTGTCCGGATGGGCTGTCCATCCAATGACAAGTGTCCTTCTAAGAGACAGAAGCGAAGGCAGGCGCAGGGACCGGGGTGACACAGCCACAGGCCAAGGAACGCCTTGAAACTGAAACTGAAAACTGGAAGTTTCCACCAGAAACTGAGAGTTCTCCCTCCAGCCCTCAGAGCCTGCAGCCCTGCCAACACCTTGACTTCAGGTTTCCAGCTTCCAGAACGGAGAGAGCAGCCGCAGGACACTCAGACACCCCCTTGGCAAACGGAGTGGCCAGTTCCCAGGCGTACGGAAACCCACCCGCGCTGGCCGCGTTTGGAGGTGCTTTCCACTCCGTGCCGGAGACGCGGCTACTTCCACCTCACAGTCGCCCGTGCCGGATCTTCCATCCCTCTACCTTGTAAAGCCTGGAGGCCCCCTGGCTCAGCTAAGGTCCTCCCCTCGCTACCCGAACACCTCTGTGAAGTCAGCCAGCCCACGGCTTAAGCCCCACTCTACCCCGGCACTCTCAGGTCTACCTCCGGCAGGACCCTGGCCCTGAGGGAGGGCTCAAAAGTTTTTTGGAGAATGAGTGACTTCTACCATCAATCACCCTTTTAAATGTGTTTGCCACCCTTACTTCCAAAGCACTCGCAGATGTGCTTTCCCCTTCTTCTGTGGCTTTTCGGTGCCTGGGTGGTGGCCCTTCGCTGAAAAGTCCACGAGTTTGAGCGACCCTGAAGCTTCCACTGTCTTAACCTGCTCTTCTAGATTTCTCTGCAGGGCAAGTCCAGGCCAGTGTGCCTCTCCCCTGGGCTGTGAAAGCTCCTTGAGAGGCCCTCCCCCTAGGACAGGGGTCTGCAAAGTACAGTTCGTGGGCCAAACTTGACTGGCTGCCTGTTTTCGTAAAGAAAAGTTTTACTGGAACACAGCTGGTCTCGCCCGTTCACGTCTCGCCTGCGGCTACTTCCGTGTTCCAGCCGCAGAGCCCTCCGGTTGCGACAGAGACCACACGGACCACAAAGACCAAACCATGGACTCTCTGGTCCTTCACAGAAACAGAATGCTAGCCCTGTTCCAGAGCAGAAGAGCTAGACGTGAAGGCGCTTCCGTCCCGGGTCCAGCCGTGGAGCATCTCTGCTACCTGGATTCCACGCAGTCAGGTGAGGTCCCTCTCGGCTTGGCCGCTCATCCTTCACGGGACTTGACTCGGTGGTGGGCCTCGCTGTTAGTGAAGGTCTGTGTGATCACCTAAGCCCCCCTGCCCCTCTGGCGCGTCTGACGCCCTCAGGGGCGTCTCAGGGTGGCGTCCCTCGAGAGGGCTGTCCCCACTCGAGAGGCGCCAGGGCTCCTCTCCTCAAAGGTGGGGACTCTTGGTGGGCCCCAGATTCCAGCAGGGCGAGGTCTTCCAGGGTGAATGCTGGCAGGGGCATGGCCGGGCACTGGCAGGCGCGCGCCGGCAGACCGCGGCTTGGCCACCTTTTCTAAAGGCTTCGCCTCCTTTGGGGCACCGGCGGGACTTCTCTGCAGCGTGAATTCTGCCGTGTGTCGCGTCGGCAGTGTCATGTGATAACACATAAAGCTTCTCCCACCTCGCTGTGTTGAGGTGATCCGTTCTGGGTGTGAGCTCTGGGGCAGTGAGTGTGACCTCCCTCTGATCCTTCTGCGTTCTCCACGTGGATAAGGCTCTTCGGAGCGGGCCGCCTGGCGTGCAGCGAGCTGGGACACCTGGACAAAGGCTCCCACGCGTTCAGGACATTGTAGCCTTCCTTGCACCCGTGAGGTCCCATCTGCTGGAGAGCGCAGGAGCCCGGCTGACGGCTCACCCACGTATGCACACGGCCCCGCGCCTGTGCGGATGCTCGTACGGCGAGGGAAGCACGCGCTCTTCCTCATCACTTTCCCACAACCGGAGGCTGCTTAGGGCTTCTCTCCAGTGTGGACTGTTTGATGATCAATAAACATGGCATGGGAAGCAGACTTGGCCCAGTGGTTAGGGCGTCCACCCACCACATGGGAGGTCCACGGTTCAGACCCCGGGCCTCCTTGACCCGTGTGGAGCTGGCCCACGCGCAGTGCTGATGCACGCAAGGAGTGCCCTGCCACGCAGGGGTGTCCCCCGCGTAGGGGAGCCCCACGCGCAAGGAGTGCACCCCATAAGGAGAGCCGCCCAGCGCAAAAGAAAGTGCAGCCTGCCCAGGAATGGTGCCACACACACGGAGAGCTGACACAATAAGATGATGCAACAAAAAGAAACACAGATTCCAGTGCTGCTGATAAGGATAGAAGTGGTCACAGAAGAACACACAGTGAATGGACACAGAGAGCAGACAACTGGGGGGAGGGCAAGGGGAGAGAAATTTAAAAAATAAAAATAAAATAAACAAACAAGGCGTTCTGGGGAAGGGCCTTTCTGCACTCCTTCCAGGTACGCGACCCCTCTCTCATGTGTGTGCCCTCAGATGGGAAGAAAACCTCGGCAGGTCTCCCACGCGCGCTCCGTTCATGGGCTTCTCTCTATCATGAACGCGAGGGTGGCTGCTCCTAAGGCCTCCCCCCATTCCCGGCCCTCGGGAGGCTGCTTTCCACGGGCTGTAAGCTGGAAACCAGCTAAAGATCGACTGTTTCATTACATTTCTCTGCTGCAGGCAAACGAGGCCAAGCGGCGCGGGGCACGCTCGTGGCAGGGCCGGGCCACAGGGAGAGGCGAGAGTGAAACCCTCTCTGCCGTGGGTTTTCTGACAAGGAGGACCTTGTGGCTTCCTAGGGGACCCCTTCCTGCACTCACCGTACTTGAAGGGGCCGTTTCTTCTAAGACCTCCTGGGGTTTCTGGGGATCCACGAGATTCTCTGAAACTGGGGCTCTCCACCTGGCCTTGGGGGTTTCTCCCCACAATTTCCCTTCACACTCAGTGTCCTCAGAAATGCCCTGCTTTAGAGTTGGTTCCAGCTTCTCGGTTCTGCTCTCACCGTCTGACAAAAATACATGATCTGATGCTCATTCTGAGCAAAAATCAAGTCAAGTGGAGCTTCCCACTGGGTGGTCCCCGGTTTGGTTCTCAGTGTCTTCTAGAAAAACAAAAACAAACAACAAGCGAAACGAACGATAAAACCAACTCAGGGGAGCCGATGCGGCGACGTGGCTGAACGCCGGCTTCCCACGTACGAGGTCCCCGTTTAACATCCAGTCCTGGCTCCTCAAAAGAAACCATAGCTCTCTCGCCCTTGGACCCCGTCCCTGCCCTCTGCACCCTGCGCGCGCCGTTTTCCCTCTGCCACGTGGCCACACAAGTGAAACCTGGGCACCTGTCATCTGTAATGGGGAATCGGAGTCTGTAAATCAGACCGCTTTATCACTTGTCAGCCCCTTCCTCTCTCCCTGGGACCCTTGATCTGTTATTTTCTCCCACTTCTCGTCCTTCCCTGCCTGAATAAATTACTGGCCTGACTCATGAAAAATAATAATAATAACTAAATAAATAATTTTAAAAATCAAGTTGTGAAAAACAGAAATAATCAAGCACAACAAAGAGAACGGCAGTGTGTGGTACTGATCTGCGTGACTCTTAACAGGAAGGGGGAGGAATGGCGCCAAAAAGGGGACCCCCACTCCCGCCAAGGGACAGCGGACAGAGAAGGCCGAGTGCACTGGACGAAGGAAATACAAGGGAGGGAGCAAGGGGTGGAAAGAAGCACGTGACGAGCAGCAGGGGGCGGGAGGACGGGGTGGGCGGAAGGTGGCGCCCAGGGCCCGGGCGCAGGCTCCTCCCAGGCGTGGGCAGCAGCGGCCAGCCCCGCGCAGGGCCCGCCTCCCTTCCAGACCGCCGAGGTTTTGATCTGATTTCCACCTGGTAGCTTAGAGACGAGGGGAGAAAACGAGGGCTGTCCTTGGGTTCTTGGACATTTGCAGTGGTACAAGGGAAGTCGCTGCGATGGGGGCGGCTAATGGACTGTCCATCACTCACCTATGCAAACAGGGGGACTTACGTTCCCAGCCGCCTGCAGGGCTGGCACCCAGGACGCCCCCCTTCTTCTAGCTGGATGACCAGATTAGGTGTGTTTGGGGGTCAGGGAAGAAATTCTGTTCATAGTGATGACGATAGGAAAGGGAAGATGTTAGACCGGAACCAGCTCTGAGCTCTGTCACGGGGTACAGATAAGGGAACAGCTGAGGAGCTCGCTGGGAAGGGCAAGAGGCCGGGCTGCTTCGGGACACAGACAGGGAGCTCTCCCCCCAGGCAGGGTCTCCCTCCAGATGGCGTGCTGGGAGGAGCCCAGGACAGCGGCCCGGGTCAGCGAGGGACAGGCCTGAACTCAGGACTGATGGGAAGCCGAGGGAGCCACTTCTTCACTGGGGGGACCGTGCAGCCCGCAAGGACACAGAAGCTAAAACCATGGGAAGCAGCTGTGGCTCAATGGATACGGCGTCCGTCTACCACATGGAGGGGCCAGGGTTCAAACCCCGGGCCTCCTTGACCTGTGTGGAGCTGACCCATGCGCAGTGCTGATGCGCGCAAGGAGTGCTGGGCCACGCAGGGGTGTCCCCCACATAGGGAGCCCCACATGCAAGGAGTGCGCCCCATAAGGAGAGCAGCCCAGCACAAAAGAAAGTGCAGCCTGCCCAGGAATGGTGCCGCACACACAGAGAGCTAACACAACAAGAGGACGCAGCGAAAAGAAGCACAGATTCCTGGGCCGCTGACAACAACAGAAGCGGACAAAAACAAGAGCACACAGCCAATGGACACAGAGAACAGACAATTGGGGTGGGGGGGAAGAGGAGAGAAATAAATAAATAAATAAATCTTTTAAAAAAAAGAGGGAAGCGGACTTGGCCCAGTGATTAGGGCATCTGTCTACCACATGGGAGGTCCACGGTTCAAACCCCGGGCCTCCCTGACCCGTGTGCAGCTGGCCCATACGCAGTGCTGATGCGCGCAAGGAGTGCCCTGCCACGCAGGGGTGTCCCCGCATAGGGGACGCAAGGAGTGCGCCCCATAAGGAGAGCCACCCAGCGCGAAAGAAAGCACAGCCTGCCCAGGAATGGTGCCGCCCACACGGAGAGCTGACACAGCAAGATAACGCAACAAAAAGAAACACAGATTCCCGTGCCGCTGACAACAACAGAAGTGGACAAAGAAGACGCAGCAAATAGACACAGAGAACAGACAACCGGGAAGTGGGGGGTGGGGGGAGAAATAAATAAAATAAATCTTTAAAAATAAATAAATAAACAAAACTAAAACCAGTAAACTGAAACCCTTAGACCACTCTGCTGCCAACAAACAAAGGACGGCAAAGACTTAGTGAGCAAGATAAGAACTCAGAGCCAGCCAGTGAGGCCCCACACAGCAGGGGACCTGCCCACGCCCCCCACCATCACCGCCTCGTGGAGGGTCTTCTCAGGGTCCAGGCCATGCCACCGTCCCCCCCGCCCTCCCCGTGGGGTACACTGCCACCTCCAGGAAGATCGCCTGATCCTGAAACCCACGAATCCTGCATCTTGCAGGTCTGCGAGGGGCCGAGTCAGGTAGGCGCTGCGTCTGCGTGTAGTACTCGATGAGCTAGAAGAGGGGGGAGCGGATGTGGCTCAAGTGGTTGAGCGCCTGCTCCCCACACGGGAGGCCCCGTGTTTGGTTCCCAGTGCCTCCTAAAAACAACAGCAAACAAAGGAACAAACCAGCTCAGAGGAGCCCATGTGGCTCAGTGGTTGTGCGCCAGCTTCCCACATACCTGGTCCTGAGCAGGCACCAAATATATTGTAACATAGTGTATGAGTGCAAACAAATATTTTATAGGTACCTGGTACATTTAATTGAGAAACGTGTTTTTATTCAACTGTGTTTTCTTTTTCTAATTATTGTTTATATTTTCAATTATTAAATGTACAAAATAAAGTTTAAAAAGTGCGGTCCGGCTGAGGACGCCACTCTAACGGGGCAGGGGTGGGCAGAGGCGCCCGGTCAGCAGATGGCCTGCGGGGGGGAGGGAGGCGGCCAGGGCTCGCAAGGGCGGTGGAGGGAGCAAGCCTGCAGCCGGCTGCTGGGCCCCAGGAGGTGGGTGCCGTGGGGCCACGCCCGGCGGAGGCAGTGGGCAGCCCCCCGCGGCACCCGCGCCGATTCCCAGTGACAAGGCGGGAGGGGTCGCAGAAGGGCGGGCCTGGAGAGCCCCGCAGTTTGAACCTGCCCCCCACCCAAGCAGGAGCCAGCCTCAAGGGATAACTTCGCCCACATCTCTCGAGTGGGAGGGAAACAGGTAAGCCTCACACCCGCGAGAGTTTCAAGTCCCCCCCACGCACACCTCCATCCTCTTGATTTGGGGTGCTAAATAAATAAGCAGCTCACAGCTTCATAAATGATAAAGCTCCTTGGGTCGATTAGATCATGCCAGATCCCTAACAGTGAGACACCGCGTGTTTCAGGGAACAGAGCGGAGCTGTCTGGAGAGACCTGGAGAAGTTTCCGTGATGCAGCAAATCACTGTAAATGAAAGCAGGTCTTTGATCTTTTCTTAGAAAAATTATATCTTCTTAGGAAAATTATACATATATGCTAACATGTTAAAATCTAGATGAATTTATTCTACTCTTGAAGCAAAGGATTAAGAAAGGCATTCACTTTCCACATTGCTTTTTTTTTTTACACAATGAGCTTGTATTGCTTTTAGAATCAATTTTTCTTTCATTTAAACATTTTTTTATAAAAAGCTTTTTGCATGGAAAAATCCAAAGATTCTCAGAAACAGAACGAAAGCGTGAACTGGGTAGTGGTACTCACCCTGCCAGTCCTGCTGTGTCTGCTTGTTCTTGTTGACTAAGAAAGCCTGGATAATATTTTTTCCTAGTTGGATCAGGATCTTGGAGGATTTTTTTTTTCTTCTTTACATATTTATTTTGGGAATGTCTTACCTAGATTAAGACAAAACAAGGATTTGAAAAGTAGAGTATCCCTTTTATTATATATATATTTTTACATAACCCTTTTGAACTTAGATTCACTAACTACCTATCTCTCCCATCAAAGATGAATGGTCCTGCACATTATAATAGGCAAAAAAGGCTTTTAGGAGATACCGTATTTTAAATTGATCCATAACAATTATTCAGTTTTCTTGAGTACCACATTAGAAAGTTGGAAAAAGACAGAAGGAAGCAAAAACGGTCTGTCAAGCGACTAGACTATAACAATTTTAGTTGAGAGTACACTATATTTTTTTCTCCAAAGAGGTACAAAGCAGGTTCAAGTGTGCCATATGGACGCTTTTCCACGCCTTACTGTTTCTTTCTCCTACTAATCATGGGCAGTGTTTAGCCTACCTCTCTGAAGCATAAGAAGGAGTCTCAATTTTGGAAAATAACCCTGGGCAATCACAAACTAGAGGGAAGCACATCTCTTAGAAATACCAAGTAGTATCTCAACTACATTATGAGAATTTAGAACTACCGATTCAAGGTGGAGACTCTGCAGTGGGAGGAGTTATTTAAAAGGACACATTAGGCTAAGGGTTCTACACACAGTCAGCATCAGCTCCCCCTTCTCAGCCCCCGTTCTGTCTCCTAGTAACCTATACTCGAGAGTCACCTCCCTGAGTTTACTCGTCATATTTAGTTAATACTGGTGAGACCATATAATATTTGTCCTCAACGTAATGTCCTCACGATTCAGCCACGTCGTCTTTTCTTCTTGCAGCTGAATAGTATTCCATCGTATGTATGTACCACATTTTGTTGATCCATTCCTTACCTGATGGATACTCCAGTTGTTCCCATCTTTTAGCAATTGTAAACAATGCCGCTGTGGACGTCAGTGTGCAAATGCCAGTCCCCGTCCTTTTTTCAGTTCTTAAGAACATCTTCCAGGAAGCGGATGTGGCTCAAGTGACAGAGCGTCTGCCTACCATATGGGAGGACCTGGGTTCAATCCCTGGGGCCTCCTGGTGAAAAAGAAGAGGAGAAAGCGTGGCTGTGTGGCAAGCCAGTGCCCGCGCGAGTGCCCACGTGATGATGACGCATCAAAAGAGAGACAAGGGGAGAGTCGCGGTGAAGCGCAGCAGAAACCAGGAACTGAGGTGGTGCAGTTGACAGGGAACCTCTCCCCACATCAGGGGTCTCCAGGATCGAATCCCAGTGAATCCTAGAGGAGAGAAAATGAGAAGAGAAGACAACACAGACAGCACAAACAGCAGGGTGGGAGGAGGAGAGGAGGGAAATAAATAAAATAAATAAATCTTAAAAAAAAAAAAACTTTAAAAATAAAAAAAATCTTCCTAGCAGAGGGATTGCCAGATCATAGAACACTGAAGAACCACCAAACTATCTTGCACAGAGGCTGCACGTTCTTACACCCCCAGCGGTGAAGGAGTGCCCAGCGCTGTTGGTTTTCTGTTTTACAAAATAATGGCCATTCTGTAAAGTGCAAAGTGATATCTCATTGTAGTTTTTAAAAGCAGTTTTGTTGAGATATATCCACATACCATATAATCTATCCACAGTGTACAATCAATGGCTTTTAGTATAATCACAGTGTTCACTCATCACCACAAAAAAAATTTAGAACAATTTCATTACTCCAAAAAGAAAAACTCCCCACCCCTTAGGAGTTACGTCTCAATCCTCTCTCCTTCCCCAGCCCTACATAACCACTGATCTAATTACAGCTTCATAAATTGATTTATACGTGTATTTTATACAACTGGAGTCGTACAATATGTAATACTTCATGTCTGTCTCTTTTACTTAGTAAAATGTTTTTTGTTTTGTTTTGTGGTATTTTTGCCTGATATTAACATCTTATAACATTAGCATAAATTTGCCCAATTTAATAGAAAAACAGTCATACGTGCAATATTACCCGTATTCATCTTTCACATGAGGTTTTACTGTGCTATACAGTCCCAGTTTACATTTTTCAGCTTTCCTTTTAGTAATATACATGGCTTTAGACTTCCCTTTCAACCACTGTCATCTCTGTATAACAGCACTGCTAGTTGCAAGCATTATGTTGTGCTTTTACATTTTCTGTTCATTTCTTAGGACTCCCACATAAACTTTATACCAATTTTGCAAAATTAACCCTCAGCCTTCTGTTCTCTAACCTCATTCTATTTTCTGGTGACCCATATTCAAGTTATGAACTCCACGAGTTTGCACAGCATATTTAGTTCATAGTAACACAGTCATACAGTAGTTGTCCTTTAGTAGCTGACTTACTTTGCTCAACATTTGCTCAGCAGGTTCTTCCACGTGGTCAGATGCTTCACGACTTTATTCTTCTTAAAGCTGCACAATATTCCACTGTGTGACTACACCACAGTGTGTTTATCCATTCATTGGTCAATGGACACCTGGGCTGTTTCCAAGTTTAGGCGATCATGAATAATGTTCCTATGAACATCTGTGTGCAGATGTCTGTCTGTGTCCCTGCTCTCGGTTCTTCTGGGAATATACCCACTAGCAGTATTGCAGGGTCACGTGGCAAGTCTATATTCAACTTCTTTAGGAACTGCCAGACAGTCCTCCACAGTGGCTGTACCATTCTGCATTCCCACCAACAGTGAATAAGTGTTCCTGTCTCTCCACATCCTCTCCAACACTTGTAGTTCTCTGTCTCTTTAATAGAGGCCATTCTGATAGGAGTGAAATGATACTCATGGTAGTTTTGATTTGCACTTCCCTAATGGTCAGTGATGTTGAACAATTTATCATGTTTGGTTTTTTTTGCCATTTGTATTTCTTTGTACAAATGTCTATTCAAGTCTTTTGCCCATTTTTTAATTATGTCATTTTTCCTTTATTGTTGGGTTGTAACATCTCTTTATATATCATGGATAGTAAACTCTTATCGGATTTATGATTTCCAATTATTTTCTCTCATTGAGTTGGCTGCCTTTTCAGCCTTTAGACAAAGTCCTGTGAGGTACAAAATTATTTGATTTTGAGGAGGTCCCATTTATCTATTTTTTTGTTGTTGTTGCTTGTGCTTTGGGTGTAATAGCTAGGAAACCACCACCTACCCCAAGATCTTTAAGCAGTTTCCCTACATTTTCTTCAAGTGTTTTATGGCCCTGGCTTTTATAGTTAGACCTTTGATCCATTTTGAGTTGGTTATTGTATAGGGAGTGAGATAGGAGTCCTCCTTCATTCTTCAGTTGTAGATATCCAGTTCTTCCAGCACCTTTTCATGAAAAGACTTTTTTCCTGGTAACGTTGTCTTGGTAGGTTTGTCAAAAATCAGTTGGAAGTTCCAGGAAGGTGATAGACTAGAAAGACATGGGACTCTCTTCTCCCCTTGAAAAATAGCTAGAGGAGAGGCAGAGACGGCCTGGGAAAAAATCCTCTAGTGTTTAGGACACCAGGGGAAGGCTGGACACCGACCAAAGGAGAGAGAGATAAAGGAAAAGAATTGCAACAGCAAAACTGTGAGTTAACTGCAGCGATGGGAGCTGATGTAGCTCAGTGGTTGAGCGCCTGCTTCCCATGTACGAGATCCTGGGTTCAATCTCTGGTACCTCCTGAAAAAATAAAACAAAGCACACAAACAAACCTGCACTTGCTTTTTGTGGTGATGAATGCACAACATTGTGATTATGCTAAAAGCCACTGATTATATATTTTGTTTAACTCATATGGTATGTGAATGTATTTCAATAAAACTGCTTAATAAATAAGTAATTGTGCAAGAATAGCCAGAAATAGCAGTGATGTACAGCAGGGAAAGCATAGAGAGACCAAGGGGCAAATAATTTTCTTGTTAGATTATTTGCTTTTTATTCATTATTATTATTATTGAAATCGAATGATGATTGAGGTGATGAATGCTCAACTATATGATGATACCAAATACCATTGATTGTACACTTTGGATGAATTGTATGCTTTATTAATATGTAGCAATAAAATTTATTTGTTAAAAAAAAAAAAAGAATTACAGCTGCAACTGCTGGCACTCTTCCCCACCCTATAGATAATTTTGAATTCTCAGGCTTTAGGGCTGGTGAACAGAAAAAGGGAGCCCCAGGGATCCACCTCCCCAGGAAGAGGGAGGGAGAGGGACACAGCCTAAGGCTGAGTCATCTTTTGACCACAAGTCTGGTCTGCTGTGTCCCAGGAGCCCTTCCAGGCTGGGGGAGGCCGCACCATTGTTTTCCTTGGGAGCCAGCAAGGGACTGAAGACATCCAAACCCCTCAATCTCCCTCTCTACTGACCGGGACTAGTTGTTGAGGATGCAGAGGAGAGTGGAATTATTCCCTACCCAGGAAAAGGTTGGAGAACTGCCTCTGAGAAAGTTGGAATTCTGAGGCTCTTAGCCTCCTGCAGCATTGACTGAGAGGGCTGTCAGAGGGCGCCATCTGCTGGCAGACCAAGGAAAAGCATGTGAGGAAAGTTAAGTTGAGAGGTTTTTCCTGGCCTTACAGCCTCTCTCCCCAAGGCCCTAGGAGGTGGGTCTGCAACCCATTACTGGGTCCAGGGCCCAGATTTGAGCACCTAACAGAGACAATCCTGAAAACCCAGAACAGGTTGAACCAAGAATCAAAGGACAGCAGCAACATAGCGACTTATGCCACTAAATCTCTACAAAAGAGAGAGAAACTGAGCATCTGAGTCATCTGACCATCCTAGACATCAGCAAAAAATTACAAGCCATACTAATAAAATGGAAGAAATATCCCAAGGAAAGGAATGTATTGAAGTCCCAGGATACAAACAGGATTTGAGACAACTAATCAATGAGATACACAAAACTTTCCAAAATCAAATTAATGAATTGAAAGATAATAGGACATAAAAAAGACATTGAGCAAGCACAAAGAAAAATTAAAAAGCCTGAATAGTAAGGGGAGCTCAGGCAGTTGGGCACCCGCCTCCCACACGGGAGGCCCCAGGTTTGGTTCCTGGTGCCTCCTAAAGAAGATGAAAAAACACAAGCAGACAATGAGCAAGAAAAAAATGAGCAGACAATGAGCAAAAGCACTGAGCAAGGCAACAAGCAAACAATGAGCAAACAACAAGCAGAGAGTAGATGTGGCTCAAGCAGTTGAGCACCTGCCTCCCAGATGGGAGGCTGGGTTTGGTTCCCAGTGCCTCCTAAAGGAAAACAAACAAGCAGACAATGAGGAAAAAGCAACGAGGAGACAACGAGTGCAAACAACAAGCAAAAACAATGAGCAAAGAGACAGCGGAGCCATCATGGCGCAGGGGAGAGGGGAACCTGAACAGAAAAGTAACAGAGGGAAGTGAATGTGGCTCAAGCAATTGGGTGCCCACCTACCACATGGGAGGTCCTGGGTTTGGTTCCTGATGCCTCCTGGAGAAGAGAAGCAAGACAGCAAGCTGGCACGGTTGGCAGGCACGGTGAGCTGACGCAGCAAAGGAGACACGAAGAGGAAAGACAATGAGACACAACAAAAGCAGGGCGCTGAGGTGGCTCAAGTGATTGAGCGCCTCCCTCCCATGCTGGAGGTCCCAGGATCAGTTTCTGGTGCCTCATAAAGAGAAGACACGCAGACACAGAGCAGAGAGTGAGTGCAAACAACGAGGGGGGAGTAACTAAATAAAATTAAAATTAATAGAGGAAAAGTAATAGAGCTCACGGTAATGAAAGACATGATGGGTGAGATAAAAAACACATTAGGGGGAAGCAGACTTGGCCAGTGGTTAGGGCGTCCGTCTACCACACGGGAGGTCCGCGGTTCAAGCCCCAGGCCTCCTTGACCCGTGTGGAGCTGGCCCATGCGCAGAGCTGATGCACGCAAGGAGTGCCCTGCCACGCAGGGGTGTCCCCGCATAGGGGAGCTCCATGCACAAGGAGTGCGCCCCATAAGGAGAGCCGCCCAGCGCTAAAGAAAGTGCAGCCTGCCCAGGAATGGCGCCGCACACACGGAGAGCTGACACAACAAGATGATGCAGCAAAAAGAGACACAGATTCCCGTGCGGCTTACAACAACAGAAGCGGACAAAGAAGAACACACAGCAAATAGACGCAGAGAACAGACAACTGGGGTGGGGGGGGGGAAGGGGAGAGAAGTAAAAAATTAAAAAAATAATAATAATAAAATAAAATGTTTAAAAACCACATTAGGGAGTGGATGTGGTCAAGCAGGTGGGTGCCCACCTCCCACATGGGAGGTCCCAGGATTGGTTCCCGCTGCCTCCTGAAAACACAGGAAAACAAACAACAAGCCAAACAAACAAATAACCGACTTAGGGGAGCCAGTGCGGCTCGGCGGCTGAGTACCGGCTTCCTACGTAACAGGTTCAATCCCCTGCCCCGGTACCAAAACAGTTTTTTTAAAAATTAAAAAATAGGGATTCCCATACACCCTCCGCCACTTTCCCAACATCTTTCATTAATGTGGTGCATTTGTTACAATTGATGAACGCACATTGAAGTGTTGCATGGTCTGCAGTTTACGTTATAGCCTACACTTTGCACTGCACAATTTTATAGGTTTTGACAAAATGTATAATGGCCTGTATCCACCATTGTAATGTCATGCAGGAAAATCCCAGTGTCCCAAAAATGCCCCATGTCACACCTCTTCTTCCCTCTCCCTCTCCTCAGCACCTTTGGTGGCCACTGTCTTCATATCAATGACATATTGCTTTATTTTTCAAAGAACACTTTTATAATTGTACTATTAACTTATCAGCCACACATTTGTGTTGTACAGCCCTATGTTTGTTTGGTTTAATTTTTATTCTAGTAATGTATATACAATCCAAAAATTTCCCCTTTAACTCCATTCAAATAAATAATTCCGTGCTATTACGCCCACCACGCTCTGCTACCGTCACCACTATCCACTACCAAAATATTTCCATCCTCTGGGACTGGCTTTTTTTTCAGGTATACCAGGGCCAGGGATTGAACTCAGGACGTCGTATGTGGGATCCTGCAGTTCAGCCACTGAGCCACACCAGCTCCCTGGGATCGACTCTTAGAGAAGCTTCTCTATTCCTCCACACGCAAGCAGGTGTGGGCTGAGCAGCCTGCCGGGGGCTGCGGGGGGCTGCGGGGGCTGCCGGGGGCCTGCCCGCACCACCTCCCTTCTTTCCCACCAACAGAAACGCAGCTCTACCCAGGGGCAAAGTGTTGGGCGAAAAAGAGCACGTCTCCCGCCTCTCTGCGGCCAGGGTGATCATGTGATTTGATTTTGACCAATGAAATGAAAGCAGAAGTCCCTCGACAGGTCTTCCAGAAAGCTCTTTACAGCCTTGTTACTTGAAGTGTGGTTCTTTGTTAGAAATGCACAATCTCCAGCACCCCCCCCCCCCCCGCCCAGACTTCACTGACTGTGAGTCTGTACTTTAATAGATTCCCCTCTTGATTCACACAGGCATTACTTTTTTTTTTAAAGATTTGTTTTATTTATTTCTACCCCTCCCCCCCTTTTTTGTTGGCTCATCTTGTTGTCAGCTCTCCACGTGTGCGGCGCCATTCCTGGGCAGGCTGCGCTTTTTTCATGTGTGGCAGCTCAAGGCAGGGCGCACTCCTTGCACGTGGGGCTCCCCTACGTGGGGACACCCCTGCGTGGCAGGGCACTCCTTGCGCGTGGGGCTCCCCCACGCGGGGGACACCCCTGCGTGGCAGGGCACTCCTTGCGTGCATCAGCACTGCGCATGGGCCAGCTGCACACGGGTCAAGGAGGCCCGGGGTTTGAACCGCGGACCTCCCGTGTGGTAGACGGACGCCCTCACCACTGGGCCAAGGCCGCTTCCCAGGCATTACATTTTGAGAAGCACTGCTCCAAAGGGAGCTGACTTAGCTTCCTCGTTCTTCGTGTCTGGAGTCTGGATGTGACGGCTGGAGCTCCGTGGCCCCCTTTTGATCTTGCTGTGACCCTGAAGAGGGAAGCCAAATGCCAAGGAAGGAAGTGGAAAAATAGCTTGAGGCACTGAGGGCGGAACTGCCTACTGCCAGGCTTCTTTGGCATGAGAAAGCAAGCCTCCACCATGAGCATTTACCCCTGAGAAGGAACTACGCCATACGAGGGCCTGGGAGAGAAACCAGAGGGCCGGAGGTCCGTGCGCAGATGGCTGGCAGGCTGAGCGGCGGCCCCGCTTGCTGCCTGGGTTGCGGCAAATGCCGAAGCTCAGTGCGCTTTCCCACACTCCTGTCCTCAGGGCAACAAGTATTTCCTAGTAAAGGAAAATCCACATGCTCTTTTATTATTCCTTGATGCATTTTCTAATCGGAGGATTGATACATTTAAAAAAATAAAAAGAAACAACAAAAACAACAAAATGAAATGGAAGGTATTCTCTGTTTTTACTTTACTAACCGTTTAGTGCTTTATGTAACATCTTTTTCTTTTCCTTCTAATTTTAGGTAAACCTGGAGCTATTTTATCTATAGAGAATGTCAGCTATTTAAGACATTCTAATGAGTCAGGCATACTTATATTAAGTTTTTCTGAGACATTATGCTTTTAAAATTTGTTTATTTCTTACCATGCCGTATGTCCCATATTATGAACCATCCCTTATATGCCAAAACATATTATATATATATTTATCACTGCACAATTTTGGAGTTAAGGTATTTAAACCCTGAACATAATCTTGAATAGGTAAGATCCCAGACATACTGAATAAACAATGTTCTGCTATATTTTTAGAAATGATTCCAAAGATTTCTCATGTACAGAAACCTAGCAAATTCAGAATAGAAGAAAACTTCCTTTACTTGTAAAGATTATATATCAAAAATCTTCAGAAAATATTATACTAGGTAGAAAAAGTTCAGACATATCCCCTTTTAAGATCAGTGTATTTGTCAACCAAAAGGGTACTGATGCAAAATACCAGAAATTGGTTGGTTTTTATAAAGGTGTTTATTTGGGGTAGGAGCTTACGGATACCAGGCCATAAGGATAAGTTACTTCCCTCCCCAAAGTCTATTTCCACGTGTTGGAGCAAGACGGCTGCCGACGTCTGTGAGGGTTCAGGCTTCCTGGGCTCCTCTGGGCTCAGCTCCTCTTTTCCTTCTACAAGGTCAGCTGTAGACTTTCAGGTGAACGGCTCTGTCTTTCTCTTGCTGGGGCTCCAGCTTCAGCATCAAACTCCAGCATCAAAACTCCAACATTCAAAGCCCTCAGCTCTGTCCTCTGCCATGCCTTTGATCTGTGAGTCCCCCCACCAAGGGTGAGGACTCAACCCCCTCCTGGCACAAGAGGTTCACATGATTACCTAATCAAGGAAACCTGTGAATCCAGTATAATCTAATATGCCCAGAGGAGAAGATCAGTTTACAAACATAATCCAATAGTTCTTTTTGGAATTCATCAATAACATCAAACTGCTACAACCAGAAACAAGAAAAAGGTCCCTAGCATTGCTACTCTTTAATATAGTATTTAATATAGTAATTTAATATAGTATCTTAATAAAGATTCTAGGAAATGCTAAATGGAAAGAAAAAATAAAGGCTGTAAGGATTGGGAGGGAAGAGCTAAAACTCACTATTTTCAGATGTTATAGTTATCTAGGTGAAAAATCAAACAGAATCAGCAGAAAAACTTATTAGAACTAATGAGAGAATTCAGCAAAGTAGCTGGATACAAGATCAATCAATAGCTAACATATTTTATTCACTTTTATTTTCTTTATTAAATTGTCTTTTTAAAAAAAGATACATGAATCGCACAAAAACACATATTTTAAAATATAACAAAAATAAGATCCATTCACATTGGCCAAACTTGAAAATATCTCGAAAGCAACTTAACCAGGAGTACACAGCAACTTTGTGAAGAAAACCTGAAAAGGCTAATTAAGGACATAAAAAAGGAGCTGAATAAGTAGGAAGGCATTTGGATGGGAGCATTTACTAAAATATCAACTTTCCTCAAAATAACCTACAAATTCTATGCAATCCCAATCAAAATTATAGTTGTATTTCCTTTTTATCAAGGTGAAACTCATATACCATGAAATGTACTATTTTAAAGGGTACAGTTCAGTGGCATTTAGCACATTTACAATGTTGTGTAACCATCATCAAAATATTTTCATCACCCCCCAAGGAAACCCTGTGCCCATTAAGCATATCTACCTATTACCCACTTATATGAAATATCCAGATTAGGAAACTACAGAGAGACAAAGTTAGATTAGTGGTCATCATGTGCTGCCGGGAGGGGAGAATGGGAAGTAACAGCTCCGGGTATAAGATTCCTTTTGGAGACAATGAAAATGTTCTAAAATTAGATTATGTTGATGGTTGTACAATTCTGTAAATATACCAAAAAAAAAAAAAAAAAAAAACACAAAAAACCCAACCCACTGAATTGTACACATTAAAAGGGTGAATTTTATGTTACGTGAATTATATCTCAATTTTAAAAACTGACAAAACAGTACCTATAATAATCAGCAGAGGATATGACTGGGCAGTTTGCAGATGAGGAAACCAGGATACTCAAGTTCATCTGTGATTAGAAACATGCAACATTAAAACAAGATCCTCTCTATACCTATTAGACTGGCCATTTAGGAAATGGGATGGTGATCCTCAAGAGAGAAAGACATCGCATCTGAGGCTTACGTTTAATTTATTGGCTTTGAAGGCAACTCCAAAAACGTTGTGAACAAGCACAGTAAAGCTCAAGCAAGCGTATAATTTTCCAGGATCCTATTTTTCAGGAGGAAAGGTTCAAATACACACACACTCTTGTGTTTGCTGACAAAATACTGTAGTGTCCCATTGGATTCATCTCCTTTCCCTGTTTTTCCTTCTTCCTCTACTCTCAGCTCTTTCTGTATTAGGAAGTTTTTAAATAAAACCCCCCAATATTTAAGCTGTCTTTTGAATAGTTAAGTTAAAATGTCTCCACAACAACTGGCAGAACACACACTAGAACCGTAAAAGCGAGTGGATGAGCAGGTACTAGCAACTGTACCCCACTTCCCTCATCCCCAGTCCCCCAAAATATGTGCTCTTGAAGGAAGGGATTTTTGTCATTTTGTTCACTAATGATCGAGTGTCTAGAACAGTTCTGGCACATATTAGGTGAGAAAAAAAATGTATAGTGCAATATAGAAAGTCTTGATTAAAAATAAATTACAGGGAAGTGAATAAGGCTCAAGGGATTGGGCTCCCGCCTACCACATGGGAGGTCCCTGGTTCAGTTCCCAGTGCCTCCTGGGGAAGATAGCAAGCTGGTGTGACGGGCAGGTGTGACGAGCTGATGCAACAAGATGATGCAGCAAGAGACATGAGGAAAACACAACAAAACAGGGAGCAGAGGTGGCTCAAGCAGCAAAGCACCTCCCTCCCACCTTGGAGGTCCTGGGTGCCTCCTAAGGAAACCAGGAAGACAAGCAGACACAGCAAGAGCAAACAACAAGTGGGTGGGGAGAAACAAATAAAATAAATCTTTAAAAAATAAATAAATTATAAGAAAAAAATAAATTACATGTGCATATGGTAGAATTTATAATCAGCTTGACTGGAAAAGTGCAGAAATGGATAGAGTTGATGGTAACACATTAGAGAGGGTGTAACTAATACAACTGGTTTATAAATGTGATTATGGCTAAAGGGGGGAAGTCTAGGGACATAAACATCAATTGAAAGCAAGCTAGAAAATAATCCAGGGACTGTATAACACGGTGAACTTGGTGGTGGACGAGGATTGTGGTTAATAGTACAAGTACAAGAACGTTCTTCTATGAACTAGAGCAAGAATAGTTTGTACGTCACTATCACAAGGTGGAAAGAACGTGGCGATGCGTGGGAAATTCAATTAATGTAATTTACCAATGTCAAATAAGGTACTATATCCACGCTAATGATCAATAATAGGGGTATGAGGTTTTTTCTTTCAGACTAAGGAAAATGTTTAGAAATTTACTGAGGTGCTGACTGTGCAGCTGTGATGAAAGTGAGAGCCACTGAGAGTCCACGTGGTATAGATTGTACAAGGCGCGGGACCCTAGAACCCGGTGAGCCACGTGGCGGGAGACGGGCTGGGGTGGCAGTGCACATGGAGGGTGTTCTCTGTGCACTCTAACAAATGACACTGCTGATACGCCGTGTGTTAATAATGGGGGAGGGGGTGTGGGAAAATATACCAAGTGCTAGCTACGCACCAGAGTTAGGAGTTATATTTTGATGATGTTCTTTCATAACCTTTAATAAATGTTGCACAACAATGCAAGGTGTTGGTGGAGGGGCAATGTATAGGAATTCTTCACATTAGGCATGACTGGTCTGTTAGCTCACAATTTCTCTAATAAAAATTTTTTAAAAATTATACATACATGTGAAATTAATTTGCAAATGCTTCCAAGGGGAAAGGATACTGAATAGGTTCCCACCAATCTATGCATTCACCCAATGGTGTATGCGTTAATACACATTTTGTCTGGATACTTAGATGTTAAAAAATATATGAATGCTCGCCACACAGGAAGCAAGATGTAAGTTATGGAGAAAAAGACTACACGGGAGTATGTGCACACGAAGGACCACCTGCAAAATGTGCAGGTGCTGGCCCACGGGGACGGCCACGCGGGGCTCCCGCGGGCTTGTGGGTGGCTGGGGATCACCCCCCTGCAGAGCCCTCACCTTGGCGTCTCTAAAGGCGCAGTGGACGAGCCCTCCGCCCGAGGCAGGACTCTGTCTTTGATGTGACTTGGACAGCTGGCAAAGGAGACAATCTTACTGGAATGGGTCCAAATACCTATAACAGGCCATCACGTAGCTTGTGACCCCAAGATCAATCACCCCTCTATGAATTCCGTGATATAGTTCGACTTCCTATGTAGTTTCTTATAGGGAAAAGACATGTGATTCCAACTTGCAGAAGAGTCGTAAATTTGCATGCTGGTTAATTATAACAGCTTGGAGGCTTATATAAATGTCTAACAATAGGGAATCGGTTAAGAACAAAATTCATTGCAGTGCATATGGATAATATAAGACCATGCAGCCGCTAAAAATATTATGTAAAAGAGTAGATAATTTCATAAGGGAAAATTTCACCAGAGAGGACAATTTGAAAAGCAGGTTATGAAATGTATCAAAAGATCTCAAACGTGTTTTTTAAAATGCTCATAAATAAACCTGACAAAACCCTTACTTAATGTGGGATTATGTCTCAGAGCAGAATTAGATATGACCTGTTTTATTTTGCATTTTTATAAATGTATGCCTCTTTTTTTCTGTATTTGCTATAACTTACAATTACCTCTGTAATCAGAAGATAAAAAATAAGTGATTTTTGAAAATTATCATTCAGGCAACATCAGGCAAGCTAAGTGACTTCTCTGTGCCCGTTTCTTTACCTAGTAAATGGGGGTAAGAAGAGCACGTCCCTGTTAGGTTGCTGAGGACAGGTGGATGTTTAGAGCCATGCGGGCAGGTGGGAGCTGCTCAGTAAAGCTTAGCCACCAGCCCTGAAATGTTAACAGAAGTCGGTGGTGTCAGCCTGAGGGCCAGGCCTGTCTCATTTGTGTTGTGTGTGTGTCCCCCCCTCCCCCTGGGAGAGGCAGCCTGAGGCACTGGCAGGCTTCCCTTAGAGGCGTCTCCATTCCATTCCACATGAGCAACAGGTGCAAAGCCAGGAAGTTTCAAATACATCTCAGTGTTCTTTTGGACAGGATGTTATTGAAGCATATGCAATGAATAGTGTGTTGTTGTTTTTTGTTTGTTTGTTTTTTGAGGTACTGGGGCGGGGGATTGAACCCAGGACCTTGTGTGTGGGAAGCCGGTGCTCAACTACCGAGCCACATTGGCTCCCCTGAGCTGGTTTGTTTGCTTGCTGTTTGTGTTTTAGGGGTACCAGGAACTGAACCTGGGACGTTCCATGTGGGAGGGAGGCGCCGAATCGCCTGAGCCACCTCTGCTCCCTGCTTGGTTGTGTCTTTCCTTGTGTTTTCTTCGAGTCTCTTGTTGCGTCATCTTGCTGCGTCAGCTCACCGCACCTGCCCTTTGCGTCAGCCCGCGTCTTGCTCGTCTTCTTTAGGAGACACCAGACACCAAAGCTGGGACCTCCCATGTGGCAGGTGGGAGCTCCATTGCTTGAGTCACATCCGCTTCCCAGATTCTTGTTTTTTAAATTCAGGTATAATTCACATAATATAAAATTCACCAAACAATTCAGTGGTGCGTAGCACATGCACAGTGGCAAACAACCACCAGCTCTAGCTAGTTCCAAAATGTTTTCATCATCCAAGGGGAAACCCTGAACCAGCTGAGCAGTTACCCCCAGCCCTCTCCTCCCTGTCCTGGCAACCATCAGCCTACCTCCTGCCTCTATGGATTTACCTATTCTAGGTGTTTCGTATAAATGGAATACGATATGTGGCCTGGCACTGAGCCTAACATTGCCATCCACGCTGGGAATGCATCGGTTCTTCCTTCCTTTTCACGGCTGAACAGTAGTGCATTGTCTTATACACCATGTTTTGTTTACCCAATCATCCTGTGATGATATTGGGGTTGTTTCTACCTTTTGCGAATAATGCTGCTATGAATATGTGTGCAAATACATTTGGGTCCCTGCTTTCAATTCTTTTGAGTATATACCTAGGAATGGAATTGCTGGGTCATATGGTAATTCTGTTTGACTTTCGAAGGAACCCCCAACTGTTTTCCACAGCACCTGCACCATTTTACATTTCCACGACCAATGTACGAGGTTTCCAATCTATCCATATCCTGGCCAACACTTATTTTCCATTAAAAAAAAAAGTTATCACAGTGGATGTGAAGTGGTATCTCATTGTGGTTTTGAGGGGCATTTCCCTAATTGCTAATGATGTCGAGCATCTTATTATTTGCTTATTGGCCGTTTGAATTTCTTCTTTGGAGAAATGTTTTCTCAAGTGCTTTGCCCATTTTCGTATCAGGTTTTTGCATTTTTGTGGTTCTATGAGTCCTTTATATATTCTTATCAGCTCTTATCAGCTATATGATTTGAAAATATTTCTCCCATTCTGTAGGTTATCTTTCACTTTCTTGATAATGTCCGTTGATGAACAGAAGTTTTAAATTTTGATCTAATTTTTCTTTTCTTGTAACGTGTGCTTTTGGTTTCATAGCTAAGAAAGCCTTGTCAAATCTGAGGTCATGAAGATTTACCTTGTTTTCTTCTCAGAGTTTCATTATCTTAGCTCTTATACTTAGGTCATTTTTTTTCTCTCTTCCCTTCCCCGCCCTCCCCATGCCTCCCTGCCCCCGCAGTGGTCTGCTCTCTGTGTCCAGTCCCTGTGTGTTCTTCTGTGTCTGCTTATATTCTTGCAGCAGCACCAGGAATCTGTGTCTCTTTTTGTTGCGTCATCTTGCTGTGTCAGCTCTCCATGTGTGCAGCACCATTCCTGGGCAGGCTGCACATTTTTTGCACTGGGCGGCTCTCCTTGCGGGGTGCACTCCTTGCGCGTGGGGCTCCCCTATGCAGGGGACACCCCTGCGTGGCAGGGCACTCCTTGTGCACATCAGCACTGTGCGTGGGCCAGCTCCACACGGGTCAGGAGGCCTGGGGTTTGGGCCCTGGACCTCCCATGTGATAGGCAGACACCCTATCAGTTGAGCCAAGTCCTCTTCCCTAGGTCACTCTTTTAGTTTCCTAGGCTATCCAAGCAAATACTATGAAATGGGCTGGCTTAAACAATGGGAATTTACCAGCTTACGGATTTGAGACTCAGAGAAAGTCCACATCAAGGTGTCATCAAGGCGATGCTTTCTCCCCCACAGACCAGAGTTCTGGGAATGGCTGCAGGTGATCCTTGGTTCCTCTGTCAAACGACAAGGCGCATGGTGGCATCTCCTGGCCTCTTCCTTCACTTCTGGGTTCTATTTCAGCTTCTTGCTTCCTATGGCTTTGTGACATTTTGAAGCTTTCTGTGGATCCCAGAAAAGATCATGTTCTTGAAGGCAATGCATTTCTGTGGGTGTGCAACCTTTGACTGGACTGGAGTCAACTGGGGAGGGACTTTGGTTGGATTACTTCAGTGAGGTGGGACCCAGGATCCGTCTTGGTCCTCTTCCCGGAGTCCTTTATAAATGGAGGCCTAAAAACAGAGACACACAGAGAAAAGAGCCACGGAAGGAGCTCACAGAGGAACCCAGGAGAAAGGAAGTCACAAACAGAGCAGCCAGAAGCTGGAGCCACGAGTCCCAGAAGAGAAGCCGGGGCCTCCGTGGTCCCTGCCGCCTGAGGAGTCCGGGATCTGCCAGCAGCCGACCTGCGATGAGACAGCTTCTCTGGTGATGCTTCGATTTGGACATTTTTACAGCCTCAAAATGGTATATTTTTAACCTATTAAATTCCCCTTATGAAAGTCGACACATTTCTGGTACATTGTTCCTAGCAGTTTTCAGCAGTTTCAGCAAGCTAAAACAGGCTTTCTCTCTGTCTGCATTTCACTCTTTTGTGAAGGACTCCAGGAATAAGATTAAGCCGGTCCTGACTGAGGTGGGCCCCCCCTTCGCTGAAGCAGCCTCATTAAAAGGTCCCCCCTAAATGGGTTCACACCCAAAGGAACGGATGAACTTAGGAACATGTGTTTCAGGGGTGCACACAGCGTCAAACCACCACAATCACTGACCCATTTCAAGGTAATGTTTACATCTGGTCAAAGGCAGAGTCTGGTAACAGACCTACACCTCTCACAGGAGGGCTGCACAGCACAGCAGGGCTGTCCCACCGGCCAGCCTCGGCTCCCCTTCCTCGCAGGACACCATGGCTATGGGTCAGGCCCTGGCCTTGGGCCACAGGGGAGGCTCGAGCCATACGAGCTGCTGGGGCCAGCTGGAATCAGCTTATTCTGACATGCATGTCTACCTCAACAAGCATCTTCTAGATCCTACGGGTGGAAAGCACGACTCCATTCATCACAAACGAGAACAGCTTACCAGGGGCAGGGCTGCAGGGTGGGAACGGGGAGCTAGGGCTTACTGGGTACAGAGCTCTGTCTGGGGTGATGGGAAAGTTTTGGTAATGGATGCTTAGTGATAGCAGCACAATCGTGTAAATGTAACTAACACCACTGAACTGGTATACTTCAAAGTGCTTAAAATGGAAAATTTTATTGTATGTATGTCACCAGAAAAAAATTTTTTTAACTCACTGGAACAAAGTTACCACACTAATGCAAAATGTCAATGGAGAAAACTGTATGTGGGGGTGGGAAGTATAAGGGAACTCTGCATTCTTTGCACAATTTTTCTAGAAACCTACAAGTGCCCTAATTATTATTTTTTAATTCTGTTCTCCTACAGTTGCAGAAAAGCAAATATTATAATGTCATAAAAGGCTCTTAAGGTTATTTTTTTTGCCTTTATAAGAGAACATTTTATTGTTAATTATTTACCTTAACAGTTTCAGAAAGAGGTGTAGATTAGCCTTGTCCAACATGCTTGGCAATTGACAAAACCTAGTGAAGCAAGTGTTCTGATTGCTAAGGATTTGATTTGAATGCTTTTAATCATTAGTCATCTAATACTTCAAGCATAATAAAAGCATCATCTCCCTCCCTTTCACTTTAATACCCCACCTACCTCACTTCAGTAAAGAAATATCTTCATTAAATATGATTCCAAGAGGAATAAGTTCCCTGGAGAGTGTAACCATAAGGACAATCCACAAAAGGAAAAACTCAAAATAAAACTCCATATGATAATTTACTAGTCTAGGGACGCACAACTGACCAATATATTAAGAAATAAATGCAGTAACAAATGCACTGAAAGGCCTTTATGCAGAAGTTGTGTAGCAACTATTTACAAGTCACAAGCAGGAATGGTGCACCCGCCAGCACCGGCCCCGGGCGCCAGGTGTTCTCCACTGGAGACCACGGACGAGAGTCTCATCTCATCCCTTTCCTTCTCGTGAAGCTGTCCGCTAGCCAGGCGGGACAGTGGACTGTGGATGTGGCGTCGGCCTTTTCAGAAGCTGGGTCCTCTCCCTGACCGTCCACGTGATCTGCGCCGGTGACGTCAGATGGAGCCAGCTACTTCCGTTGGCCAGTGGTAACAACCTGAGGCATTTCTGCAACCACTGGAATCCTGCTGGGATTTTCTGCTCAGGTCTGTGAGGATTCCAAGAATTCGAGGATCCCGGTATCTGTGTTCTGGCAAGTGGTCCTCCTTGGATATTCACTTCCAGGCGGCGGGGAGGAGAGGGCCCGGCTCTCCCGGCCGGGAAACACAGCCCACTGCCCGCAACTACCACTAAGGTTATTTTTAGAGTCTTTCAAAACACTTAGACTTGAGAGACTGATGTTTTATCTTGGGAAAGTCATCCTTAACTTCTAAAAAGTCTGTAATTCTGACTGGTTACTTCACATTTGTAGTCCTGGTAACAATATTTAAATAGATAAACTAGGTTTTCTAAAAGTGTGATTTTTAAAAATTCTTAAGCCAGGAGAGCATCACCCTTAGCAACCTCTTTACCTCGTAAGAGCACAGAGGTTAAAAATACAAAAGCAAAGACTCTATTGGAGTTTCCTTTTTCTGAGGTACCAGGGCTGGGGATTGAACCTGGGACATTTTGTGTGGGAAGCCAGTGCTCAACCACTGAGCCACATCGGCTCCCTGGGTTTCTTTTTTAAACATGATTTGACGGTTAATAAGCAATAAAGCACCAACTGATTGTCTGGAGGTTGAGGTCATTGTGGCTTTAGTGAACCTGGGAAGAGGACACCTGACCTAAGTGCTGGGAGGATAAGCATCAACCCTGGGCCGGGCCAGGGTCCAATTTCTCCACACCCAGGCGAGTGGAGGACAGGCACGGCTGTGGGCCCCCACGCCCCGGGAGCCGGAGCAGGTACCCTTCTTCAACAGGTATAATAGGCTTTCCTTTCAGCATGACTCTCAGTTCCTCGTGTCTCTGGATATGACTTCACTAAGAGGACAGAGGTGGCAGGAGGGTCGGAGGTCCCACCGCCCAGACACCCTTTTTCGATGACCATCCTCAATGCCAGGTGGGGGGCCACTGAGGAGAGGAAGGTGCTTATTTTGAAAATAAGGGTTACTCAGAGTTTGAGCTATTCTAGAGCCAAAGTTCCACTCTCTCTTCTGCTTCCATTTCCAAAGGGAAAGGAAGATGTGGATTTCTAAATAGAACCTATAACAACTGTGAAATTATGTTGAGCAAAGCAAGCCAGACACAACAAATACTGTATGACTGCCATTACTATGAACGAAATATACTGTGTAACAGGGAAGTGGATGTGGCTCAACTGATAGAGTGTCCTCCTACCACGTAGGAGGTCCAGGGTTCAAACCCAGGGCCTCCTGGCCCGTGTGGTGAGCTGGCCCACGTGCAGTGCTGCCATGACAAGGAGTGCCAGCCCGTGCGCAAGGAGGCCACCCCGCACGGAGAGCTGACGCAGCAAGATGACACAGTGAAAAGAGACACAGCTTCCCGGTGCTGCTGAGAATGCAAGCGGACACAGAAGAACACACAGTGAACAGACACGAGAGCAGACAAGGGGGGCAGAATAAATAAAAATCTAAAAAAAAAAACAACAAATATACTGTGTAACATATTATATGATTCAAAAAAAATGTATAGGCATCCAGAACATTTGAGAAATGTATGTTTTATTCAACTGTTTTCTTTTTAGTTTTTGTTCATATTTTCAATGATTAAATGTACAAAATAAAGTTAAAATAAGAACTGTGAAAGCCACACCGCTCACTTAGAACACGTAAGTCCCCTGGGAGCTGACGGAGGTGGAATGAAACTCATACTCAGCCTTCCTTCACAGTAACCCCGGACCAGAACAAGACCTAGGAGGAAAAGGCTGAAAATCACTGATAACGTAAAATCAACCGAAGGATAATGAAAAACTTTCGGTCTTTGCCTGCAGTTCCTGGAAGTAAGCTCACAAGTCTCTGGAATTGCCGTGATTGGAGCTTGTTCCTCGGGAGGCCCAGAACAACCATGCTGGTTCACGTGCTAAGGAGAGGCCAGGGGGAGGCCAGCCACACCCGCAGTCTAGGGTGGGGACTGGCCACGCCAGGAAAACCAGCCAGGAAAACCAGCCAGGACGGGTTGGGGCTTTGAGCCAGCTCTTATCAGCCTGACTTCCCTCTCTGGGAGGGGGAAGGTGCTAGAGGTAAGCGTTCAGCCTCGTGGGCCGGGATTCCACCAACACTACCTAACGAAACCACAGGAAGTCAGGACCCTTAAAGCTGTGGTGTGCGTCCAGGATCCACCTAGGCCCTGGTGTGCTAGGAGGGTGAGGACGTGGTAGCTCGCATTTGAGACTCTCCTTTCTTCTATCCTTTTACTATAATTAAACTATAATCCTAAACATAGTGCTTCCATTGAGTTCTGGGAGTTATTCTAGCGAATTATGAAACTTCAGGGGTTGGTGGGAACACCCAAATTCCTAGCCAGTTGGTCAGAAGAGAATGGAAGGCCCCAGAACTTGCGACTGGTGCCTGAAGGACAGTCTTGGCCCTAGTGGGACTTAAAGGCTCTCCCCAGCGTTCCGGTCAAAAAAGGGACTGCCACACCAATAAGGGACACGGGCAAATCCCAAGCCTTTTGTCTGCCATAAAACTAAATAATATAAGGAAGAAACAAAAAGAAAACTACGAAAAGAAGAAACTTGATTGCTTACTACAAGAACCAGCACAGAGGTCTATCCTAGCAAATTGTGTAAGCTCTCCACAACACACGAGGGGGGAGAGGGAGGACTCTCGGGTAGGAAGAGGCCGCGCTGAGCCTCGCAGTCAGACGGCCTGCGGAAGCCCTTCCCCAGGGCGAGGACGTGCGCACAAGGCTCCTGGAAAGCCCGCGAAGGCCGGTCCCGGCGCTCTCACTCCTGCTACGTCAAGCACGCGGCCACACTGATCCTCAAAGGTAGGGGTTTATCCAGTTTGGCCCCGGGGTCCTGCACTATCTGCCCCTCGAAGGACGCGCCGGGCTGGGCCCTGGAGTGGGGGTGTGCCGGCCTGAACGAGGAGGATGGGGTGGCACCGAGGTGGCCCGAGTCCGGCCGGCGCTGGGTGTGGGCATGGGCAGGAACGGCGTGGGCCCCCGCCTGGGGACTCTGGACCCGCGGGCCACGCCCCGCGCCGCGGGCAGCGCCTCGGCCAGGAACCAGAGGGGCACAGGCGGCGACCGCACGCCGCTTCCGCCCGCAGCCGGCCTCGGCAGTCTAGGACCCCCAAGCCCCGCCCCGCCCGGCTTCCGCGTCCCCTCTAGGACGCGCGGAGGACTCCGCGTCTCCGTGCCTCGCTCCCGAGGGCGGCTCGCTGCCGCAGGTGGGGCTTGGCGGCGCTGGGCGGCCTGAGCCCAGCCGCAGCCTCGACATCCGGGGCCTCGCGCCCTCGGGCCCCCGGGGATAAAGGGCGCAGGCGCGCTGCTGCGACGGCGTGACGTAGGCAGTGTTATGGGAAATTGTCTTTCAAAATACTTTTTCCTTTTGGACTTCGGGAGATAAGTCAAGCCGTGGTACCGGTAATATACAGACACAACTGCTATTAACGTTTTCCTGAATTTCATTCTAATAGTTTTCTACACATCATTTGCTTTTTTTGTTTTTGTAATCACCAATTTTCCCGCTTCATTTTGTAAGGTAAAGCTCCCCCCGCCATATTGTGGCCCTTCAGCTGGATTATCATCATTTATTTATTTATTCGATATCAACTTCAAACCTACGCCTGGCCTGAGCCAGGGGAATATTGGCCTGCGGCAGAGGAGTATTACCGGAATTGCGCCTTGGCCTGGCCTTGGAGAACTATGAAGCTGGTAGTGGTTTGTCCTACCAAGAATCCAGGTGTTGCCATTATTCACACAGCCTCTCTCGGCGCCCCTTTTGTTCCTCCATTTGTTCCTGGGTTCAGACGGACTTCAGAATGAAGAAACACGACCTCAGTGCAGTGACCAGACATTTATTTGACTACAGCTCAGTGTTATAGTTGGGGTGTTATGTTAGTCTTTCCAGGGCGCGAATGGAAGCGCCCTCAGAGTCCCAGCTCAAGCCAGGCCAGGGTGACAGCAGAAGCGCCCCAGGGCCTCGAGGCTGCGCTGGGCAGAGGTTCACAGTGCAGCAGCCTGGGGGTGGAGCCTCAGAGGTTCACAGTGCAGCCAGCCTGGGGGTGGAGCCTCAAGTTGCGATGGTCTAATCCGTTTGTAATTGGTTTCCCAAGGGAGCATTGGCCAGGGTTTGGAAGATAGATCAGCATTTTATGTTATTAGGGTATGTTAAGCGGGAGGCATCGGATTGGCTGGTGATTAATTAGGGCAATGGCTTGAAAACCTCTTATCCTATTGGCTGGCTGTTCCTCCCTCTGCCTAGAGTCTCAGTTGGGTCACCAGCCATCTCCCTCACTTCTCTGTTTGCTCCAAGGAGAAGTTTCTTGTGGTCCTGCTATCAAGAGTGGTTTAACTCTTGTAGAGCAGTTGATTTTGGTTTTGGCCTATAGATCCTAAGAATTTTGAATTTGACTTAGGTTGGCTTCTAGCAAGTTTAGAGCAAATCTTGTGGAGCAAGGATGTGGGAAGGAAAGGTGTGTGTTTTGATATACAGCTAACGCACTCCCGGCTCCCTCACGCTTCACTGTCTTTGTTTTCTCTTTGCCTTATCTTTCTTGTTCTTAGTGTATTTTATCTTGCTTTTTTGGTTTAAGCCTGTCACAACCTTTTTGAAACAGGATGGGACATAAAGGAATAAATACTCAACCTTTTCTCCAGCTGTTGGACTAAACAGCTTTGATTTTTAGCTATTTGAATTTTTGCCACAAATGAACATTTTTAATCACCAAGTGCTTTTTCTACTTAATTTTTTTTTGAAAGTGAAAATCCTAGAAAATACAGGATTAAAGAGAAAGAACATTCACTGAATATTTATTGAAGCTTGCTGTGGGATATAGAGATGACACCAAGGTGAAAATATTTAACATTTATTGAGAGTTTACTCCATGCCAGGCACTTGCTAAGCTCTTCACATGGGTCCTGCCCTCAAATTTCTCAGACAAAATGTGTGTTCTTACAAGTTGCATACCCATAATAGATAGAGCCCAATGAGAGAGTTCCCAGCGAGTGAGGGCTGGCTGTAGGAGCTCAGGAGGAGAATATTGTGAGACGAGGGTAGATGTCAAGGAAGGTGAATATGTTAGGGAAAGCAGAGGAACTATTCACAGTTGCTTGTGTTTAAATTAATTTTCAATTTATTAAAGTAAATTCAAAAACAGAGTTTTTAAGTATAGCTTATATATCTCGAGAGTCTATTTAGAAATCTTCTTAAGAGCAATAGATTGTTCTTTGTTCAATTAGCCCATAGGCTTGACATATTAAATTTGCTTGAACATTATTAACATCATTTACAAATTTATTTAAACTCTTAAATATTTAAACTACATTCACAAATTTAATTTAATCACATTCCTTTTAGGGCAGATTTACAAGTCAAACAAGTGGAATGTAAATAACTTTGATAAACCTAATGATACGAACTTTTAAATGTGGCAAATCAAGTTATTTAAAGATTCCAATACTGTTTACAAACTTGATCAAATTATTACATCTTTCAGCTTCAAATTACAAGTTTAAAATAAATTGCACAATTCAGTTTGAAATCATAAGACTAGCCTATCAGATTCACTAATATGCCAAACTCTCTTAAATATTATAAACACACTAAAACACACATGGGTGCGTTTCCCATCCTTACAAAAGCTTTTCCTTAACCTTTGCACAAAAGAAGTAATATTGTGGATGTGTTTTTATTTATCTCTAAATTCCTTCCCAAAGTGTAGAATTAAATACTTTTGTTCCTGTTTTTCTTGTCACAATTCTGCACTTATTGATATTCCCCTATGACTAAAGAAAACTCTGATTCGTAAACTTAGAACTCAACAAAATGAATATACATATTAATTTATATTACTTGTCTATGCAAAGAAACAAAATTAATACAATAGAGTGAATGATGCAATTAGCCCTTATACCATCAAATACTCCTTTCTTTACTATTATAATAACTCCCTCTTTACTACACTTTTTAAAAATTGCTTTATCTGTAAAATGGGCATGATAATTCCTACCTTAGAGAACTGAGTAATCAAAAATAGAAATATTTTTATATTTCTATATAAGGATTCTAAGGAAAACAAACCTTTTAGAGGAAAATCTGTTTAAATTATTTGATGGATTATTTAAATCATGTTAAAGCCATCTAGTATTTTTAAAGAAATCAACCAATCAATAAGAGTTTGTGGTAGATTGATTACATTGACAATCCCAATTCTTCACCTGTTTCTGTATCCACATCCTTTGCCCTGTGATTTTATAACTCCTCTCACAAAAGAAGCAGTCTCTTTCCCTACCCCTGAAAATCTGGGCTTGGACATGTGACTTACCTTGGCAAATAAGACTTTGGCAGGCTTGAGGCAAGCACAGGATTGAACAAGTGCTGTAATGTTTGCATCTCCTTTCTTGTTTCTCTGCAAATGAGAACATACATGCCTGGTTTAGTCTGAGAACATGTCTCGACCAGCCTGCTGAAGAGAAGTGAAAGAGACACCTGGAGGAGGCCAAGCTGTCCTAGAAGAGGCCACACAAGATCAGCCAGTCCCCAGTGATTAAAGATAAACTTTTTGTCCAGTTTAGGGTCTCATCTTTATTGAACAATTCATTAGTTGGGTAGCCTCTTGTTCAGAAAGTAGAAGCTCCACGAAGGCGTGGAAAGAAGAAGCTGGTACAGGGTGAATACAGAAGCAATCTTCTGACTGGCTGACACTAAGTTTCTGTTTCACGTAGGGGTGTCCTACAAGGCGGGGAGCAGGTGGTTGCTCAGGGGTGGAGAAGTGAGTTGGCCATAATTGATAAAGATCTGGCTGTCTTTATATTTGGTCTTCTGGGTGAGTCTGGCTTTTACAGGCAATAGAAACTTGCTCAGGTTTATATATTTGTTGGTTGATTGGTTGGTTTGGTTTTGCTGACATGGGGTTTATAGCACAGGTACCTCCATGTCAGGCCTGCTAGATTTATTTATCACCAGCTAACCGACCTGCTGACTGACGCTGTTGGAGCCCAGTTAAATCTATAGAACTGTTCAGTCAGACATTGACTGTGAGAGATAATATGATTATTGTTTTAAGTCACTAGGATTTGGGATGGTTTGTTATGGAGCAATAGCAAACAGATACTAACAGGTAGTATGGGGCACTAACATAACAAAAATCTGAAATATGTGACATTCACTTTGGGACTGGGTAGCAGGGGAGACTGGAAAATAGTGAGGAAATTGTCAGAGGAAGTTGGAAAGATGGCGACCCATGTTACAGAGTGGTAAAGCAATTATCAAAACTGTCACCTGTTGTAACTTGTGAGAAAGAAGATATACCTAATGAAGGTGTACGTTTGAGTAAAGAAATCTCTTTACAGAATGTTGAAAATGTCAGCTGGCTGTTCTTATCTGTGTTTGATAAGTTTTATAAGAAAGATGAGATAAAGGAACGATTGGCTAGTTTGCAAGCAGAATTTAGAAGGAATATAGAGGGAACAATTTTCTGGGTTGGAGAATGAAACTTTTTCTTTCCAGCCTCTTAGGCCAGTAAAATATTATTAGAATATGAAATGGCCTCAAGAATGTGTATGAAGATTCTGTTGAGTCCTCTGAAAAACATGAAGACAATGCTTGGTAGCCCGCTCAGGTGGAAAAAAAAGTAGGGGGGGGTTCCAGGAATTTTAAAGCCTTTGCACCCACAGAATTGTAACACGTCCCAGTTATCAGAGACTACGTCAAGAAAGATGCTTATCTCACTTCAAAAGTATTTTCCTATAAGGTGGAGGCGTCTTTGGGACATGGAGCTGCCCTGGATGGTGCTTCAGGGGCAATCACCGGACATTGTAAATCCTCCCAGGGCCCACTGGATGGAATGGGGGAGAGTATGGGCCATGATGTGGACCATTGACTATGAGGTGCAGAGGTGCCCAGAGATGTACTCACCAAATGCAATGGATGTGTCATGATGATGGGAGGGAGTGTTGCTGGGGGGGGAGGGGGGGTGGGGGGGTGGGGTTGAATGGGACCTCACATATATATTTTTAATGTAATATTATTACAAAGTCAATAAAATAAAAAAATAAAAAATTTAAAAAAATTAAAAAAAAAAAAGTATTCCTATAAAAATAAAACAACAAATGTTATATAGGCTTTGCTTGCTATCTTTTAAAAATATATACATAGGGAAGTGGACTTGGCCCAGTGGTTAGGGTATCCACCTGCCACATGGGAGGTCCACGGTTCAAACCCCGGGCCTCCTTTACCCGTGTGGAGCTGGCCCACATGCAGTGCTGATGTGCACAAGGAGTGCCCTGCCACGCAGGGGTGTCCCCTGCGTATGGGAGCCCAACGCGCAAGGAGTGCGCCCCGTAAGGAGAGCCACCCAGCACGAAAGAAAGCGCAGCCTGCCCAGGAATGGCGCAGCACACAGGGAGAGCTGATGCAGCAAGATGATGCAACAAAAAGAAACACAGATTCCCGGTGCTGCTGATAGGATAGAAGCGGTCACAGAAGAACACACAGCGAATGGACACAGAGAGCAGACAATGGGGGGTTAGGGGGGGAAGGGGAGAGAAATAATCTTAATATATATATTTATTTATTTTTAAAAGATAACATAGATCACACAAAATGTTACATTAAAAAAAACATAGGGGATGCCCATATACCCCACTCCCCACACCCCACTTTTCCCACATCAAATTCTTTCTTTTTTTCCCCTCCTCCTCCCCTGCCCTGCTGTTTTGGTCTCTTTGTCCATTCTCTGTGTGATCTTCTGTATCTATTTCTCTTTTGGTCTTCTCATTTTTTCTCCTCTAGGATTCACCAGGATTCGATCCTGGGGACCTCTGATGTGGAGAGAGTTTCCCTGTCACCTACGCCACCAACCTCAGTTCCTGGTTTCTGCTGCACTTCACCTTGTCTCTCCCCTTTGTCTCTTCTGTTGCATCATCATCTTGCTGCGTGACTCACTGGTGCGGGCACTGTCTCACTGCATGGGCACTTGGCTCACCATGTGGGCCCTGGCTTGCCATGCAGGCACTCGTGTGGGCCCTCGGCTGGCTGCATGGGCACTTGGCTCATCACACAGGCACTTGTCTTGCTGTGCAGGCACTTGGCTCGCCACGTGGGCACTCAGCTCGCCACACAGGCATTGGCTCACTGCACAGGCACATTTTCTCTTTATCTTTTTTACCAGGAGACACCAGGGATCGAACCTGGGTCCTCCCATATGGTGGGTGAAAGCCCTATTGCTTGAGCCACATCTGCTTCCCAAACAACTTCTTTCATTAGTGCGGAACATTCATTGCAATTGATGAATACATTTTGGAGCATTGCTACAGCATTGATGATAGTTTACATTTTAGTTTACACTCTTTCCCAGTCCATTCAGTAAGTTATGGCAGGATATATAATGTCCTGCATCTGTCCCTGCAATATCATTCAGGACAACTCCAAGTCACAAATATGCCCCCACATCACATCTCTTTTTCCCTCTCCCTGCCTTCAGCAACTCCAGTGGCCACTGTCTCCACATCAGTGATATAATTTCTTCCATTGCTAGAATCACAATAATTCTATAGTACAATGCCAGTAAGTCCACTCTAGTTCATATTTTACTCCCCAATCCTGAGGACTCTGGGATGGTGATGCCCATTCCATTTCTTAATTGAGAGGGGGCTTTGATCCCCCATGGCTGACAGATGGGACTCTCTTGCTTGCAGTCGTCGACTCTCTCAGTTCCTTGGTATGGTGGTTGTCCATCCTCACTTCCTTAGCTGTCCTGAGTGAGTCCAACAAACTGGAGAGTTGCAACTCCACTGAGGATCAGGGCCCAACTGGTACATGGGCAGCCCAGAGATTTAAGTCTCCTGGACATAACAACCACTAACCCCAGCACCAACCACAGGTTTAATAAAAGGGATAGAAGAGGGATGTATAAGGAAGTCACTCCAGAGCCATCTGCCATAACCATAAGACCTGGATGTTTCCTGAGCCCTGAAGAGCCCCACTACTTGGGATAGTATCTACTTTGGCTGTCTATGAGATCCTGGTGAGATGTGAATAAGCGTGACCCCTCTGATGACCTCCTGGCCATTTTGAAGTCTCTTAGCCATATAAACTCATTTGTCTTTACCATTCCCCCCTTTTAGTCAAGGTCTTTTTCCAGTTGCATCACCAGCCGGTGCTTGGTAGTGATCCCTGGGTGCCAGGGAGGCTCATCCCTGGGAGTCATGTCCCATGCTGGAGGGAAGGTAGTGCATTTATATGCTGAGTTTGGCTTAAAGAGTGGTCATATTTGAGCAACAAGGAGGCTCTCAGGAGGTAACTCTTAGGCACCCTACAGCACTAGGCCAAGTTGAAATTTCAAGTGCAAAAGGCTTATAAGCATAGTTGTCAATCTCACGAGCCCATCAATGGACCATCCTTCTTCAGTGGTAATTGTCCCTGCACTTGGGGGATTGTTGCTGTTCCATTGGTGAATGTGGCAGAGCTCCCCAGTTTGCTATCTAAATTTTGGTTGTGTTCTTTGATGTTAACATATTGTGTATAATTGTACTATAAAACTATCGAATTATGTATCAAATATTAGATGTGATTTAATAGTGTTAATCAATTTAAACACATTTTGGTCACTTTTTTTCCTAAAAAAAAAAAACAAACTGTTAGATGCTGACGTTCTGTGTAATTTCTTTGCCTGCTCAGTTTCAGAAAGTGGTGCTTAGTTGTAGAGTGTATTGTACCTTTTAACACCTGATGTGTACATCCCATGTAATAGAAAGGGCAACAATAAAATAACAGCCCTAAAGAAAGAACATGGCAGGAAAAGATCTGTAAGCACAGTCTTTTTTTTTTTTTTTTTTGTCTAGAATAATTACAATTCTTGAGCTTCTGAGAAACTGGAAGCTAGAAAGAGCAACTCATTTCCTTTATTTTGTATGAAAGGAACGAAGGAGGGAAAGAGGGAGGGAGGAAGGGGGAAGGAAGGTAGGAAGGAAAGAAAATAAATAGAAATAGAAAGAGGGGGGAAACGGACTTTGGCCCAGTGGTTAGGGCGTCCGTCTACCATATGGGAGGTCCGCGGTTCAAGCCCCGGGCCTCCTTGACCCGTGTGGAGCTGGCCCATGCGCAGTGCTGATGCGCGCAAGGAGTGCCGTGCCACGCAAGGGTGTCCCCCGCGTGGGGGAGCCCCACGTGCAAGGAGTGCGCCCCTGAGGAAAGCTGCCCAGCGTGAAAAGAAAGTGCAGCCTGCCCAGGAATGGCGCCGCCCACACTTCCCGTGCCGCTGACGACAACAAAAGCGGACAAAGAAACAAGACGCAGCAAATAGACACCGAGAACAGACAACCAGGGGAGGGGGGAAAATTAAATAAATAAATCTAAAAAAAAAAAAAAAAAAGAGGGGAGCAGATGTAGCTCAAGCAGTTGAGTGCGTGCTTCCCACATACAAGGTCAAACAACGAACAAATGAGAAAACCAGCTCTGGGGAACCAATGTGGCTCAGTGGTTGAGCACTGGCTTCCAAAATTCAAGGTCCTAGGCTCAGTCCCTGGCCCTGGCACCTAAAAAAAAATGAGGAGGAAGAAGATAGATGCATAAATGCATTTCTCAAGAGAATTTCCTCTTGGTGCATGTAGTATGTTCCAATCAGAAATACCTGAACAAAAAGGAACAAACTATTCAAATTGTCCGAAGCCCTCTGGGCTGTCTACTCCCTACCAGCAGGAAGCAATCTGAGAAACAAGGCCACTTCTTCAGAAGAAGGCATGCAACAGAACTGAAAAGGAAAGATGCCTAGAGCTGAGGGAGCCAGTTGCCAGGGAGAACAGTGGGCTGGGTTGCTGCTCCCAGGGAGCAAACCAGGTCTAATCAAGAAATATTCACCCCCAAAAACGGAAAAGTAAAAATTTTAAAAATTAAAAATAAAAAAGATATATTCCCCATCGCCAGGGTAGGAGGATGTGGGTGGATTCGCCCAGGTGATTTCAGCATTTGTTCTGGACCAGGAGCGGCCGTGTGCTTACTATTCTTTCTTATTCTTCATCAAAGTTTATTGTGGGAGCAGATGTGGCTCAAACAGTTGAGCCCCCACGCCCACATGGGAGGTCCTGGGTTTGGTTCCCAGTGCCTCCTGAAAAAAACAACAAGCAAAACAAATGAAAAAAAACCAACTCCGGGAGCCTATGTGGCTCAGTGGTTGAGCGTTGGCTTCCAACACATGAGGTCCCGGGTTCAATCCCCGGCCCCTGGTACCTAAAAAAAAAAGTTTATTGTGATTATCCTTTACTTACATTGCATTTTGGGTATGTGCAGGTTAGATAACTTGTCTTTTTAGTTCATAGGTATGCCAGTCAAGAGCCACATCCAGAACTGATGTAGATCACAAGATCCTAGACTTTGGGCCTAATGTGACTGGGTGAGTGGGTGAGGCTTTGGGGGTCCTGGAATAAGGGTGAGCATATTGCGCATGTGGGAAGAACATCAATAATTGTTACCAGATGAAGGACTCTGGTAGACTGGTTACACTGATTACTCTGATTATCACCCCTCCCTGTATCCACACTCTTTGCACTGTGAATCTGCAATATGCTTCATTACAAGGTATGTTTCCCCACTCTCTTGAATTCAAGCGTGGCCATGTTACTTGTGTTTTTTTTTTAAAGATGTATTTATTTATTTATTTCTCTCCCCTCCCCTCCCCTCCCTTCCCCAGCCCACCCCAGTTGTCTGTTCTCTGTGTCTATTTGCTGCATGTTCTTCTTTGTCCGCTTCTGTTGTTGTCAGCGGCATGGGAATCTGTGTTTCTTTTTGTTGCGTCATCTTGTTGTGTCAGCTCTCCGTGTGGGCGGCGCCACTCCTGGGCAGGCTGCACTTTCTTTTGCGCTGGGCAGCTCTCCTTATGAGGCACACTCCTTGTGCGTGGGGCTCCCCTACGCGGGGGACACCCCTGCGTGGCAGGGCACTCCCTGCGCGCATCAGCACTGCACATGGGCCAGCTCCACACGGGTCAAGGAGGCCCGGGGTTTGAACTGCAGACCTCCCATGTGGTAGGCGGACGCCCTATCCACTGGGCCAAGTCCGCTTCTCCATGTTACTTGTTTTGGTTCTTAAGATGCTTTCAGACTTGACACAAGTAGAGGTTTGAAAAAATGTCTATGAGTTTCTGCTTTTTATCTTGTTTCTCTGTGATTACCATAAAAATATGCCCCAAACATGCTCAGTTCAAACATGCTGGAGGGATGTAAACAACACGTGGCAGGCAGCTGAGCTGTCCCAGCTGAGGCCATCCCAGCCAAGCCAGACCTTAGCTGACTTGTCAGTTGACCACAAACAAATGACTGAGCCCAATCAGGAGCAACAAGCCAGGCCCAGAGCAGTAGAATTGTCCAGGGGACCCCTTGACTGGGAGACATAATCAATGTCTGCTGTTGTAAGTCATGAAGTTTTGGGGCAATTTGTTACACATCAGTAACTAAGCGATGCATGGTTATTAAATATATATGTACATAAGGGGAAAAAAAGATTAGAAAGAACTACATTAAAATGTTGAGAAAAGTGAATTATGGTGATTTTTATTTTTTTCTTTATATTTTCTCCAGTAACTATTTCCCAGTTCAAATAAAAAGAAAGCAGAGTAATGTAATGGTAAAGACCACAGACTTAAGAAAAAAGTGGATTTGGATTAAAACTCTGGCTCATGGGAAGTGGATGTGCCTCAGGCAACTGAGCCCTCACCTACTACATGCAAGATCTATGGTTTGGTTCCTGGTGCCCCCTAAAGAAGACAGTGAGCTGGCGCGATGGGCAGGCGTGACAAGCTGACACGACAAGAGACATAAGAAGAAAAAAAAAAAACATAATGAGAGACACAACACAGCAGGGAGCAGGGGTTCCCAGTACCTCCTAAAGAGAATGAGCAGGACAGCGAGCTGGTGCAACAGGTAGGTGCAGTGAGCTGATGCAACAAGATGATGCAACAGAGACACAAGAGGAAAAACATAATGAGAGTCTCAACAAAGCAAGGAATGGAGGTGGCTTAAGTGATTAGGGGCCTCCCTCCCACATCGGAGGTCCCAGGTTCGGTTCCTGGTGCCTCCTAAAGAAGCAAAGAAAAGGAACAGATACAGTAAGTGCAAACAACGAGTGGGTGGGGAGAGATAAATAAATAAATCCTAAAAAAAATCCTGGCTCATCGCTTACACTCTGGGAGAGTTTAAACCTTAATTTCTTTATCTGTTAAATGGATATACTTCATAAACTTGTGAAAGCTAAACAAGATAAAATATGTAAAGGTCATATTTCACTGGCATAGTGAATTGCCAGACAAATAGTTAAAAAAAAAAAAACCTACAAATTCTAGCTTTATTCTTCATAATAAAATATTTCCAGAAGCCAGTGTATCTCAGTGATTGAGCACCAGCTTCCCATTTATGAGGTCTTGGGTTCAATCCTTGGCCCTGGTACCTCCAAGAAAAAAGAAAAAAAAAACATGTTTGAAGCCTATGATGAAAGCCTATTATTATTATTATTATTATTATTATTATTATTATTATTTTTGGCGGTACCAGGGATTGAACCAGGACCTCGACCATGGGAAGCAGGCGTTCAATCACTGAGCTCCATCTGCTCCCTAGGGCCCATTATTTATCAGCAGTGTTGACAAGTGTAACAGATACAACCCAAGAGTTCATGCCTTCAAATCATATACATGACAAGATAAGAAATACAAGGCTCCCTTCTATTCAACTTGGATTTACAGATGCTTCATGGCACTCAATAAATGTGTGTTGAATGAATAAAAGAAAATACAAATTCTCATTTGATTCCTTTTCAGAGGGACTGGTCCATAAGTATTTAAGAGGCAAACCTAAGACTTATTCCCAACTTAACAAGGCTACTGTCAGAGAGTGGTTTGGATACAAAGTTGAAGGTATTTCTGGCAGAAAAGGAATTTGCATTGGATGTCCAAGGATTAGGTAGCAGCACACTGAAATTTTTTAAAAAATATTTATTTATTTATTTTCCTCCCTTCTCCTCTCCCCATCCTGCCCTGATGTTTTTGCTGTCTGTATCCATTTGCTGTGTGATCTTCTGTATCTATTTCTCTTTTGGTCTTGTCTTCTCATTTTCTCTCCTCTAGGATTCACTGGGATTCGATCCTGGGGACCTCTGATGTGGAGAGAGGTTCCCTGTTAGCTGTGCCACCTCAGTTCCTGGTTTCTGCTGTGCTTCACCTTGACTTTCCCCTTTGTCTCTCTTTTTGTTGCATCATCATCTTGCTGCGTGACTTGCTTTGTGTGGGCACTGGCTCACCACATGGGCACTGGCCTGCCGTGCAGTCATGCTTTCTCTTCTTTTTCACCAGGAGGCCCCAGAGATCAAACCTGGTTCCTCCCATATGGTAGGCAGAAGCCCTATCACTTGAGCCACATCTGCGTTCCCCAGCACATTGAAATTAAAAAAAAAAAAAAGGAGATGGGTGGGAGCAACAGACCAGATGGGAAGCAGATCCTGTGAAATGTGCAGGACGGGGCAGTGGTCAGAGTTGGGGAGCTCTGAAGATCCCAGAGTGGTATGTGGGCCATCCTGGTGGTAGGAAGGCTGGAGCAGTTCAAAAGGCAACAGGAATTGCTCCAAACTGAAAAGGAAAAGTTGAGGTAAATGGAGCAGAGAGGCATACTGATTTATATATATATACATTATGAGTTTTTTTATCCCCCCACCACCACCCCCATTGTCTGCTCTCTGTGTCCATTCACTGTGTGTTCTTCTGCGTCTGCTTGTATTCTCATTAGGTGGCTCCAGGAACTGATCCTGGGACCTTCCGGAGTGGAAGAGAGGTGATTACTCTCTTGTGCCACACATCTCCCTGTTCTGCTGTGTCTTCTTATTTTCTCTCCTCTGTGTCTCTTGTTGCGTCATCTTGGTGCACCAGCTCTCTGCGTCGGCCGGCACTCCTGCACGGGGCCGCACTTCTGCGCAAAGCCGGCGCTCTATGTGGGCCAGCTTGCCCTCAGCAGGAGGCCCTGGGCATCGAACCCTGGACATCGAACCCTGGACTTCCTGTATGGTAGACAGGAGCCCAATTGGTTGAGCCACATCCATTTCCCTGATTTATATATTGATTCCAACTAACGATGCCCACAGAAATGCTACCTGCCACATACCAGATAAACACTCACATGCCCACACACTTAGACACACGTGAACTCACACCATCAGATGAATCCTTTGGTGCCTGCCTTCCCCTGTGGCCAAATCTCACACTCCAGGCGAAGGGAGTCTGGCTTCTGGTGCTTCAGCTCTCGGGGTCTGTCTGAGATTTCTTGTGCTGCCACAACAAAGGACCACGAACTGGCTGGTTCAAACAACAGAAATGTATCCTTTCACCATCTGGCAGCTCTCCAGGAAATCAAAGTGTCGGCAGGGCCAGTGTCCATCTGAAACCTGTAGGCGAGAATCCTTCCTTGCCTCTTCCAGCTTCTGGCGTTTGCCAGCAACCTTGGCTTAGAAATGCATCATTGCAGTCTTTGTCTCCTTGTTTCACGTGTCCTGCTAGGGACCCCTGTCACTGGATTAACAGCCCACCCTGCCCACTGTACTGCAGTATGATCTCCTTTTTACTTAACTAATTCCAACCACAATATTTCCAAATAAGGTCCCGTTCACAGGTACTGGGGCTTAGGACTTACACATATCTTTTTTTTTTTTTAGGTTTATTTATTTATCCCCCCGTCTGTTCTCTTTGTCCATTCTCTGTGTGTTCTTCTGTGTCTGCTTCTCTTCTCTTTAGGCGGCACCAGGAACTGATCCTGGGACCTTCCAGAGTGGGAGAGAGGTGCTCAATCTCTTGCACCACCTCAGCTCCCTGGTGTGCTGCGTCTCCTATTGTCTCTCCTCTGTGTCTCTTTTTGTTGCATCATCTTGCTCTGCCAGCTCTCTGTGTGGGCCAGCACTTCTGTGTGGGGCAGCACTCCATGCAGGTCAGCACTCTGTGTGGGCCAGCACCTGCAAGGACCAGCTCTCCATGCGGCCCACCCTGCCTTCACTAGGAGGCCCCAGGCACTGAACCCTGGACCTCCTATATGGTAGATGGGGGCCCAATCGCTTGAGCCACATCTGCTTCTCCACGTATCTTTTTGGGGAACACAATTCTACCATACAGGGTCCTTTCTCAGAAAAGTCCAGGTTTTGCCCGTGTTTGCCCATCACTTAATCTTGGTTTACGAGGCTGCCCTTCTACCAGACGATTCATTTATACGATGTTCTGGGGCTCTGCTGCTAATCCCAGTGTTCAACAGGCCAGACCACTCTGTTTTGTTCTCTTGTTACCTGGTAGGCTCAGTGTCCCCTCACACCCACCCTTACTTTGCATTTAGATCCCAGGCTGGCATTCAGCCTTACCATATCTTCCAACTAGTGCATGCACCCCAGGAGAAGCTGGGAAGCTGGGCTTTGCTCATTTTCTGGTCTCTGACCTTTGGACAACTCCAGCAATCTTTGATAATGCCATTCTCTCCCTCACACATGCACACAGCCACAACACGACAAGTATCTGTCTGTTGAGATTGAACTAAATCCATATTTTACAATTGTCCTGACTCAGGGGCCTGGACATCCGAGGTGTGTACAACCAAAGAAGGATATGATGGTTTCATTTATTTGAATTAATGAGTGAATTAATTTGAATGCTATTCAGTAGCTCAAACAATTTACTGAGTGATTTAGGCAAAGAGGATTTTTTTTTTCGAATGAAAGGGTTTGGATGTTCGCCCACTGACCCCAAATATACTTTCTTCCGATGAGGCAAAACAGCTAATACGGGAAGGTAACACTGCCAGTGGGGCGGGGACGGTGAGGCCCGCCCACGCAAGGAAGGGCAGGTTTTCACACTCAACTGCAGAGCGGGGCAGGCGGCAGCCGACCGCTGCTCCCTTCCATGGCCTGCCCAAGCTCGGGGCACCAGACGCGAGGAATCCGGCCTGCTTGGTGGAAATGCAGCCAGCGTAGGAAGAACCACCGTTGTGAGGAGAGGAAACAGGCCCTTCAGCTTGAACTTCTGCACTACCTCCAGAACCCGTCCCCGCCCGCCCTGCCTCATCCCGCGTCCCCTCGCTTCGGAACCCAGGAGTTTCCGCAGCTTCCCAGTGCTCTTAGACTTAGGGTTCAGGAACTCCACGTTCGCTGCTGAGCAGAGGGGTGCAGGGGGTCAGGCCAGCACAGGCCCACCCCCTTGGAGCTCCCATGCCTTTCAGGGCGGCGCTGCAATTCCTCTCAGAGGGTCAGTCCACTGCCCACTCGCCTTCCTACTAGCCACGGTTACACGCTTTTACCTCAATGCCTCCAACCGTTCCCACTCTCACAACCCCGAGGGGAGAAGCGGCGTGCGCCGGGGGCTCCGCCCGCGAAAGGGCACGCGGCGGACCCGAAGCCGCGGCGGCCATCTTGGCTCCGGGCAGCCCGCGCGCTTCCGGCCCTGACGCGGGCGGCGCGGCGACTGCGCTCGCGGCCGGGAGAGACCGCCGCTCGGCCCCGCCCCTCGCGACGGGCTTTTGCGCTCAAGCCGGGCCACCCACCCACTGCCCGCTCCCTTTCCTACCCGGGTGACTCCGGGTAGGCACCTCAGTTGCCTTACCCGCAACGCGGGAACTTGAGCCCCTTCTCCCCTCCGCCCACGGGTCACCCACGGTCACCCACTCCATACTGAGTGGGCGTCTATGATAACCCACGTGCCAGCATAAATCCTGGCACGTAGTACGAGCTCAATAAATGTTGCCTGCAAGCTTTTCCTGCCGATTGCAGCCTGCGTTGACGCACCCACCCTTCCAGCCGCCAGTGCCTGCCGCGCTGCCTTCTCCAAGACCACCCGCTCCGCATGGCACCGGGGCGTGGGCTCTGCGAATCATGGCAGGGGTGCCAGGAGCCTGGCAAGCGCCTCCTCGGGACAGTAAAAGTGAAGCTCGCGTCTTTTGGATTTGTCTGTGACCATTTTGGAAGGGCATCAGCAACACCCACGGGGGAGCGGATGTAGCTCAGTGGTTGAGCGCCTGCTTTCCACATACGAGGTCCCGGGTTCAATGCCCCACACCTCCTTCAAAAAAAAATAACAACAACAACGGGCCAGGGTGCCAGGACTGGAAAGACTTTGTAGATTTTGGAACATTGAACCGCCCCCGTGCTTGTTATTTTTATCGCCTTTGGCTGCATCCCCACCGGGCCTGCCGTGCAACATAAAACTCCTAGGATGAAAAGCCCCGTGTGTGTTCTGGCTGTTGGGGGACAAGGGGAGCTAGGACATTGCGTTTCAGGCAGAGCCAGGCGTGGGGGAGCAGGGCTTTTTGGGCCAGTGCCGGTGATGGCCCCAGAGAGGAAGAGGAATTCAGGTCAGGCAAGAGGTGGCCTGGGGGGGGGGGTCCCCAGAGCAGCTGCCCCACCAGCTCCACAGCTGGGGCCCAGCAACCCGAGGCCCCCGACTTCCTAAGTGGGTGGGAAATTGTCTGGAACCCAAGGATTTCGGGACGTGCCCCTGGAGGAAACGGCTAGAGGGAAGGGGGGCGGGAAGCCTTCAGGGCTGCAGCCTGGGGGCAGCCTCTGCGCCGGCGGGCCCAGTTTGAGATCTTACTCAGTGATGAACCAGGGAAGGGCTGGCCCCGCCCAGGTGCCCCAGCCCCAGCCGCTCGCAGACGGGGGCGACAGAGGCTGCAAACAGCGCCAAGCAGGGGATTGCACAGTTTATTTCCAAACACGCACACAGGCCCAGACGGTGGGGAGTGGCCGGGGGTGCCGTCTGCCCTGTGTCCCCTGCCTCCCGCGTCTTTGGCTTAATCCAGAACTTCTCTCTCCTCCCCCCAAATCCCTGGGGTGCAAGATGGGCAAGGTGGGCCTCCCCTCTCGGGCCAAGGGCTCGGCAGGGGAGGCGTGCGGGGGGAGCGGGAGAGTTCAAGTAGTCACGGTTCCCCCCCCTCCAAATTCCACTGCACCCAGGCCAGGACGGAGGGCAGGGGCCAGCTCTGGGCTCCTAGTGCTGCTACGGCCCTGCTCCCCGCCCCCCCGGGGCCTCCGGCGAGCGCCCCGCTCCTTTTCCCTGATAATCCCAGACCTCAGGGCTAAACCCCGGAGTCAGCAAGGAGGGGGCCTGGTGCTCCACCCGCCCGAGAGCCCTGAGGGAGAGGGCGAGAGCGGGAGACCCTCGGCGGGCAGGTGGAGGGGCCCGGCAGGCACGGTCAGGAGGCCCCTGTCCTCCTTGCCCCCCCATCTCCCATCGGGGGGGGGGGCCCAGAATCCCTGAGAGACCAACCGAAAGGCAGTGCGGGGCAGGGGCGCGGGGCTGGGAAGCCGAGCGGGCCCCGTCCCCCCAGCTGCCCGGCTCCCGGGAGAAGTGCTGTGCGGGGAGGGCCGAGGTGGGCTCTGGTCCCGGCGCTACTCTCTGACTTCCCCAACACGTCGAGTCCTGAGGACCCCAGAGGAGCCCGCTGCGCCCACTGCCCAGGTGCCCCGGCCTTGGGCAGAGTGGTGGGACGGGAAGGGAGGCTCCCAAGGGTGCTTTAAAAAGCTAAAACCATCAAAACCGTTCGGGGGAGAAGCGGCCCCCAGCCCCTTGCCTCTGCATCACCCAGCAGGCAGGGCTGGGGAAGGGGGGAGTCCCCGAGAGCTGAGGGAGGGGGCCCGGAGAGGGGGGCCCGTTAGCACCACGTCATGTTGGGAGTCCCTGTAACTCGACTGGCCCCCGGGCAGGGGGCCCCCGAAGCGGAGGGCCCGCTGGCTAAAGCCGCTGGACTCTGGGACTCCCTGCAGGGGAAGGGCGGGAAGGGGAGGAGGGTCCGGCCGAAGTCCAGGCAGGGGGTCTCGAGGATCCCAAGGGGCCCCTGCAGGAGTCAGGACTTGAAGTATCTTCGTACCACAAACTGGCCCAGCAGCACCACGGCCAGGACCAGCAGCACGTTGCGGATGGGGCCGTTGCCCAGGTCCAGGGCTGCCGCCTGCCGGGCAGACGGGCGGTTACGGGGGGGCTGGCGGGGGCGGGCGCCCCGGGGGCGGGGCGGGGCGGGCACTCACCCAGCCGCCGCGCTGCGCGATCCACCGGGCGATGCCGTGCTGCAGCATGAAGTTGGCCACGAAGCTGGCCACCTGGCCCAGGAAGCCGGTCAGGCCGCGCTGGTAGACGTGGATGGCCAGGCGGTAGCCGAAGCCCAGCAGGGCCACCACGCGGCCCCAGTTGATGCCGCTCTCGAACAGGCTGCGGGCAGAGCGTCCAGCCCGGTCGGTCCACAGCCCCGGGCCGCCCGGCCGCCCTCCTGCCCCTGAGCCAGAAAGCAGAGAGGCTCAGCCCAGGGTCAAGGCCACACAGGCCGCCCCTGCCCGGCCTCGATCGGGAAGAGGCCGGTTCTCTGCGACAGGAGAAAGCACAGAGGGCACGGGAGCCGGATGCTGCTGCGGGGGTGTGGCCCCCCCATTCTGTGGGTGTGGGGGATTACCTGCGGGCGTTGCTGCTGGCCTGGCAGCAGGAAGGACAGCACAGAGAGAGGACAGAAGACGAGTTAGGTCAGGCCCAGGGCCGCGCGGCGGCGGGGGCCGGGGAGGGCCTCCGAGGACGCCGGCGGCGCTTTTGGCTCTGGGTCCTCAGCGCAGCTGACACCCGCTCCTCCCTTACCCCCGGCCGCGGCCTCCCCTGCCGCGAGCCCCCTAGCTCAGGTGGTGACAGTGGCTACCATTTCCCAGGCGTGGGCAGTGACCACTTTACAGACAACGGCCCTGAGGCCCGGACAAGGCCACTAAGGGGCCAGGCTGGGATTTGCGCCCAGGCCTTTAAGCACCGCGCCAGCCCGCCTCTCGGATGTCAGCTGACGGCACCTGTAAGTCATTTCCGGGGTCTGGTGGAAGTCAGCGGCCTTCCCATTTCCGTGTGAAATGTGGTTCCAGACAGGAAGGGCAGCTGTCTTCCCGCTGGCCACCCGCCCCCCCCACGGCCCCTCCCCCGCAGGTCCTCGGCATCAGGGCCCTCTAAGACCCGTGAGCTCATGCACAAAAGGTGGGGAGACCGCGCCCCAGAGAGAGGGGCCCCAGACCACCTGGACAGGAAGCAGAAGGCCGTGGGGCCCCGCGCCGGGGAGCCTGCCCCGGGGGGGGGCACGGAGGGCCGGTGCCAGCGCGCGGAGGCGGTGCCCGGGCGGGCAGGCGGCGGTACCTGCAGGCGATCTTGGTGAAGTACTCGTAGGCATTCCCCGGCGTGGGCTGCAGCGTCTGCAGCATGGCCTGGAACTCGGCGTCGAAGCGCTGGTTGATGTCGTCGCCGATGATGGCCAGCTGCCGCCCCACCTGCCCCATGGTGCTGCGGGAGCACGCGGCAGCGGTGAGCGGGCAGCCGCGCGGTGCCCTCAGGGCCCCCGGCCCCGAGCCCCTCTCCCTGCGGCCTCCCGTGCCGCGTTCTCAGCACGCGGGGGCTGGGCCCAGGGGCGAGGCGCCAGCACGGGCCAAAAGAGAACGCGGGTCCCCGATGGGAGTGGGGGTTCCCAAAGGAAAAAGGAAGCGCGGCGGGGGCGGGACGAGCTCCCCGGGGCCTCGCCAGCTCCCGGGACCTCCCTGCGGACGTCCCCGCCAGCCCCGGGGGCGCTGCTTACCTGCTGGGCTCGAGCGCCACAGCCGCCATCTCTGGGTCGGCGGGCGCAGCCGCCCCCTCGGCCTCCTGCTCCTGCTGATGGCGGTAAAAGGCGTAGCTGCAGAAAACCTCCTGTGTGTCCTGGGCCACCTGCTTCTCTGAGGAGCAGAGCTGGGGGTCAGGGGGCAGGGCTGGCCCCCAGGGACCTCAACCTTGGCGTGGCCCGCTCCTCCTCGGGGACACAGCCGTCCCCTCCCCCAGACAGAAGCAGCCCCCTCCCACCCCGCGCTAGCGCACCTCCCGCCTGCTCGGTGCCGTGTCCTGTGCCGGCACTTTTCATCTCATCCTCCCCAGGGCCTCGTGGCAGTGGGTGATCCCCATTGGACAGATGGGGCAACCGAGGCACAGAAAGTTTACGGAACTCGCCCAAAGTTCCACAGCTAAAATAAGAACAGGCACTTGGGTTCCCAAATCTATTACTATTTAGTCTGTATAAGGTACGCTTTCCTCGTGGCTTTGGGGAACGTGGGAAGCAGATTTGAAACCGTGGCTCCAGGCCTAGAAAAGTCACGTAGGGAAATAGCGACAGAACCGGGGCCTGAACCCAAAGTCCAGGACTTTGGACCGGGGCAGCGGGCCCTGGCGCCAGGCTTCCCCGGCCATCCCGTGGCAAGGGAAGGACAGACGAGGGACAGACAGACGAGGGAAGCGAGGGAAGGATGGACGGACGTCTTACTTCCTGCCCCAGGTACAACAATCGCTTTCCCAGTTTAGCTGACCCGACTTGGTGATAAGCCAGTTTACTTCCTTATTTCCCTGACTGCCGGGCTGCTTTCCTCCTGCCTTGACCCCCAGTCCCGCCCCTGGAGGGAGCTGAGTGCGGTCGAGGTGAGGCCCTGGGACGGCCCGTGCCCCCTTCCCAGGGCCCCCGCCCCCCGCCCCTCCGCCCCCTCCCCGGGCCCAGCCCCACGGCAGCCCAGCTCCCAAGCCCGACGGGCCGCCTGCTCCGGGCAGGGGGATACTTCTCTCCTTTATCTGAGTGGGGAAGCGGAGGCAGGACAGCCCGGCCGGCCCGCTGCTGCTCAGGCAGTCCCGGGAGCTGTGGGATGGTGAGGAGGCAGGAAGCCCTTACCAGAGGCGGAGGGCTCGGTGGGCTTTCCGCAGTCCTGCGGGGGCGGGCCCGGGCCTTGTTCCGACGCCATGTTTCAGGCCCCAGCGGAGGACAGCGTCAGCCTGCGGGGGTGGGTGAGAAGCAGCACAGGGGGTCACAGGCCCGGCGGCCCGCCACGGGGAGGGCTGCCCGAGGGGGAGACCCCAGGCCCCGCTCCGGCCGCCTCCTACGCCACCGGCGTGGGTCCCAGTGCGGTGTGCTGGCAGAATCGGAACTCAGCACTTCCCTGGCCACCCTGCAGGGGAGACTGCGGTGGGAAAGGCGAGGCCACAAGGGCGCGCGGAGGTCACAGCCAGGGTTCACGCCCAAGCCGCTGCACCCCACTCCCGGGCGGGGGGCCGGTCTCGGAGGCCCACGCGTGCCCCCTCCCAGCCCGCGACCCGAAAGGGCCGTTCAGACGGCCCCTCGGCCCGTCAGAGACACGTTTTCCCAGCTCAGGCACGTAAGCCAACAAGCATTTCCTGAGCACCGACGGTATACTCTACCACTTAGGCACTCCTGCTGGGTGTTGGGCCTTGAAAAACCCTGACCAGCCACGGAAGCACCATCATACCCATTTTATAGGTGGGACCGGCGAGGCTCGAGGCCACACAGCCGCTCAGGGAGACTCAGGCAGGGTCCCCGAATCTTCAGGAGTCCAGAAACTCAACACTCATTTAAGACGGGTTTTCCAGGGCGTGTGGCCTTCCGAGGACGTCCTTCCCGCAGCAACTTTCCTCCTCCCTTCACTTCCTGTCTGCCCCCCATCCTGCCGCGGGCTCGGGGCCCTCTCCACGTACCTGCTCTGCCCCCAGCCCCTGCTCTCCTGTCGGCCCAGGCCCGGCCGCTGCCCGCTCCAGCAGAGCTGCTCTGTGAACCCTCGAGAGAGGGAGTACTTCCTGGACAGGCGCTCTTTCGCTTTCTATTTGCACCCCCTTTATAGCAAAGCTACAAGCTCTTCCATCGCCAGAATAAGAAGAAATCTACTTTTCGGCCCCGAAGCTGCCTTAAGCACTCTGGCGAAAACCGGCCCCCCTCCTGTCCCTGGGGAGGGCGCAGCCCCACCCTGCCCCCAGCAGCCCCCTCCTCCTCTCCGGCCCCAGCCTGGTCTGGGAAGGAGGGGCGCCTGGACCACTCTGCGCTCCGCCCTTGTCCCCCCACCCCGGGCCTTGTTAAAACTGACCTTTGCCTGCACTCCGCCACCCCCGCCATCAGCCCCCCTGCCCTGGCACCCCTAGGACCCAGGGACGGAGGATGCGGAGTGTACCCCTGGCTCCCTCTGCGGCACCCCGGGGGCTGGCTCAGCCGGGGAGCAGGCAGGGCCTCAGGCGGCCCCGGCGGCCTGTCCCCACTTACCCCTGCCCCCCGTCCCAGGCAGCCCAGCTTCCTGGTAAGGGGGCTCCACGCCACCCACGCCCGCTCCCCTCGTTGGGCCAGCTGCCCCCGGCAGGACGTTCCCAGGGCAGCTGCCTGGTCTAGGGCGCCGGGGGCGGCAGGAAGCCCCTCCGGTCTCCCCCTTGCCCTTGGCCCCGGCCTGAGCCCATCCCCCCGACTGCCGCAGGACCGGGGGTCCCCACCGTGGCCGGCGCGGCCACAGGGAGCCCTGGCGCTGTCGGGCCCCGGCAGGGGTGCCCGGGCACGTCCTGCAGGCAGCGCCCCCCACCTGGCTCCCCCCGCCCTGCCTCGCCTGCGCTGGGTGGGGCAGCGCGGCAGGATGGGCAGGACCCCCTTACCTGCCCCCGTCCTGGCCTCGATGTGGAGCGGGGCTCCGCAGGGCCGAGGCCCCGGGTCCGGGGGGCTGCGCGGGTCCCGGGGACTGCGCGGGTCTGGGAGCTGCGCGGGTCCGGGAGCTGCGCGGGTCGGGGGCTGCGCGGGTCCCGGGAGCAGGGCGCCGAGCCGGCTTCCAGGACGGGCGCCCGTCACCGCCCTCCCGTAGCCACGACAGCCGGACCCGGTCCGGGCGCGAGCGGCGGGCAGATCATAGAGGCGCGGCTGCGCGGCCCCGCTCAGCTCCCTCTAGAGGAAGCTCTCTGCGGCCGCCGAGGCGGGGGCCGGGCTGGGCCAGGGAGCAGGAGGGATCCTGAGGTGAGGCCGCACCCCGAGGCCGAGGCCAGGCCGGTGAGCTGGAGGGACGCTGAGGCCAAGGCCCGACCTGGCTGGGGAGCGGGAGGGACCCCGAGGCGCGGGCCGCATCCCCAGGCTGAGGCCAGGCCGGGGAGCGGGAGGGACCCCGAGGCGGGGGCCGCACCCCCAGGCCGAGGCCTGGCCGGGAGCGGGAGGGACCCCGAGGTGGGGGCTGGCCCCCCAGGCTGAGGCCTGGCCGGGGAGCGGGAGGGACCCCGAGGCGGGGGCCGCACCCCCAGGCTGAGGCCGGGCCCGGGGAATGGGAGGGACCCCGAGGCGGGGGCCGCACCCCCAGGCCGAGGCCTGGCCGGGCCCCAGCGGAGCCCAGCAGGCGGCCCGCCTCCCATCCCGGGTCCCCAGGCCTCACCCTCGATCATTCCTCCTCTCCGTCCATCAGCATCATGGAGAGAGAGCCAAGGAGGCCAAGCTGCTCGGGCGGCCCCGCGAGCCCCGTCCTTTAACAGCCGCGTCCCGTGGAATCTCCTCCGCCGTCCCCGCGCAGTGCTGATGGCTGGGTCCACTCTACAGAGCACGCTGAGGCTCCGCTGGGCCGGGAGCGGGGCTTACCATCAGCCGGGTCCGTGGGTGCCGTGGGGAAGGAGAGGAAGTCGAGGTTCAGCCTGGGGTGGCATCTCAGGGGTCCTTGGAGCTAGGACACCCCGAAGGGGCTGGGAGGGGAAGGGCGACGGGGAGCTCGGCGACGGCTGACGGCAGAGCTGGGGGCCGGGGCGAGGCGGGGGGCACAGGCTGCCCGGCCACGGGGCACGGTCCTCGAGGCCAGGACACGCCGGCAAGGGCTGGCCAGGGGGTCGCAGCGCGTGCAGAGTCCTCAGGAGCCCCCTCCCCCATTCTGGGGGTCAGACCCCCGCCCGGCCTCCCCTGTCCATCCCCTGCCAGGCCTCCTGGGACCCTCACCAACTCCCCTTCCCCAAAGGCTTCACTCCCCGGCTGCCCGCCGACCACCCACTCCTGCCCTTGCCTCGTCACACCCCACCCTCCACGCCCTCCCCACTCCTTTCCACGCCCCCATGACCCCCTGCCCCCGCACCCCGACCTTTGCCTTCTTGAACTCCTGGAAGTTTCCGTCTGGAGGTTTTCATCTGAAAACTGTGCCTGTGCTCAATCAGTTGGTCCTGGGGAGGCCGCTATGGCCCCTCCCTCAGAGTCGGGGTCCCCCAGGATGGAGGCCCCAACTCCGACCCCCCAATCCCGAATTTTGGGCTGCTCCTCTGTGTTCTGCTTTTTCCGTAGCCTGGTGGGGAGCAAGAGAAGCCCGGGGAGCCCCTGCAAGGCCCCGGCAGGGGGCTGGGCCTGTCCCCCCCCAAAGCAGGTCGTCGTTCCCCGACGTGGACCGGCCGGCCCCGCTGCCCCCCGCCCTCTTGGGGGCCGTGCCCAGGGGCCCTCGGTGGCACGACCCCTCAGGGCTGGGGCTGGGGGGCAGGGGCCTCAGACCCCGCCTCCGAGGAGGTCCCTGGAGGCGCGAGGCACGGCGGGGAGGTGACATCAGTCTTGCGCAGAAGAGGCCGGAGGCACTGGGGCACCCGTCAGAGGAGGAGGGCGGGCAGCAGGGCAGGTGTGGGGCACAGGGGCCTCGGGGGGGGGGGGGTGGGCTGTGGGGGGGCCCTGGGGAGGAAGGGGCCTGGGCCAGAGGTGCTGGGAAGAAGCCGGGGCGTCTGGCAGGGAAGGCTCTGGCCTGAGATGGGGGCGGCTCCGGGAATGGGGGTCCTCGGACGGCTGGGGCGCGCCTGGCGGGGGGGAGGGCCAGGCATGGAAACACCAAGGGGAGGGAGGGGCCTGCAGATGGGGCTCCCCCCACAGAGGGTTGTGGATGGCCGCCAAAGAGCAAAGGGTGCGCCATCCTGCCCCCGCCCGCCTGCCGCTCCAGGCTGCTCTCCTCGGCCCCCACGTGGGCCACCGCTGCGAGGAAGGGGCCGCCCGCTCTGCCACCAGCGCCTCTTCACCTCAGCAGGCAGGCGCAGCTCCTCTACGGCCTGCGGGGGCCCGGGGCCACGCGGGGGGGCCCGCCCACCCCCCACCTGACTGTGCTTTGGGGTCGGGGAGCACTTTGCCAGGCCCTCGAGGTGGGGAGCGATGGGGGCGCTGGAGGTCACGCCCAAGGCCGTCACCGGGAGGTGGAGTGCCTGCTGGACGGTGAGGGTGGCGGCCCAGGCGTGGAAGGGATGCCAGAAGCGGGCCTCCTTCCCCTACAAGTCTTCAGGGCTGTGGGGCCTGGTGGGACTGCGGCCCAGTGTGAGGAGCCAGACGGCCCGGGTTCGAATCCCAGTTCACCCACGCCAAGCTGTGTGACAGTGGCAAGGTGCTCAACCTCTCTGTGTCTCCGAGTCCCGGTCTGTAAAATGGGATCTACTGCTTCCTTAGAGGGTGGTTGCAAGGATTAAATGAGGTGCTATTTTGTAAAGTCTAGAATGGTGCCGGACACATGGCAGGTGCTTGCTAAAGGAAGGAAACCCCGCCCCCAGCTCAGACTTCCGGGGAGGGCCTGGGTACCCCCACCAGCCCACAGTAGTGTCCCCCATTCCTGCTCAGACTCCGGACTGGCCTCCTCGAGGGCGCGGCAGCTCCCTGGAAGCGCCTCTTCAGCTTGGCCAAGGTCTGGGCAGCTGAGTGGGGGGCGGGGGAGCTCCCCATGGCTGGATCCCAGGGTGGGGGCTTCCACCAGGGCAGCAGGCCCCCTTCTTAGCCCTTTGGGGGCCGTTCCCTCCTGCTCCCTGTTCTGTCTGGGGACAAGGGGCGGCAGACGTGGGGCCCCCGGCCTCCTCACCTGCCGGGGCCTGCCTCAGTTTCCTTTCAAGTAAGGCTTGCCTGGCGAGGAGCAGAGAGCCGAGGGAGAGGAGAAGGAAGGCGAGGGCAACTCATTCAGCCTCCCTGCCCCAGGCACTGTCACCCTCCAGTCGCCACTGCACAAGACTTCTAGGTCCACAGGCACGGTGGGTAAAGCGGCGCCCTCTCCCCTGCGGCCCCCAGCCCCAGGGAGCCCCACTCCAGCTGCGCTCGGGGTGTGATACCAGTTCCCACCACCAGGTGGTACCAGAGGACCTAAGATGACCGCTGAGCTGAGGGCGGGGGGCCGGCGGCCAGGGGCGGCGCTGGAGTGGGGTGCTGCTGCTGAAACTGAGAGAGGGGCCGCCCCGCTTTGGGTTTGTGATTGGGGCTGGGGCTCGTCAAACACCAGCCTTTTCCCAGCCTCAGGCTTCTGACTCCTCGGTGGCCCCTTCCAGCCCTTGTTTTCCTATCACTCATTGCTGCGACAGCACCGAGGGGCCCCTCCCAGGGCAGCCCCCATGCCTTAGGGGCAATAACGTAATATGGGGAGGTGGGTTTGGCTCAACGGATAGAGCGTCCACCTACCACATGGAGGGTTCAGGGTTCAAACCCCGGGCCTCCTGACCCGTGTGGAGCTGGCCCATGCGCAGTGCTGATGTGCACAAGGAGTGCCCTGCCACGCAGGGGTGTCCCCCGTGTAGGGGAGCCCCACGCGCAAGGAGTGCGCCTGTAAGGAGAGCCGCCCAGCGCGAAAGAAAGTGCAGCCTGCCCAGGAATGGCACTGCACACACGGAGAGCTGACACAGCAAGATGACGCAACAAGAAACACAGATTCCCAGTGCTGCTGACAAGAATGCAAGTGGTCACAGAGGAACACACAGTGAATGGACACAGAGCAGACAACAGGGGGTCGGGGGGAAGGGGAGAGAAAAAAATTAAAAATTAAAAATTTTTTTAAAAACCATGATTTTTAAAAAAGTCATTGTTAACATTTACCTAGCTGTTACTAAGAATGCTTCGCTTAATGCCACATTACAATTCTAGACATTAGGTCCTGTTAGTAATCGCCACTTCCCTGTGAGGAACAGAAAGGTTAATCAACTTGTCCAAGGTCACACAGCTAGTAAGTGACAGAGCTGGGACTTGAGCCCAGCCAGTCTGGGTTCCAGCTCCATGCTCCTGAGCTGGTGGCAGGACGGGGCACAGACATGTGCCTTCCTCAAGAGACGCACAGATATTGCAGGTGGCAGCCCACGGCAAGTGGGCTTCCTGGGAGACAGGGTGGGGGGGAGACGCCTGCTGGTTCCAGGGCATGGAAGAACGGGTGATAGCTGGGAGCCAGCAGGGACGGTGCAGGGCGGAGTTTCCAAGAGCGGGAGCTGCCGCCTCTTCGGGCCCTGGCAGTTGGGCCACCCCACTCCCGCCTGTGCCGGGTCCTCTCCGGCTCTCGGGGTTCGTGGAGCCGGAGTTGAAGAAGCTTCTGGCAGTAGCCCGGGAGTCCCACCTCCGGAAGACATGCAGCCACGGCGTTCTGGAGCTGCTGACCCGGCCACAGAGCACGCCGGAGGAGGCGGGCGTGCTGCTCGGTCAGCGGCGCCGGACCACTGACCCCGGCTGCGGTGCTGGGCAAAGGGGGGCGCCTCCCGCCTCCACAGGGCCCTGAGCCCCGGCTGCAGCCCCGCTGCCTGGGTGCCCACGGTCCCTTCTTGGCGATCACGACCTCGGCCCCTGTGCTTGGACACACACATCTCCATCCAGCTGTCCACCTCTCATTTGACTCAGAGTCAGGCTGTCTTTTTTTATAATATAGCATCTCTCCCTACCTGAGATGGTGCCCTCATCTGTTTCCTCGTTGTCTTTGCTCCTTGTTTGTGCTCATTGTTTTTGCTTGATGTCTGCTCGTTGTTGGTTTTCTTTAGGAGGCACCAGGAACCGAACCCAGGACCTCCCATGTGGGAGGCGGGCACCCAACTGCTCAAGCCACACCCTTTCCCCAGGCTGTCCACTTTTTTTTTTAAGATTGAGCCATTTTAATAATTTAAAGACAAAACACAACGCATCACATTTCCTTTATCATCTATAATTCAGATATATCACAATAGTCTAAGATCAACAGATAACCCCTCGCCCATGAGCAAAGAATTTAACTGAGACACTGAAGGTGAATGCTGGAGACCGAAGTTCCCGCTGTAAGTCACAGGTCTCCCATTCAAACATTCTCCAGAGCTTTTGGTTTCAGTTTGTTAAAGTGTTTTACAGGAAGTTCTTTAAAATAGTTTCATGCCAGACACCAGGCTCCTATGATGATATATGGCTCCATGAAATGTGTGTTTCCTTCTGACTCATAGTACTAGAAAGTGAATTTTGTCTTTCTGTTGGCACAGAGAAGTAAAAGTATCAGTCAGATTCCTTTAGTAAGAAATGAGGGGAAAAAGAGGAAAAGAAAGATGTGGGCTGTGCTGGGCGCTAGTTTCTATTTGTCTTTTCAAGGATGTGGCTTCAGAAGAGTTCACATTCATGCCACTACAAGGATTAGAATTAGTAATCTCTTCTTTTCTTAGAAGATAAAAAGGAAAATACCCAATGGACATAAACATAGTCAAGTTCTTTTTGGTATGTATATATATTTTAACCGCAGGTCAATTATTTTCCCCAAATAAAAGATACAAAATGAACATATAATTGGGATGGTAACTCTGTTGGACATTCCAATTCATCCAGTCACTTGTCCCCCATAAAGGAAAGTGGGGGAAGCAGATTTGGCTCAACAGATAGAGCATCTGCCTACCACATGGGAGGTCCAGGGTTCAAACCCTGGGCCTCCTTGACCCGTGTGGAGCTGGCCCATGCGCAGTGCTGATGCACGCAAGGAGTGCCCTGCCACGCAGGGGTGTCCCCGCACAGGGGAGCCCCACACGCAAGGAGTGCGCCCTGTAAGGAGAGCCGCCCGGTGCAAAAGAAAGTGCAGCCTGCCCAGGAATGGCGCCGCACACATGGAGAAATGACACAACAAGATAATGCAGCAAAAAGAGACACAGATTCCCGTGCCGCTGACAACAACAGAAGCGGACAAAGACGATGCAGCAAATAGACACAGAGAACAGACAACCGGGGCAGGGGGGAGAAAGATAAATAAATAAATAAATCTTTAAAAAAAACAAAACTGGCCGTGCTCCATCGGAGTGGAAACCTCTCTCGCCGTGTTCTGTGTGCGGTGCTCTTTGTTGACATGCCATCTTTAGAAGACAGCCCTGCATCACGAACCTGGACGGGCAGGCCCCCAGATGTCCTTCCATCTGCCGCGAGTCCGGCACGCTTCGGTCTTCTTGAAATGCATGCGAGGCCAGGACGTGGGCGCAGCGCTGTGGGTGGCCTGGCGCAGACCTCGCCTTCCTTCCCACACTTGCCTTCGGTCGTGCGGATGTGTGGGTTTCCTCCCACATGCCCGGCACGGTGCGGGGAAGTCTGCGTCCTCCCCGTTCTGTCTGTTCCAGGTGTTGGGACCCGGACAGGTCGCCGTCCCGGGGGCGCCCGGAGGCCCGGGCTGTCCATTTTTAAGCCAAAACGTTGCCTCCGACGTGCTGCGCGGCCTTGGCAAGCCCCTTCTGCTCTCCGGGCCGGGGTCCTCGTCTGGACGATGAGAGGATTTGTCCGGACGGGCTGCGAGGCTCTCCTGGGCTTGGGAATTCACGGGATGTTGCCCTTTTTCCTTCTCCACGCACGCCCGCTCCCACTCCCGGGACACCCGCGGGCCCAGGGGAGCTTCCCCCGAGTCGGGCCGCCTCCCGCCTCTCCCAGCACCTGCGGGATCCACGGTGGGAAACGGTGCCCACGCGCCTTCTGAGGAGCGACCATGCCCCCCGCCGCGCGTTCTTTCCTTCCGTGAGCCTGCGCCCCGTGGGGGTCCGTGGCTCGGAAGGGAAAGAGCCCCCGGCGTGGAGCGCGTTTGGTCACTTTGGCCGACACGGCTGCGCCTCAGCCGCATCACGCGGGCTTGTCGGCTCCGGCAGGGCTTTCTGGGTTCGAGTCTCCTGTCCTCCCTCCTTCTCCCCTCCTTCCCTTCCAGAATGTTCCCTGTGCTCAGGGCCACAGCCCTGGGGGAGCCCTAGTGCCGTGGAGCCTAGTGAGCCTCTGGGAGGCGGCGAGCGAGGCCCGGCCTCGCCTCGGGCTCAGAGCTGCCTCCCGATGGCTGGTCGTGGGTGTGTCGAGGGGCTTGTCCTGTCCCCACCCCCACCTGCTCTCCTCTCTGCCCTCAGGGACCCCAGCTGAGGGGGAGGGAGCTGCCCCCCTCTCTTCAGGGAATGCTGGGCCTGGGGGAGGGGCGCCGAGGCAGCTGTCGCAGCAGCACCCGGGCGGGAGGGAAGGGCGCAAAGCCCCCGAGGCGGCGCGTCCAGCACACAGGGACGGAGGGGGCGGGGGTGGGGGGGGCCCGCCTGGCTCCTGGGGCTTCCAGGGACCCCTGCCCTCGGAGGGAGAAGGAGCCTTCCATAAAATGGCGGGGGAGAGGGCGGCTGGGGTGGGGGGGACTGAGCCAGCTGTGCGGATGTGGGAGGCGTGGGGACTTTTCAGGGTGCAGAGCAGGGAGGAGGGGAGCCCAAAGGCGCCGAGGCATCTTCCTCCACCCCCCCGTCTGCCCCCAGCACCTGTTCCTGGAGGAGACGCACGAGCTGGGAAACTGGCCTCCAGGAGGAAGCTGGGGCACCCTTGGGCCTGCCCTGCCTGTCTCTGGAATGGGGGTCTTCCCCTCTTCTCAGGGCACATCCGGGGAACCCCGAGACCCGGGCGGCTTGGGATGAACAGTGTCCTGTCTGCGGGGTGGGCCGTCCAGCAGGCTCGGCCCGCACTAATGGAAACGCGTTTCCCTTGGCCTGGCCTGCTGCCTGTCCCCCATCCCCTGCCCGGAGCAGGCCCGGTCTCCGCAGGGTCCCCGGTCTGGGCCACGCGGGGCTGCAGAGCCCTGGGCTCGGGCAGAGGCCCCGGGGCAGGGTCCGAGGGGGTGGACCGCAGCTTTGGGGGGCCTGACCTGGGCTGGGGCGGGGCCCACCGTGTGGGGTCCCGGGGAGCCCCCACACGCACAGGTCCTGCCCGCGAGGAGGCGCGCCCCCCGACTGCGCCCCCCGTCCCCGGGCCACGCTGGTGGCCTCACCGGGAGGATCCGGGAATTCTCCGGCAGGAAGTCCCTGCCCAGCCGGCCCAGGGACAAAGCCAGGAAAGCAGGCCTGGGGCCGGGGGGCCGCCTCCGCTCTTTAAGGCCCCCTGACTCAGCAGGGGGGCCGGGGCTGGGCCGGGAGGGCAGGGTCTCCGGGTCGGGGTGGGGCGGGGCCCTGCCTGCTGCGCTTTGGCGCCAGGCACCCCGGGGGGTCCTGGCAGAGGGCGGTCAGAGGGTGCTGCCTGGCCTCAGGCGGGCAGCTGGGGGGCTGGGGGTGTCAGGGGGGGCCGGCATCTGGAGGGCCCACCCCACTAATCCCAGAAGCAAGGGGGCCCGGGTGGGGGCGCCCGCGCAGGAGGGCTCACGCACGTGCCGGCTGTGGCCACCAGGAGGCGCTGTTTGCAGGAGGTCCTGCCGGCCTCCAGGGGCGCCCCCCTTCCTGCGCTCCAGCCAGGTCAGAAGAGCTCCGCCGCCCCCCACCCTGCCCCACCACTGCTGTTGATGGACGCTTACCCAGCACCCCCCGTGTCGCCCCTGGGGTCAGTCCCAGGCACGTCAGAACATGGTGGCCATCGTCTTCATCGCCAGATGGCCAATAACAGTTGTGTGTTGGGTGGCCCCAGGGCCCCTGCCCCAGCCGCTGGGGGCGGGGTGCGGTCAGACTCGGAGAGGCGGGTGGGTGGGGCGGGGGGATTGTCCCCGGCTTCCTGCTAGGGCTGGCGGAGCCCTTGACTCAGCTCTGCGCTGGGGGCCGGTGGAGGGCCATCTGGACTGCCCTGAGTCAGCCGGGGGTGGCCTCGTGGCCACATGACTCACCTGTGCTCCAGCTGCCCTGCTAGTCATTTCCTCCAGGGAGCGGGCAGGGGGTGGGCGGGGACGGCGGCCGTGGGCTCGCTGGCTGTCCCTGGGCCCTGACCTCCCCCCCCAGCTCCCTCTGCCCCACCCCATCACGGGCTCCGTGGGGAGGGGACCTCCCTCCTGGGGGGCCCCGGCGCCCCGTGCCGGCCGTGCCCAGGATCGGGGGCCAGGCCCAGGCTCGGAGCATTCAAGGACAGCCCTGGGAGCCCTCGCCATGCCCCGCTGCCCTCAGGGTGGGGCCGGCCCACCCTCCTGCGCTTGCCCCAGGGCAGGCCCGCACCGCAGGGCTGGGGCGTGGGGGCGAGGGCGGGATGGTGGGCTGGGCCACCAGCAGCTCCAGCTCCTCGGGGCCTCTGAGCCCAGTGGCCACCTCCGCTCCATCCCGGGGCCAGGAGCAGCTCATCCTCAGACCGCACGGGGTGGGGGCTGCTGGGGAGCAGGGGCAGGGGGACAGAGTCCTGCTCCAGTACCTGGGACCCTGGGCTGGCCCCAGGCCTCGGCCCCGTGTGGGGTCACTGGGGGACAAGCCTTGCCCATCCTGGGGCCAGGGAAGGCAAAACACACCTGTTCGTGTTTCCAGCTGGGAAGTGAGCTGGGGAGAGGGGAGTGGGGCGGACGTGGCTGGTGGACGCCAGCTCCAGCGCCCACGAGCTCAGGTGCCCCAGCAAGCCCCGAGCTCGCCTGAGCTCAGCTTCCGCATCTGGGAAACGGGCACCTCGCGGGCGGCAGAGGCGGGCGGCCTGGAGGGCTAGGCGGCTCCTAGAAGGTTCTCAGAGCCCCTGGGCACACACTGAGCACCTTCTACACCCCAGGCCTCCAGGCTTGGGCGAGGAGCGCAGTGAAAGCCCCGCTCGGCTGGAGCTTGTGTTATTACTGCTTGGTTATTATGTAACTGATACTCTATTACAAGCTCCTTCTATTATATGTATCGCATTATTACTACGCTCTTATTACTTACTACCTAGAGTGCAGGTAACAGCAGACGATAAGCGCGGGAGGGGCAAGTGCCCAGAAGACAAGTGGAGCGGGGCGGCGGGCGGGAGACCCGGGGCTGCTGCTTTGGGCAGAGGTGGGTCCCGGCTGGGAAGGGCTCCGGGGGCGGCTTGGGGGGGGAGGGGCTGGGGGAGGCGGGTTAGGGTGTGCTGGGGGGGAGGCGCTGGCGCCGCGCTGTTGTTACCGTGGAAGGGGCACTGGGGGCGTGAGGGCCCGGGCCATCAGGAGGCGCGCTCGGGCCACCCCGGTGTGGTGGTCAGCCAGACCCTCGCTGCCCCAGAGGGTGGACGGGGGCGACCCCCGGCGCGAGGGGGTGGGTGCCGCGGGCCATGCGTCCTGCCACCCCCGCCGCCCCCAGGCCCCGCACAGCTGGCAGGCGAGGGGCCGCTCCCTCCCGCCGCGCTCCGGGCTGCCTCTGCCGCTGCAGCTTGGCTTGCGGTCAGTAGACCCAAGAGGAGAGACAGCCCTGCCCTTACGAAGCTCGGGGTGGGAGCGGGGCTGGGGGTGGGGTGGGGGGCGGCGGGCGCAGCTGCATCCATGCCCCAGAAGATCAGAGGTCAAGAAGGGAGCGAGGACTAATTGCGGGAAGGAATCCGGAAGGCTTCCTGGAGGAGGCACCCTTTGTGATTAGGGCTTGTGACACAGGAGGGGAAAGGGCTGCTTGCGGGGGTGGGGGCTGGGAGTGGGGTGGGGAGGCACAGGAGCGAAGATGAAGTGCAGGATCTTGGGGACCGGTCTGAATGTGACCGGCTTTGCACCTGCCAGCCGGGCCAGAATGCCCTGCACGCCCCCTCGCCCTCTCCACCCCCCACACCCCACTCGCCCTCTCCCCCTCCCGACCTCCCCCCCCTGCACACCCCCTCGTCCTCTCCCCCCCTGCACGCCCCCCTCACCCTCTCCTCCCCTCCACCCCCCTCGCCCTCTCCCTCCCCGCACGCCCCCTCACCCTCTCCTCCCCTGCACACCCCGTCCTCTCCCCCCTGGACCCCCCTCGCCCCCTCCCCACACGCCCCCTCACCCCCTCGCCCCCTCCACCCTGCCTGTCTGCCTTTTGGCGGAGCTTCCTCGCTCCCTCCTCGCTCTCCGCGCCTTTGCTCAGGCTGCGATGCAGCCCCACTGCCCCAGCGCTCCCAGCCCTCTGCCCTCAGCCCCGGGCTGCCCCGGTCATCCTTGCTCACAGTTCAGCCGGGGCACCTCCTCCAGCTCCGCGACCTCACGGCGCCCCAGCCCCGGGCTAACGGGACCCCAAGGCATGTGCTTCCTTGCATTTTCCCACCCTGGTCGGAAACCCCATGAAAGCAGGCCCTGGGTGGACAGGAGGTGGGGGGCCGGGGGGCTCAAGGACAGAAGCCGATGAGCACTGGGAGGTGGCCAGGGGGCCAGGTTGTGTACGGCCCCTGTATCAACCCAAGCAGCTTGGCGTTTATCCTCAGGGCAGTGGGAGCCATAGAGGGTTGTAGAGCTGGGAGAGCGGCGGCTGTGATGGACAGGAAAGGACGGTGTGCAGGGGGCCAGGGACCGAGGAAAGCTGTCACAGCTTTTGCCCTTACGGGACATTTGGCAGTATCTGGAGGTGTTTTTGATGTCATGATGCTTCATCTGCAGTTCACAGGACAATAGGAAATTAGCCAAACCAAAACAACGCTAGTGCCTGCCTCGGGGGAGTCCTGCCCTGGGGGAAAAGGAAAAGGGCAGCCGCTGGTGGAGGGAGAGGGAGTGGCCCTCAGCCCAGGCTAGAGCCTGGAGCAGGGCTCGTCTGGACGGTAGCGGGTGTGTCTTGGGCTCATGCCTCAGCCTCTGGGGCATCACCTTCCTCGTCTTTAACGAAGGTTACTGGGGGATTAAAAGTGCCAGTACGCATCACACGCGGGGTCTAGAGGAGGGCCTGAGCCGCACAGGAGCACAAGCTGCTGCCATTTGAAAACACCGGTCGGGTCAGGGGCCCCTCGTCCAGCCCTGCACTGCCCTCTGCGGCTCGAGCGGGAGCCGCGTCCTCCCCAGGCCCCTTCTCCTGGAGCCTGTCTCCGGCCGCCCTCCTTGTCCCTGTGCTCCTAGGCCCGTCTGCTGCCCCCCAGCCCCCGCCCACCTCTGCCTCGGGCCTTTGCGGGGCTGGGCCGTGGCCTTGGGGTCCGCTGCTAGTGCCCGGGCCTCCCTCCCACCCTCCCTGAGGTCCTCTCTCGGCCTCGCTTCTCAGAGGGGTCTTCCCGGCCACTCCGTTTACAACAGAAGCGTGTTTCCCCCACACTGGCGCTCTCTGCGCCCACCCGGCTTCACGTTTCTCCAGAGCGCATTTCATCCGCCTCCGTATCACGTATTTATCTACACACGTGTTCGTTGTCTGGCTCTCTCAGCCGAGCACCAGCCTCAGGAGGGCAGGCGCTGGGGCTGCTCGCCGCTGCATGCCCTCCGCGCGGGGCTCACCTGGTGCCTGCTGGGTGTTCCTGAAATATTGCTTAAATGGGAGGGTTATTCACAGAGTGGGAGAAGAATTCCACCAGGAGAGGAGAGGTATGAAGGGACCAGAAGCAGGTGGAACTGTGGCAGGAAGGGCCTGAGAGGACGGGGGGCGCCGGGTCTGGCAGGGCTGGGGGCACACGGCCAGGTGCCCCCTGCTCTGCGCACCTGGCCCTGGCTGTGACGTTTGCCAGCGCTGGCAGGCGGCCAGCGGGCACGAGGTGCCCCTTCCCCTCCGATACGCTGCCGGCCTTCGGGACCCGCAGGCAGGTGTGCTCTGCGCCCGGGCAGGGCCGGGCGGGCCTCTGGGGCAGGCGCGCGGCCGCCGCTGGCCGTCTTGGCAGCCACCTCACCCTGATGCCAGGCAGAGGGGATGAGATCGAACCCAGGACCTTGCACCTGGGAAGCAGGCGCTCAACCACTGAGCCACACCCATTCCCTAGCCTGTGGCAGTTTTAAAAACAGGGCCCCTCCGGGAAGCGGTCGTGGCTCAAGCAATTGGGCTCCCGTCTACCGTATGTGGGGTCCCGGGTTCCGTTCCCGGGGCCTCCTGGTGAAGGCGAGCTGGCCCGCGCCGCGAGCTGACGCAGTAGGATGATGTAGCAACAACAACAAAAAGAGACACAGAGGAAAGACAGGGAGAGACACGACAACCCAGGGCGCTGAGGCGGCTCGGGCGACTGAGCGCCTCTCTCCCCGGTCAGAGCTCCCGGGAGCCTCCCAAAGGGAAGACAGAAGAGAAGCAGACACAGAAGAGCAGGCAGGGAAAGGACCCGGGGAGCGGACGGCGAGCGCAGGCGGCGGGGGAGGGAGGGAGTAAATAAACAACACATAAAAACGCATCTTTAAAAACCAAGACAACACGTGGCCCGCGCAGTCTCGACACTCCCTCCCTGGAGAGGTGGGGGGGCCTGTGGCTGCTCCCGTCAGCCAAGGCCGGGGGCGGGGAGCCGCGTGGCCTCAGGCTCGGCCCTGCGGTCTCCGCGTGCCTCTCCCGGGAGGCTCGCGCCTAGAAGAGCCCGTCCAGCCGGGTCGAGCCCCCCCGCTGGGGACAGCTGCCGTGATCACGTGACGGCCCCCAGCTGGAGCGGCCTGGCCAGCCTGCCCGGATTCCTGACCACAGGCTGTGCGCGGGGTACGGGGGTGGCTGTCTCACACCGCTAACTTGCGGGTAGTTTAGAGAGGAGACACTGGGGCTTCGCTTCGCGCCCTCCCGGGGGCTCCTTGCTGTCCTGACGCCCCCACACCTGTCCCCAGCGGCTCCCTGGAGAACGCAGGGTGGCGCTGGCGCCGGCCGCCCCTCCTTCCCCTGCTCCAAGGTGAGCGCTGAGCAGCCGGCAGCTGGCGGGTGAGCTGCTGGAGACCCCTGCACCCGGCTCCTCCTGTGGCCGGGCCCACGCGTCCCCGGCGCCCACCTCTGTGGCCACGTCGGGCCTCAGCCAGGCCCTGCGCTCGGCCCCGGGACCCCGCACCTCCGAGGCCGCACCTGCCGCCCCCCCCCCCGGTCAGTCAGCTGAGCAGGGCTGGAGCTCAATGAGGACAGGGGGGCCCATCGCCAGAACGCAGAGCTGTGGGCGGCCGGGTCCTGGGACGCGGCGGGGGGCTGGGGCACTGGCTGGTATGGGGAGGACGCACCTGAGACCGGGAATGGGGTGCCTTCCGGGGGGGCTGGGGGAGCTGGGGCAGAGAGAAACGTTTGTACCCTTTTGGACGTCACACCCGCGACTGCTGACTTGTTCCAGGATCCAGCACTGACTGGGAGCAGCCCTGACTGCCGTGGGCCCTGCCCGAGGGGCCTGTGTGCCCAGCAGTGGCCGTGATCGGGGAGGGCTGGGACTGCTGCGGCCTCGGGGTTCACCTCTGCGCCCCAAGGCCGGCTGCTGAGGTCTGGGCGGGGGGGCGGTGGTCGCACCCAGGGGCAGTGAGTCGAACCCCGGCCGGGCTGGCTCTGGGGTCCCTCCCGACCCTGCACCCGAGCCCCCCAGAGGGCCCGGCCCCGGCGGGCGCTCCCAGGTGGTCACTGTCAGACGCCGCGTCCGTTGCCGGCCTCTTCCCCCTCCCCGATGCCCAGGGGTGTCCTCTGTTAAAGGACGGGCCTGGAATCCTGGGCCCAGGGTGCGCGTCCTGCACACCCGCCCAGGACAGAGGCTGGCGGGCGTTCTCCACGAACTCGCCATGGGCCGGGGAGGCAAAGGCACGGAGGTGACGAGGGCCCCTCGCCTCCAGGGAGCCCCCCTGGGTGCCAGGGGGTGGCCAGAGGCTCCACGCCTGTCATCTCGCACTCGCCGCAGCCCACTAGGTTCACGACGCGATTCCCGCTTGACAGGTCAGGAACGGGAGGTGCAGGAAAGTCCCTGGTTCGAGGCCCAGGGCCAGGAGTGGCCGGCCTGCCCGGGGGGCCCTGCCCGGGACGGCGGGGGCGGGCAGCGGGGACAAGGCCTGCTGCGTCGGGTGCCCGGCTCGCCCTCTCGGGAAAGGGGGACGTTTGCGGCTGAAGGGTGCCCAGAGGCTGGGGAGCTGAGGAGGCCGGCCTCGGTTTCCCCCGTCTTCGAGGGGCGTAGTAACAGCCCCCCTCCTCGGGTTCTTGGAGGGTTACGCTAGCCGTGCTGACGCAGAGCGCTGTAACAAGGTCAGCAGCGGACGTTTGGGGGAGCTGGGGGGGGGGCGTTGCTGCCGGGTGGTCGTGCCCGGGGGTCTCGGGCGGCCTCTGGAGGTGGCCTCCCCCAGAACCTGGGTTTTACCCGGGCAGCCTGCAGTGCTCCTCCCTGAAGAGGACTTCATAACCTCTCTTACTCAATGCCCGCACCTCCTGAACCTGACAACCTGGAAGTCCTCCCTGCTGTCCGACCCCTTCTCCTCCTGCTGCGTATTTTGCCCAGTGGGACAAAGGGAAAACGAATGAATCAAGGTGGCTGGCAGGGCAGTGCTTCCGGGCAGAAGGAGCCTGCGTGAGGCCAGGGGCGGTGGGTCCCAGGGAGCAGCCGCCCCGAGCACACAGGCCCGCTCCCCCGGAGGGCAGGAGCCCGGGGGGCCACAGAGGAAGGCTCTGGCCGCAGCCGCGGGTGGGGGCGGGCCGGGGGGCTCCCCGTCCCAGGCATTTGGGGCAGGGTCTGTGGAGGCAAAGGCCCTCTGGGAGGCGCCCGGCCTCGCCTGGACAGAGCTTGTGAGTGGGCGGCCCCCGCCCAGGAGGCCCGGCTCCGCCCCTCCGGAGCAGGGAGGTCAACGAAGGCCTCAGGCCGCGTGATTTCCCAGCAGGACCTGCACCTCCCTGAGCTTTCCTTATCTGCCAGACGGGCCGACTTCCCGGGGGTACCACGTCCCCCGCCTGCTCACGGCTGAGCCTGTTCTGCGCCCGTCGAGTGGGAATGACCCATCGCAGGCAGGGCCATCAGCGCTGTGGGCCTCGGTTTCCTCATCTGCAAAATGGGCGTGCAGATAAGGTAAAACCGAGCGCGCTAGGTGGGCAAGATGGCTGGTGGTTCCTAGTCTCCCCTTTTCGGCCCCATCCTGGGTGCTTCACCCCGTAGCCCTCCCCCTCCCCAGCCCTGGATGAACGCAGGGGGCCGCGGAGGTGTCTGGGGCCACTCCTGGGCGTGGCTCCATCTGGGGAGAGGGGCCTGAATGAGGGTGGCAGTGCCAACCAAAGGAGATGCTGCTGAGCTTCAGCTCGGCCCAGCCCGGCGGTGCCCGGAGGCGCTGGGGGCCAGGGGTGGGGCCTCAGCCCTCCTCATGCTCAGGCCCCTGCTTTTCCTGGGGGGCAGTCAGCAAGGCTCCCCCCGTGTCCTCAGGGACTGGTTCATCCCGCCCCTCGGGCCGAGGGGGCCGCACGTGGTGGAGACCCACTTCTGTCCTTCCGAGCACACCCTTCTGTCTTGACCGCAGGGCCCCATATTCTCTGGGACCCCCTTCTGGGGACCCCAAGAGTCGATGCCTACAGCTTCCTGCAGCAAAGCGACAGGATTCAGAAGCGGATGCGAGAGGGCCTGGCGCGGGGCCGGCCGTGGGGGCCGCTGGGGTTTGTGGGATGAGTCGCTGAAGGAGGGCAGCTGGAGGACAGAGCCGGCCCTCGGGCGCTGGGCTGACCGGCCCTCCCTGGGCGCCTGCCTGGCCCTTCCTGCTGCTCCCCTGCCTTGGGCAGAGGGAATGCTGGGCCTGGGAGCTTCCAGGCGCGACTGGCCCCGGGGGCTGGGGGATTCGGAGGCCAGAGTCTCGACTCTGCTGCGTGACCTTGAGCAGGGGAAGTGGCAAGCATCGCTGAGCCTCGATTTCCCCACCGTCCAGGGTCTCCATGGCCCCTGCTCATGGCCAGGGAAGGGGCAGAGCAGGCTGCGTGCTGGAGCTTTCTCATGCACAGCTCTCCCTGGAGCCCCGCCCACCTCGGATGTTAGCCTGCGGCTCCCTCACGTCAACTAATCAACAGGACAGTGGGAAGCGGATGTGGCTCCAGCAGTTGGGCACCTGCCTACCACACGAGAGGTCCTGGGTTTGGTTCCCAGCACCTCCTAAAGAAGATAAGCAAGACAGTGAACTGATACAATGAAGAGACACAATGAGGAACCACAATGAGAGACTCAACAAGCAGGGAGCGGAGGTGGCTCAAGCAACGGGTGCTTCTCTCCCACATAGGAGGTCACAGGATCAGTTCCCAGTGCCTCCTAAAGAGAACAAGCAGACTCAAAGAGAGCAGACAGCAAGCACAAGGTGGGGGGGGGGGGGGAATAAATCTTTAAATAAACAGCAGGCCAGTGATGAGACCACCAGGATTCCAGGGGAGGCTGGGAGCCAGGAGGTCAGAGAGGAGTCTGGGGGAAGGGAAGTAGATGTGGGGAGAGGGGAAAGCACGTCCCCAGCTCCTGGTGGTCTGGTTCAGTCGCTCCTGCATCGTGACAAGGCCCGGCAGCTCTCTAAACCTGGGGGACCCTGAAGGTGGAAAAGTGACCCTCGGTGCCTCTGTGTCCCTCATCTCCTGTGTCCTGTCCTCTCCAAGGATGGCTGTTACTTACTTGACATCTCTTTTTTTTTTTCATTTCCCTCCCTTTCCCTGCCCACCGCCCTCCCCCCCAAGCTGTCTGCTCTCTGTGTCCACTCGCTGTGAGTTCTTCTGTGACCGTTTCTATCCGTATCAGCAGCACCGGGAATCTGTGTTTCTTTTTGTTGCATCATCTTGTTGTGTCAGCTCTCCGCGTGTGCGGCGCCATTCCTGGGCAGGCTGCACTTTCTTTCGCGCTGGGCGGCTCTCCTTACGGGGTGCACTCCTTGTGTGTGGGGCTCCCCTATGCGGGGGACACCCCTGCGTGGCAGGGCACTCCTTGCGCGCATCAGCACTGCACATGGACCAGCTCCACACGGGTCAAGGAGGCCCGGGGTTTGAACCGCGGACCTCCCATGTGGTAGACGGACGCCCTAACCACTGGGCCAAGTCCGCTTCCCTTGCTTGAGATCTCTTGACCCCCATCCACTCTCCTCCGTGCTGCCCCCTCGCCCCCGCCAGGCCCAGGCTGGCCTGTCTGCCCACCCGTGGCAGCCCCTCCGGGCAGTGCTCCACGAGGACACGGGGCTGAGCTGCCAAGCCCGGATCCCAGCCTGTGCATCCAGGTAAACGCCCTCAACGGCTTCCCGCTGCTTAAGACAAAGACGCAGTCCCTTCCTGTAGCCCAGCCCTGCTCGGCCTCTGCCTCCACTCTCCCAGTGGACCCCCCACTGCGCTCCAGTCCCCCGCTGGCTGCTTCCTGGCACCGCAGCGACCGGTCCCTCCTGCCATAGGGCTTTGCACACGGGAGTCCCGCTGCCTGGAGAGCTCTCCTCTTTTTTTTTGACTTGGGAGGGAGGCACTCGGTCCCTGAGCTCCCCGCTCCCCTCCCCTCTCCCGTCTTCCTAACGCTTTCCCTTCTTGCAGGTGTCAATTGCAGGGTCCCTTCCTCAGGAACGCCCTCCCAACCCCCATCACCCCATCATCACCCCCAGCCTCCCGGGGAGCTCCTGTCTGGCACAGCCGCACTGAGCACCTCCCCAGCGCACAGTGCGGCGGCAATATAATCTATATCCGGGGTTCAGACCCGCATCTGCACTTGAACTCCACGGGGGCAGGGCTGGCTTATTTGGGGTCACTTTTGTACCCCGGCACCTTGCACGGCTCAATAGATACTTCTTGCGTGGTTGAGTGCAGCCCTCCCTGGCAGGCTGCCTGCCCCAGCTTCTGAGAGGGGCTCCTTTCACCGCGGGCGGGCGAGCCCCTTCCCTGGAGAGCCTGCCCGGGGCGAATGCCCACAGCCCGAGGCTCAGCTGCCCCGGGGCCTCGGGAAGGCGGCGCCTCGCTCGGCACTTGGGGGCGCTTCTGGGGGTCTGGGGGCTGCCTCCGGAGGCCCGGCATCTGGTTGTGGGTGGGGGCTGTGCTCCCCGGGGGCCCCGGGAGGAGCCGGGGCAGGGGTGGGGGAGAGGCCGGGGCTGGGAGCCCCTCCTCGGCTTGCTGCTCTGCATCTGGCTAGCAGCCTCCCCCCGCTGCCCAGGACAAGGGCCCAGTGTCTGCTCCTCCCGGGCAAACAGCAGGCCTTTCTCTCCTCTGGCCTCTGGAGCGCTGGGCTGTGACCCTTCCCGCCCCCCTCGGAAGGGCCTGGCACGCCCCTCGCTGCGCGGCCTCTTCCTTCTGAATCATCCAGGGAGAGAGGCTGGTCAGCCTGGCACAGGGACGGCCTCCCTGGCGGATGAAGCCTGCGCTTCCGGCCTTCCCAGCGGCGGCCGGGCGGGCTCGCGGGCCCCACTCCTGCCGCGGGGGCAGTGGGGCGCGGCTGTGGACCAGGGCCCAGCGGAGGGACTTGGTGTCCCCTTCTTCGCCTCCTTACAGAGGATGCTGCGGCTGGCCCTGCCCCGGGGGGGCTTTCCCTGCCGTCCCCTTTCCCCAGGGCTGTGCCCAGGCCCCTGCCCGCTCCCCCGGCCCGTGCTGGCAGGCGAGGTGCCCGGCACCCCCGCGGGGCCCCCGGCCTTGCCCCCGGTGCAGGGCCTCCTCCTGAGCCTGGGGAGGGCGGGAGCGCCGGGGCCCCTCCCCGTGGGGGCTCCTGCGGGGTGCTGAGCGGGGCTTCGCGGGCTGTGGCCTCAGAGGACAACCTCCACCGCCCCCCAGGTCGGGCTCCGGTGGCGGGGACTTTGCCGTGCCCCGGGCCCCCACCCGCCTCCTGGCCTTTCTCTGTGGACCGCTCCATGAATGCTTCCGCCTCATCCGATGCAGCCGAACCCTTCCCCGGAGCCGCCGTTTTCTCAGCGCCAGGAGCACTTGCCTTTTCCGTGGACCCCTCAGGATGACGCAAAGAATCACCTCTGCAGAGCTGACTTCCGGAGGGAGCCCGGCACGCCACAGCGTGCTTCCTTGTTGTTCATTATTGTATTTCTTTGAAAATCCATAGATCACAAAAAATGTTACATTAAAAAATACAAGAGGTTCCCCTGTACCCCCACCCCACTCCCCTGCCATCAACAGCCTCTTTCATCGTTGTGGCACATTCATTGCATTTGGTGAACACATTTTGGAGCACTGTTCACCCCATGGATTGTAGCTTACATTGTAGTTCACACTCTCCTCAGTCCATTCAGTGAGTTACGGCAGGATATATAATGTCCAGCCTCTGTCCCTGCAATATCATTCAGGACAACTCCAAGTCTCAAAAATGCCCCCACATCACATCTCTTCTTCCCTCTCCCTGCCCTCGGCAACTCCCATGGCCACTGTCTCCAGATCAAAGCTACAGTTTCTTCCATCACTAGTCACGATAGTTCCATAGTAGAATAGCAGTAAGTCCACTCTAATCCACACTCTATTCCTCCATCCTGTGGACCCTGGCACGGTGATGTCCAAAAACATGGAGCGCTTCCCGAATTCGCCTGTTGGAACGATGCAGGGAGGACGCGCGTGGCCCCTGCGCGAGGACGGGCTTCTCTGCACTGCTGTGCTCCTGCTTCCCTCCGGCTCCTCCCAGCGCCCGTGCGGTTGGCGGGAAGGGGGCCCTCAGCGGCCTGACCCCTCTGCCCTCTGGATGTCCGTCGGGTTGAGCCAGGGGAGCCCGGGCCAGAGGCGGGAGGCGGGAGGAGAGCGCGGCCGGGCGTCCCTCCAGCCGCGGCCCCTGCCCGAGCGCAGGGGGCCGGGCTGCACTTGGTTCTCCCGAGGGCCGCCCTCCCAGCGCGGCCTTTCCGGGCCGGGTGGTGGCTGCTCCCTGCGGGGGCCAGCCCAGGACGCTGCCCTGTCCCTTCAGCGCCCGTGCCTGTGCCCACGCCTCATAGGGCTATCCGTCCACTAGACGCTCTGTGGGGGAAGCGGTGTTGCCACTTTCCTGGACAGGAGCTGACTGATACAGCGCTGTACTCCTATTTTAAATATGGGGAAACTGAGTCCAGGGAGGCTGGAGGCTGCTGTAGACAGCCAGTGAGTGATTGGGGCTGAGACTCCCCAGCTCGGCATCACCTACAGCCACCATCTAGGGGAGGGGGGGGCACCCGAGTGGGTGGCCTTGACACAGCAAGGCCTGGGGGAGAAGCCCCTGGTTTCGGGACCCCTGAACCAAGGGGGCTTCCGTCCCAAGGAGGTCAGAGTGGGAGGTGGAGGGCTGGGCCTGGGCCCGGGGGCTCCCAGCAGCAGCCTGCTTCAGTGTCCTCTTCACCCGCCCCGTGCTCCAGTGAGCCCGCTGCGCTCCCACAGCCTGTGTCCCCTCCGGTCCTCGCGTGTGGTAGGTGGTCAGCGAGTGTCTGAAATAAACCAATACGGCATCGGGAGCGGATGTGCCCGTTTCCACTTGGGAGGTCCTGGGTTCGGTTCCCGGTGCCTCCTTAAGAAACAAACAAAGGCGGTGGACTTGGCCCAGTGGTTAGGGCGTCCGTCTACCACATTGGAGGTCCGCGGTTCAAACCCCGGGCCTCCTTGACCCGTGTGCAGCTGGCCCATGCGCAGTGCTGATGCGTGCAAGGAGTGCCGTGCCACGCAGGGGTGTCCCCCACGTAGGGGAGCCCCACGTGCAAGGAGTGCGCCCCGTAAGGAGAGCCGCCCAGCGCGAAAGAAAGTGCAGCCTGCCCAGGAATGGCGCCGCACACACGGAGAGCTGACACAACAAGATGATGCAACAAAAAGGAACACAGATTCCCGTGCTGCTTATAACAACAGAAGCAGACAAAGAAGACGCAGCAAATAGACACAGAGAGCAGACAACTGGGAGGGAGGGGAGAGAGATAAATAAATAAATAAATAAATAAATAAATAAATAAAAACAAAAACAAAAAACAAGCAAACAAACAAAAAAGCCAACTCAGGAGAGCCGATGTGACTCAGGGGTGGAGTGCCGGCCACACACGAGGCCCCACGTTCCACCCCTGGGCCCGGAACCTCAAAAATAAAGAAATAAAAAAATAAAAAAACAAATAGCTCTGACTGCTGGCTGGAGGAGGAGGGTGGAAGGAAGGAAACCAGGGCGTCCTGTCTCCTTCCCAGGCTTCCGGGGGTGAGTGTGTGTGAGGGGGTGCGAGCGTGTGTGAGTCAGGTGAGCGCGCGGCACGGGGAGCGGGCGTGCGTGCGCGCTGGGGCAGGCAGCCCTGCCCTCTCCCTGGCTGGAGAGCGGCTCCCGTGGGCCGGGCCCGCCCGGGCGGCTTATGGCATGGGGAAGGAATGCTCTGGGAGCCCCGGCGGGCCAGGGCGGGCACCCCCGCGCGGCGGGCGGCCCGGCTGGGTGGCTGCGGCCCTGAGTCAGCCCTTCTGGCCCCGCTCTGCCCGCCCCTCCCGGCCCGGCTGCCCGAAGAGCGAGAGGGCCCGTGCGGCCTGGGAGCGCCGCCAGCCGCCCCACGCCGAGGCCGAGGGACAGCGCGGGCAGCTCGAGGGGCTCCGGGCCGCCGGACCCGGGGGCCAGAACCCCAGCCGGGGAGAAGCCCGGGAAGGCGTGCGCACCCCGCTGGCAAGGAGGGCCCGGCGCCGCGTGCGGGGTGGCATGGCCCGCGGGGAGCGAGTGTCCAGGAGGCGACGGGGCGGGAGGGCTGGTGGGGCAGCCGGGGCGCAGAGCCGGCTGCCTGTCCCCCTGCACCCCCCACCCCCGGCTCCCCTCCCTCCCCCTGTGCCCCCCCCCGCACTCTCCCCCCAGGGCTCTCCTCTCTCCCCCTGCGCCCTCCCCGGAATCCCCCCTCAGGGCTCCCCTCCGTCCCCCTGCGCCACCACCCCCCCCGGGCTCTGCACCCCAGGGCTGCCCTCTCTCCCCCTGCGCCCCCCCAGCTCTCCCCCCAGGCTCCCCTCCCTCCCCCTGCGCTCCTCCCCCCACACCTCCCCCCCCACTCCCCTTCCTGCCCCTGCGCCCCCCCAGGGCTCCGCCCCCCCTTGCCAGGCTCGGTGGGAGGGCGAGGGGCGGAGGTGGGCCTGGAGCTGGGGGGGGGGGGGATGCTTCGGTTGTCTTCGCTTTTTATCGACTTTTGGCTCTTGGTTCCACACCCGCAGAGTCCCAAACAAGGGTTCCAAGAAGAGACGTGGCGGAAAGCCCCCCACCTGCCCCAGCCCTGCCCTCGGGCCCCCACCCAGGGGCCCCTGCCCTCACCCGCTGCTTGGGAAGCTCCAGCCTTGGGGTTTCGGACCGGAGCCCCCAGCCCCGCTGCCCTCCAGCTGCGGCAGGCTCCCTTGGGACGTGGGGCTGTGGGTGCTGGGAGCCACCCCGCCCCGCGGTGGGACCTGGGCCAGGCAGACTGGTGGCCACGGGATGGCCTCCCTCTGCTGCCTGGACTTGGCCCCCGCCTAACAGCTGCCCACTCGAGCCGTGTGGGCCCTCTGCCCGGGAAGACGCCACGTCCCGCCCAAGGGCTCAGGCTCCTGACTCCCGGAGCTGGGGCTCCCACAGCCTCCGACCTCCAACGTAACTTACCTGCATCACCCACCCTCAGTCTCCTCGTCTGTTCACATTTACTGTGAGCCCGGCCTGGCCAGTGCACTGGGCACAGCCCCCTCCGTCCAGGAGCTCCCTGTCTCCAGGGGGAGGAAAAGGAGGCAGGTAATTCCAACCCAAGATGGCCCGTGGTGTATTCTCTGAGAGAAGGAGAATAAAGAAATGTGTGTTGAAAAGTCTCGCAGGGGGAAGCGGCTGTGGCTCAGTCACTTGGGCTCCTGCCTACCATTCGGGAGGCCCTGGGTTCGAGTCTTGGGGCCTTCTTGTGAAGGTAGGCTCGCCCACATGCGGAGCGCCACCTGGCCCGCAGACGCCGCAGAAAGCCGACTCAGCAAGGTGACGCGACAAAAAAAGGGAGATGAGCGAAAAAACACAGAGGAGTGTGCAGCAAATGGACACAGAGGGCAGACAGCAAGCACGCCACAAGGGGGGCAGGGGAAAAAAAAGAAAAAGCATGTCTCACAGGGAGTGGATGTGGCTCAAGCAGTTGGGCGCCCGCCTCCCACATGGGCGGTCCCAGGTTTGGTTCCTAGGGCCTCTTAAAGAAGACCAGTAGATAACGAGCAGACACAACGAGCAGACAGGTGAGGGGGTCATCTTGGGAGGGATTTAAAAAAAAATGAGTCTCAGCACCAAGCGTTGGTGAGGATGTAGTTCAATGGAACACTCACATGTAGCTGGTGAAAGGGGAAGTCAGAACAGCCCCTTTGGAGAGTAATTTGGCAATTCCTAGGAAGTTGACGATGTACCTTCCCTATGAACCAGAAATTCCACTTTCTAAATTTTCACTCTAGAGCAGGGTTTTTCAAACTTTTTACTGGATATCCTCAGTAAGAAACACATCTTGACCCAGAGACGCACCGCCACCCTCCCTAACACTTACCTGACGATGGGCAATGTATGTTCCGTTGCCATTTTCCAATCAATTTTGAGTTTTAAAAATGCTGAGGTTTACCCACTAAATGAACTTCATGCAAAAATATTGATTTCCTGACCCATTAATGGGTTTCCATCCAGGGTTTGAACAGCCCTGCCCTAGAGATCCTCCTGCATGTGCACAGAGACAGAAGGATGTTTTCTGCAACACTGTTGTAGTAGCGAACACCGAGAAAGGTCTTTAATGTTCAACAACAAAACAGATAATTCTGACGCGGTCAGGAAACTGGGCTGTCGCACCACCCTCTGCCCAATGTGTCCAAGGACACAGGGGAGGCGCCACCATTTAGACAAAGCGTAAACCCTGCAAAGCGAGAGCATACACTGTTTGGGCATAAAAACCTGCCTGAAATGATAGCCCTCCAAATCAGGATAGCGGTTATCTCTAGAGGGAAAAGAAGGGGAACGAAGGCTGGGAGGGTGTACAGAAGAGATTTCAAGTGATTTTTAAGGCGTACGTTTTTGTGTTTAAAAACCAAATTTGGCAACAAGTTACGATTTGACCATTCTGGAGAGAGGTCCAGGGGCTTCACCATATTTTTCTCTATTATTTCTTAAAATATTTCACGATCAGACTTTAAACATTGGCACTCTGGTACCGCAGGGAAAGAGATTTATTCTGACAGTGGGAAGTAGGAGAGGGGAAGCGGTGGAGGGAACCCCAGCTGGAGGACGAGGTGCTGGGGCAACAAAGGCCTGGGAGGCACTGGGCTTCCCCCGCACACGGCGCTACGATCACTGCGCAGAGGAGGAAACAGAGCTGAGGGCCCTGGGGCTCCCGCAGCCCCAGGGAGAGAGCCCCAGTGCTCTTGGGTTCTGTGCCCAAGGCCGAGCGCTGGGAAACGGCAGGGCTGGGAGCGAGCCGTGGCTTATCGGAGCCGGCCTGTGCCCTGGACTGGTCCGCAGCGCGACTCCACCTTGAGCAAACTCGGCGGTCCGCGGAGGGGCGCAGACAGAGGCAGGCGGGGCAGGGCTAGGGTGCAGGGCCGAGATGGGTAGACGGCGTTGTGCGGGTGCAGTCACGCAGGGTTGCAAAGTCATTGGAAGCTGTATCATGTTTCTCAAAGTTTTTTTTATTTTTTATTTTTACCGGCCGAACCTTTCCTTAAACACACTCTTTCTCAGAATCCTGATATGAAAAGAGCTTCGTGGAGGTGGCGTGGCCCAAGCAATGGACTGGAGCCCGGCGCCCGGGGGAGGCTCTCTGGGAATACAGCACGGGTGTCGCGTTCCAGAAAAACACCTAGAGGAGATGTGTGGCAGGAGACCGCGGTGGCACGCCTCTCCGGGCGCCTCGAGCCCCCCCACGGGGCTCCCCCGGGGGGCGGGGGGACGGTGTGGCTCAGGTTTGGGGCACGCCCAGGCCAGGGCCGGGAGGAGCAGGTGCCCCGGGCCCGCAGGCCTGACCCCCACGTCCTGGCTGGAGACCTGGGCTGACCTCTGGAACCTCTGCTCGAATCCCAGGGGAAGGACCTGGGCCCCTGGCCTCGGCCGGGCGAGGCGGGCACAAGTCCGGGGTGAGGCAGCGGGAGAGGGCGTTTCCGGCTCCTTCTTAGTCATCCTTGCTGCCTGGGAGAAAGGGGAAAGGGCCATGGGGCAGAGGCTGGCAGCTTGATGAGTGCCTACCGGAGGCCCGCCACCAACGCTTGGGGAGTGAGTCTTGTGTCCCTTCCAAGCCTGGGGAACACAGGAGAAGCCGGATTCCTGAGCAAGAGAAGCTGTTTCTGGGGCTAGTTCCTTCCCCCAGGGCCCTAGGGCCTGGCGCCTGCAACTCCAGTGCAGGGTGGAATAGGCAAGTCTAGTCACCAGGAACCGCTGTGTGACCTTGAGGTCTGAGGCGCCCTCTCTGAGCTTTTTGCGCCCTCCCTGGTTTTTTCTTTCTGGCAGAGCAGCCCCGATAAGAGATTTATTCTGACAGTGGGAAATGGGAGAGGGGAAGCGGTGTTTGCAACCCATTTGGTACATTTTTCAAAAGCAATTTAGCGGGGCCACAACCAGTGTTTTATATATATAAACTGCAATAGAATAGAAAACATCAGAGTGCAATGCAGGTCATAGGGTAAGTATTGTTTTGGAAAACAATTGTTTTGCTTATACACAGATGAAGGTGTGGCCTGGTCTGCTGAAAAACTTATTTCTTAGGTAGGTCCTGGAGAAAAAACAATGAACTCAGCGCCCCTGAAAGTGTTCTCTCCTTGCATATTGTAGGTGTCTTTTTCAAAAAGCCCCTCGCTCAGGGACTGTCCCCCTTCTCCTCGCTGCCTCCTCGCTCCTCGATGTCCCCGGGGGGTCCCTCTTCTAGCCGCAGTTTCCGAGCCCCTCCCCCTTTCTTCCTGGGAAAAGCCTCTCCCCCTTAAAGGAAGTTTTGACGGGGGTGGGGGAGTTCGGAAGGGGCTGAATGTGATGACGGGTGTGTGTTGGGGACAGAGGGGAAAGCAGGCGCGCTGGGGCCGTGGGTGTGAGGGTAGGACTTGGGGAGCGAGGGCCGCGGCGCGTTGGCGCTCCAGCGCGCAATTAACTGGCGACAGTAGCTCGCACACCACCCCTCCCCCCCACTATTTATTTACTTTTTTTTTTTTTAAAGGAAAGACAGAAGAAGCCAAGACTTCTGGAGCCAACTCCTGAAGAGGGAGCGGCTGAACTGATTCGGAAGTTGGATCCCTTTGTACACAGGAATGCGGAGAGAAAAAAACAAAACCCACCCATTGCTTCATTTCCCCTCCAACCCCGCGCGCTTTCTATTGTGCAATGAAAAGGCTTTTCACGCGGAGAAAAGTGCATCCCGATTGGCGCGGCGAAGGAATGGGCGCGCGCCCCGCGCGAGACGGCGCTCAGCTGGGCGCGGGGGCGGCGGGCAGGGCGCTCCCGGGCGGGTCCCCGCGCGCCCCGTCCCGCCGGCGCCGGCCCCGGCTCCCGACGACCCGAGGGCTGGGGCGCAGCCGGCCCGCGGCCCCCCGAGGGCGCAGAGCCCCCGTTGCGCCCGGGCCCGTCCAGAGATGGAAGTCGGGAGGGAGCCCCGCGTCCCGGGGGTGGCGGCCCCGCGACTCCGTCTGGGGACCCGCGGGAGCTCGAGACTCCGCCCCGGGGAGCCCGCGGGCCGGGCGCCTCCCGGAGCCCCCGGGACGCCCCCGAGGCGCGCAGGGCGCCGGGGGGGCGGAGAGCGCCGGCGGCCGGGAGGCCGGGCGCGCGGGCGCACGTGGGCGCGGGCGGGCGGGCCGCGGCGGGGGGCGGGCGGCCGGCGGGGTGGGGCGTCCCCGCCTCCCGGGCGGGATTTGCATGTGTGTGCGGCGGCCCCAGACTTCCTGCTCCGTCTGCGCGGCAGGTACGCGCGGGCCGGGCGGGCGGCGGGCGCGCCACGACGCGGGCACCTCCTCCCCGGCCGCCGCCGCCGGCTCCCGCCGCCTCCAGCGCGCCCCGGCCGCGCCGAGCGCCCGGCCCCGAGCGGGGGCGCGCTCCTGCCCGCCGGCCTGCGCCCCGGCCCGGCCCCGCTCCCCGCGCCGCCGGCCCCGCAGGGCCGCACCCATGAGCGACATGTCCAGCTTCCTCCACGTCGGGGACATCGTCTCCCTGTACGCCGAGGGCTCCGTCAACGGCTTCATCAGCACCCTGGGGTGAGTGAGCCGGGCCCCAGGGGGGCGCGGGGGGGGGCCCGCCGCCGCCCCCCGCCAGACGCCGCCGCTGTGCCCGGCCCCCGAGGGCGGGGGGCCGCTCGCCCCTTTTTGGAGCGAGGAAGCGGGGTGTTTGCTCGGGTAGGGACGGCGCCCTGCCGAGCTGGCGGAAGGCGCCCCTCTCCGCGGAATTTCCACCCGCCCGCCTCTTCTCTCTCCACGCGGGCGGAGGGGCCGGGCCGAGGGCCGCGCTTCCTGCGCAGGTGGCCCCGGCGCGGGCAGGTGGGCGGCTGCGGCCCGAGCCGGGGGAGCGCGGGCGGCCCGGGCTCGGGGGTGGGGCGGCGCCCTGGAGACGCGCGGAGGCTCAGCCCCGGGCCCCGAGTCCTCTGGGGCCGGTCCCGCGGCGCCGCGCGGGGTCACACTTTCTCCCCGTCCCGCCCCCTCCGGGAGGCGCGCCTCCGCAGCCGCCCCCCCTCCCCCGTCAATTTCCTGCGCCGCTCACCTGGCGCCCCGGGGTCCACCGTCCCAGGGGCTCTCGAGCGCTTTGCAAACATTAATCACTTCTGGACGCCACCCCCCCAGGTACTCGGCGGGACCAACGGGGACTCCTGTCCCTGGAGCTGGCCAAGCCTGAAGCAGGGATGAGGCTGGAGAAGGACTAGGCGGAGAGAAGGGGCTGGGCTTCTGAGGGGCCGCTGGTGGTCCCCTCCCTCAGCCCCCGCCCCAGGGCTGGGCCCCCCTCCCTCGCCCCATCCCCAGCCTGGGGGCTTATGTGACGATATCGCCCTCCCCGCCCCTCCCCGCCCCTGAGCTGCCTTAGGTAGACTGTGTCCTCTGCCCACCCGCTGGGCTGGACAGCTGCCCTTGGCTCCTCTGGACCTTGGGAGGACAGCCCTCGCATCCTGGCCCAGGGCGGCTGGCCTGAGCCCTGGAGGTCAGGGCCACCCGCTCCCTCAGGCTCTCCAGGGGTGTTGGGAGTCCAGCTTTAGCGCCTCTGGCTGGGTTACGGCTGGGTGGTGCTGGGAAAGTCCAGCACCCAGGCCCTCCCGCCTCAGCACCCTCAGGGCCTCCCCATTCACATCCCCCGCTCCTGAGCAGTGGAATCCCCAGACCCCTCCCCAACCTGACTTCTGCTCTTTCAGTTCCCCAAAGGATAGTGGTGGAGCCACAGCGGGGGCTGCATTTGTACAGGCCGCCCCCAGAAAGCCCTGACCAGCTGGGCCTGCGCGCAGTAGGTGTGGAGAAAGCACCTCTGACACCGTGGAGGGCGGAGGGGGGCGTGAGGCGGGGGGCATAGGAAGCCCCCTGGCAGGAGCAGCACTGGGGATTTTTGGGGAATGATCAGCCTCCTCTGCTGCTTAGTGCTTGGTTAGGCCGAGCACACAGTGGGTGCTTTTTTGAACACCACGGGGTTGAGCAGAAGACACTTGTTACGTCCCGCTGACTTCCCTCATGCAGGCCTCACCCCCTCACCAGGGGTCCCCTCTCTTGCTGCGGAACCCAACTCTCTGCTGTGGGTCCCAGGAAGCTGCTTCCTCCAGCCCCCTTCGATCCTGGGGCTGGACCTGGTGCCCTCCGAGCCCTCCCACCTAGAGTGCCCCTTCCGTGCACACTTGCAGTGGCCTCTGACATTCCACGGGTGGCTGCCGGCTTCCCAGCCTGGCGTCCTAGCACCAGCATGTGCAGGCTGCAAGCACATTTTCTGGATTTTTCTCACCTCCGCCCCCTTCTGCCTGCAGCTCTAGCTGCCCCAGGCTTCTTCTCTCCTGGGGCCTGGAGCCTCTCCCAGGAGCCGTTTACCTTTGCTCCTGTGCTGCCCGCGCCCTTCAGCTGGGCAGATCCATCGCGCCCTCCAACACCTAGTGCAGTGCGTCCTCCTTGGGGACATTCCACCTCCCCTCGCCCCCCACCCTCCTATGCGGGGGTGGGCACACCTTTTTCCTCTGTGCTTTCTTTGCACTGCTTTTTCTACCAACTCCATTCGGGTGGGTGCTAATCGCATTGTTTTACAATTAGCCGGAGGTCTCTCTGTTGGCCCACCTAACCCTGGGCGCTTGGCCAGGATTAACTAATTAATTACACCACCCATCCACTCAGTACACAGTCAGGTCCTGTACTGGGCGCCCGGGGACTGGGTGGCGCAGGGGAGCTCTGCTTCCCGCCTGCTTAGAGCCAGGGAAGGAAAGATTTCTAAGTGCTGGAAGTCCCTGCTTCTCGCAGTTTTGGTCCTCAGCCGGTGGCATGGGCATCACCTAGGAGGAGCTTATTAGACATGTGGAATCTCAGAGACCCTTCTCTGCATTTTAACAAGATTCCCAGGGTGGGGGCGTCATTGCGTAAGTGACTCTCTCCTTGCCCCATCTTCCTTTAGAATCTGCCTCCGGTTCCAACTTTGGTCCCCTCTACCTTCCCATGGCTGTGGGTGCCCACGTCTGGGAGCCCTGGAGGCTGATCGACTGAGTTCCCAGGCTAGCCCAGTGCCCGGTGCCAGGAAGTGCCCAGATGGGGCTGGATGAAATGCACTTACTGGGCCGGCTGGGGAGGGGGGCAGGAGGGCGTTGGTGAGGGGAGGGGGCTGGGGCAGCCTTCTGCTTCCCGCCAGGCCTTGGCAGGCGAAGTGGAGGAGACCAGTGAGAGCCGCCCGGGTGGCTGGGGAGCCCGGTGAAGATGGCACATTGACTCGGGGTTGGGGGCGGGAGGGCTCTGGGGAGCGCACCCTGGTGCCGGCCAGTCCGCTGGGTGGTGGGGAAAGCCGGCCCATGCCCGCTCTTGGCTGGAGAGCCTGGCCGGTGCCTTGCCCCTCACCCCGGGGGGGAGGCAGCAGAGGCCTGGGCTGGCGGGGCCGGTCAGGGCCAGAGCCAGCGCGAGGGGGGAGGGTTTACTGTGGCCCCCGGGCCATGGCTGCGAGGAACTGGCCTTGAGCGCTTGGGGCAGGCCCTTTGGGGGTCTCACGTGCAGTCCTTGAAGCTGTGTCTTCAGTGGACAGAGGAACACAGGGACCCACGGGGAGGAAGTCGGGGGGGGGGGGTGCGTGGGTGAGCCCGGTCTTGAAGGTGATCTGCCATTGCGCGTCAGACTGCCCCCACCGTGGCCGGCTCTGGAGCACCACCTGGGGTCCCTGGAGCACCACTGGGGGGCCCTGTCCCGGAGGCTCTGGATCATCAGCCCCCGGGGGCTCTGGAGCACTACCCGGGGGCCCTGGAGCACCACCTGGGGGGCCCTGGAGCATCAACTGGGGAACTCTAGAGCACCACCGGTGACTCTGGAGCACCACCCAGGGGCTCTGGAGCACCGCCTGGGGGCTCTGGAGCACCACACGGGGGCCTTGGAGCATCACCCGGGGGCCCTGGAGCATCACTCGGGGGACTCTGGAGCATTAGCAGAGGGTATCTGGAGCACCACCTGGGGGCTCTGGAGCACTCTCTGGGGGCCCTGGAGTATCAGCTGGGGGACTCTAGAGCACCAGCCAGGGGGCCTGTCCCCGAGGCTCTGGAGCACTACCTGGGGGCTCTGGAGCACTACCTGGGACTACCCGGGGGCTCTGGAGCACTCCCTGGGGGGCCCTGGAGCATCAGCTGGGGAACTCTAGAGCACCACCTGTGACTCTGGAGCACCGCCCGGGGGCTCTGGAGCATCTCCCGGGGCTCTGGCGCTCACAGCACAGGGCTGGGCGATCATGGGAGAGCACTGTGCGGGAGGGTGGGCCTGCAGGTCAGGACCCGGAGTTGGGGTAAACGTGGGGCAGTCCCTGGTCCCAAGAAGGACGTTTCCCTGAGTCCCTCCTGCCCTGGCAGCCCCTTGCTGGGTACTTTTGGCTCCTCTGAGCATGCTTCTGTCACCTGGTGCCCTCGCAGGTGCTCTGGCTGCACCTGAGACTCTCCTGGGGAACTTTCAAGGACTTTTCAGGCCCAAGTTTCACCCCAGGCCGCTGTCTCAGCATCTCCAGGGTGAGATCTGGAGGTTGGGTTTTTATTTCTCTTTTTAAAAAAATTTTAAAATAAAAAAAATACCTTATTATTTTTACGGGGGCTGGGTGTTTGAAAAGCTCCCCAGGAGATGTGCACGCGGAGCAGGGGCTGGGTGGCAGGAGGCCGCCTGCCCTCCGCCCGCAGCCCATCTCCGCCCGCAGCCCATCTCCGCCCGCGGCCGATGTCCTGAAGTCACGCAGCACCCAGGGGTGCACAGCTGTGTGCCAGAGCCTGTCTAGGTCGTGGGGAGCCCGCAGTTACCGAGACGGAGTTGCAGCCTGTTCCAGCCTGCACGGCGGGCAGCTGGGAGAGAAGGTTGGAAGGACCCTTTGAGCCTCGGTCTCCGAACATGTAATTCCAGGGGGCGGGACTGCCCCTCCCCAGCCACCGCATTCCCCAGCCTTTCAGACCTGCCCTTGGCTCTCGTTTCTTTGTGATTTCACTGGAATGAGATGTTACACTCCAAAGCAGTCTTGGCTCCGGTCAGCCCAATCCACAGAATCATTTATTTAAAATGTTCCACGGGGGAGCGGATGTGGCTCCAACAGTTGTTCTGGTGGCTCCTAAAAACAAAAACAAAAACAAACAAGTGAAACAAACCATAAACCTACTCAGGGAAGCCCGAGCCCAGTGGTTGAGCTCCGGCTTCCCACACGTGAGGTCCCAGGTTCAATCCCTGGGCCCTGATACCTCAAAAAACCAAAAAAATTTCATGAAGAAAACCTGAAAAACTAAAAAAAAATTTTTTGTGATACCACTGCTGACCTAGACCTTCTAGCCTTTGATAGACACAAATAAATATTTACAGAACAATGTCCAGCTGCAGGTATGGTTTTGTAGGGTGTCCTTTTACAGGTGCAGTAAGCTGTGTCTTCCCATCACCAGTGCTGATGCCGTGCCATTCCGCACTGTAATTTATTTAACCGCCCCACCTGGCTGGCATTTAGGCAGCTTCTAAACTTTCATGGCTCTGCACAGTTTGCACTGAGCATCCGTGTCCACACATGCCTGAGCGCTTGTCCAGGTGCCCTCTCAGGATAAACTCCAGAAGAGGAACTCTGAGATCAAAGGGAAGGCAGTGCTTCTGCTCGCAGGTTCCCTCCAGTTCTGCCTTGTCCTCTGGCGGAGGTGGGGGCACTGGGAGCGGGGAGCCCGGGCCACGGGGGTCTGGCCCACTGCCAGTCACACATCTGAGTGTGGTATTAGGGCGTGTGGGGAGTAAGACCGGCCTCTGCCCTCGAGGTTGGGTGGGCTGGCGGTCCCAGGGAGTGCAGGATGGAGCGGAGAGGGGGGTGGGCTGGGTCTGGGGTCTCCCGCCTTCACCTGCGGCAGGTGCACTCACGTCTGCCCTGCCTGACCCCACGGCGCCCCCCAGCTTGGCCCAGGGGAGCTGCGCGCGTGCTGGAGGCCCGGGTTGGGGTTGGGCTTTGGGGGGGCTGTGCCAGCGTTCAGCTTGGGGGGACTTTCTGGGTTTCACTTACCCTACACACTGCATCTCCTTCCGGCCCTGCTGCCTAGAACCCCCCCTTCCCCCGCCCCAGGTGGAGCCCCTCCCTGGGGGTGGGCGCTGCGTGAGATGAGGGGAGGTGGCCTGGGGGGGGAGGATAGCAGAGCCCCACTCTCCAGCGAGCTCCCCCACAGCCTCTGAATCTGAGCGCCGAGACCCCCCGAGGATGGCACCCGTTGTGGGCGAGTGGCAGCGGCGCCCAGCATTTGGGCCCCCATTCACGGTTCCCTGCATAGGGTCGGGGGCTTAGGGAGGTAAATGACTTGCCTGGGGTCTCGCCGCAGGAATCCAGAGAGAGGAGGCTGCTGGGCCTTTCAGACCAGGGGACTGTGGGAGAGGAAGTGGGGGTAAAAATGAGGCCAGGCGTTCACAACCCAGAGAGCCTGGAGAGGGGACTGGGGAGTGGGCGACCAGGGGTGGGGCCAGGCTGCTGAGGGGGGTTGGATGTGGGGAGATAGGAGTTTGCCGCTGCAGGGGCCACAGTGGTGTGCAAAGGCACCTATCGTTTGTGGCTGGTGGGCGGGCGGGCAGAGCCAGAGGAGCAGCGGGCACAAATCTCAGTCCCGGGCAGCTGCAGGTGCCTGCACATTTGATTAACAAATCCCTCTTCCATCCCTCAGTCCACCAGCCAGCACCCCACGCCTCCAGGCTGCAGGAGAGCCGTGCTCCGCGGGGTCTGAGTCTAGAAAGCGGTGCCAGGGGTGATAGAAGTCGGGAGAGAGAACTGAGCTTGTGCCTCGGTGGTGATGGTAATGGCAGTGGGTGCTGCCGAGATGTACGTGCACAGCTCTACCTTTACCTCCGCTGTCGCTTTTGAGCCCTGACTGCCAGCCTGCAGGGCAAATCCAACTCAGGAAACTAGGGAACACCCATATGCCCCACCACCTAGACTTAAAAATATTGTCCACGTTTTGCTGTATTTGCTGCATCTGTCTTTTGTATTTCTTTTGTATTTACAGACAGCTTTTTTACTTCTAAATACTTCGTTACGTGTCTCTGAGAAATGTTGGTATGTATGTTCCTGTGTGACCAGACTACTATCCTCACACCGATGAACATTTCCTGAAAGCATCTAACACCCAGTCCTCAGGCCATGTGCCGTGTGGTACTCAAGTCTGTCCTTGACAGTTGACAACTGTTTTTTTTCCCACTCTCCAAGATGGCTTCCTTATGTTTGCTTGTTTTTTGCTTGTATTTGCTCATTGCTTGTTTTTTTCTGCTCTTTTTTCCCCCCTTGTTGTCTGTTTCTTCTTTCTTTTTTTTTAGGAGGCACTGGGAACTGAACCTGGGACCTCCCACGCGAGAGGCAGGTGCTCAACTGCTCAAGCCACATCCACTCCCTGCTCGTTTGTTTTTACTTGTTGCCTGCTCGTTGTTTTTGCCTGATGTCTGCTTGTTTGCCAATACAGGAGACAAGGCGGGCCCGAGTTGCCCCTCTCGCCCTCCTCTCGCTCTCCCTCCTGTTTCTCCTGCTCCCTCTCTGTCTTCTCCTTGACCTCAAAAGTCCATCTTCCCGTGCTCCCAGGACTTGCCAGGGCCTGCCCAGTCCCGAGAGCCAGGGAGCCTGACGTGTAGGCAGGCGCAGGTGCCCCGGGGGCTCGGGCGCTAGCTGTCAGTTTTCCTGCAGAGACCTCGGGGTTTGTACCGTTCTTTCTGGACTTTAGGCCCTCACAGGCACGAGTCTTGCTCTTCCTTAAATTCCACGCTCGACCCTGCGGTGGCACAGGGGATGTAGAGGTAAAGCAAGGGGTGTTTTTGCAGGCGCGTGAGTCTGGATTCCTGTTCTCTGATGAGCCAGGGGCCCCAGCCAGCGAATCTGGGTTCCTTTCCCACCGTTCCTACCCCCACCCTGCGCAGCAGGTATGACTTTGGGTATCTGAGAAGGAGGCGCCAGGGTCCCCCATCCACTGCCAGCGCAGCCCAGTGCTCAGATGGAGCCTGCGGTGGGAGTGGCCTTCCTTGGGTCTGGCCTAGGTGCGTGGGGGTGCTGGCCAGTGCCCAGGCCGGGCGGCAGGACATCTGGGGTCTGGAACTGGGCTGCCCGGGTTCCCGCTCCACACCTCAGTTTCCACAGTTGGACGGTGTTGGACTGGATGGGGGACGGGGGTGTTGGGGTCTCCCGGGCCTTTTCCTGCTATGCGATGCCCCCTCCCATGGCTGCTGGGATGGCGGCCAAGTTGGTAGGTGCAGCTTTTGATTCGGGCCCCTTTGGCGTTCCCCTGCCCAGTTTCTAGCTCCTTCCTTCCTCCTCCTTATCTAATCTTTCCCAACTGCGCTGACCCGCCCCACCGCCTTTTCCCTGGCCCCCACCTGGATGTCAAAGTCCACCTTGGGGAATGGGGCCACCCGGGGCCTGTCCCTCAGGGCTGGTGCCCTTCTGCTCATCCTCCTAGAGCCAGGCTGGCCGCCAGCCTCTCCAGGCTCACCACTCCCCCATTTCCTCTGTCCCGCGTCCCCTCTCTCTGTGGGTGCCCCTGAGCTCCACACTGGGCTGGTGTGTGGGGGGGTGTCGCACAGCGCAGCCGGGTGGGCACAGCGGCCTGAGGGGGGCCACAGCCCACACCTGCTAGGCCCGCAGAGGGGGTTTGTGAACGGCTGAGGACCTGTTGCGTACGTGCCTCGACTGACCAGCCGTGGCCGCTGGTCCTTTCCACTCTGGGCCCCATGACCCCACGCAGGATGGTGGTGAGAATGGGAGGAGATAACGGATGTGAAAATGGTTTATGCGGGATCAGTTGTGCTGTACGTGCCCGCCAAGGCGGCCCTGGCCCTTAGCTAAGGGGCGCTGCCTGCGATTGGGAACCGCTGGAGGCCGAGGGCGGCCTTGAAGGCGGCAGGACCTGGGCGGGCTTCGGGCAGTGCAGAGGCGGGGGCGGCGCGGGGCGGTGTGGGAGGAGAGCGAGGGTGGGAGGAGGCGGGCCCTGGGGTGCAGCGCGGTGGCCCCTTCCCCCGGGGAGCCGGGATCTGGCGACAGCGCCAGGTGGCCCCCAGCCGGGCACCTGTGCGGGGCTGGGCGGGTAAACACAGACGCCCCCGAGCGCCGGGGAGGACGTGGGCGCGCCCGGGTGCAGGGGGCCTTCCAGGCCGGCCAAGCCGGGCAGGGCGCGGGGCGCGGGGCGCAGGTGGCACGCCGGCGGAGGTCCCGCGTCTGGCGCTGGCTGTCGCGGCGCAGGCTGGGCGACGCTGCGCGGGGGGTCGGGAGCTCCGCGGGGCGGGGCTGGGCCTCGTTTCGTCTCGGGAAGGTCTGGGGAGCCGTGGAGTTCCAGGGGTGGGCGGGAGGGGCACCGGGCGGCCACCAGACACCCCTTCCGTGAAGACTTACCTGTCCAGTGTCCCGGGCCCCCCTCGGGCCCTCAAGTCACGCCGCAGCCCGTCCACCCAGGGCTTCCTGCTAATCTGCTCATGCCCCCCCCCCACCTTCCTGGGATGCCCCAGTCCTGATGGCTATGAGCAGGGGAATGGAGGGAGGTCTGGGGGGCCCGTTGGGACCCTGCGAATCTGGTCTGTGGTTGCCCTCCTTGCCTGTGCTCGGGGTGGGAGGCTGTGCTGAGCAGTGGGTGGGGGTAGAAGGTGAGGCGGCCCCTGCGGAGCCTCATCTCCGGGGAGGGGTAGAGGGCGCAGCCCAGCGCTGCTCGGGTTCCTGCGTCCTTGGATATCACCTGGGGGTCTTGTTCGAAAGCAGATGGGGGGATGGGATCCTGCAAGACCCAGCCATGCGTGGGTGGGGGGCCTCACCTGGAGGGGAGGCGGGGAGTGTTGGAGCCTGGAGGCAGCTCTGAGGCCCTCACCCTTAGGCAGTGCTCACTGCCCACCTTGTTCTGACACCCGCGCCCCCCCCCCCCCGACTCCCCCCTGCTCCTCTGCCCTGGGCCCGCGTGCCCATCGCTCCTGTCCCCTGAGCAGCGGGTTGGGGATGGGTTCCTTCCCCACTCAGATTCCTTTGGAGCGCAGGCTCCTCTCTTGACCAGTCCCTCTCCTTTAGGGGGCTTCAGTCTGCACCCCCAAAATGAGCCCACCTGCTCCACCTGACCAGTATTTGAGGGGCCCTGCGGGGTTTCTGGCCTGCTGGGTACTGGAGGTGGGGAGGGCTGAGATGGAGACCTCGGGGCCTTGGGACCGTGCAGAGTGGGTGGGGACCGATGCACAGCCAGGTGAGGACTGGGCACGTTAGCGCTGGGGCTGGGGTGGGGGAAGCACGGGGGGCATCGCCTGCCCGGCATTCCTGCCGCAGGACCAGACCAGAGGCTCCCCGGGAGGTAAGGGGCCATGGGGCCGTGGAGGGTGACTCCGCGGACAGAGGGCCTCTGAGTTGGGGACGCGGCCCTCTTCACGCCCCCTCCACAAGGCCGTGTGCACTGGCCGGGGCGGGGCTGGTGTGCTTCGCCAGCCTCGGCAGTCGCGCCTACTTGCCCTGTAAGCAGGTGTCTGCCCCCCTGCAGGGCCAGGCCCCAGGCCGTCATGCACGACCCCTCCCCACCAAACAGCCCCTCCCCACCAAACAGCCGCCCTGTGTGCCTTTGCTAAGAGCCAACAGCTGATCTAACCCACTCATGTCTGTAGGAGAGCCCATGAGTTATTCAAGGCTTTGCACTGCTTTTTTTTTTTTAAGATTTATTTTTTGTTTATTTCTCCCATCCCAGTTGTCTGCTCCCTGTGTCCATTCGCTGTGTGTTCTTCTGTGTCTGCTTGCATTCTTGTCAGTGGTACCAGGAATCTGTGTTTCTTTTTGTTGCGTCATCTTGTTGTGTCAGCTCTCTGTGTGTGTAGCACCATTCCTGGGCAGGCTGCACTTTCTTTCGCGCTGGGCGGCTCTCCTTACGGGGCGCACTCCTTGCGCGTGGGGCTCCCCTATGCGGGGGACACCCCTGCGTGGCAGGGCACTCCTTGTGCGCATCAGCACTGCGCATGGGCCAGCTGCACACGGGTCATGGAGGCCCGGGGTTTGAACCGCGGACCTCCCATGTGGTAGACGGATGCCCTAACCACTGGGCTAAGTCCGCTTCCCTGCTCCCACCTCTTATTTCACACCTTCTCTGCTTGACCAAGCCTCTGACTCTCCCTTCCCTGAACTCGGGCAAAACCCACAGCTGGTACCACCAGTTGGCGCCGCTGCACGGGCCTCATGTTATTAATTCTTGGCGTGTGACTGATCTTCCCAGTGACACTTCAAACTCCGGGAGGCAGGTGCTTTATCTTTTACCTCTCTGTGCTTCCCACAGCAGTAGTGGAGTGAATTCACTCATTCATTGCATATGTATTTCACGTGGGGCAGCCCGGCGCCAGGCAGCAGTCTAGGTGCTGGGGATAGAGCAGCAAACAACAGATGCATCTCTGTCCTCAGGGAACTTGATCCACGGGGTGGGGGTGGGGATGGTAAACAAAATAAAGACAAAAGCCATAGAACAGGTCAGGTGCTGTCAGTGCTGGGCGAACAAGAGAGTGGGGGTGAGGCTGTGGGGGGGAAGCAGCGGTTTACAATTCTCAAAAGGATGGGAGGGGAAGCAGATGTGGCTCGGTGATTGAGCCCCTGCCTACCACACGGGAGGTCCTGGGTCTGGTTCCCTGTGCCTCCTGGGGAAGGATGGGCAGGATGGCGAGCTGATGTGATGGGCTGGTGTGGCAAGCTGACACAATGAGATGACACAGCAGAGAGACACAAGGAGGAAAACACAGTGAGAGACCCAGCAAAGCAGGGAGTGGAGGTGGCTCAAGCAATTGGATGCCTCCGTCCCACATGGGAGGTCCTGGGTTTGGTTCCGATGCCTCCAAAAAGAGGACAAGCACACAACGAACAGACATAGCAAGTGCAGACAGTGGGGGAGGGGGGGACGGGGGAGGAGGGTCTTCATGGCATGGTCATCTGCAGAGACCTGAAGGCGGTGGGAGGGAGGGGGAGGGAGCCAGGCAGGTGTCTGGAGCGGAGGGTTCCGGGGGGGAGGAAGGAGCAAGTTAGAGCCAAGTCTGGAATTAGGGGAGGAGGACCTGGGGGAGATGAATTTGGGGTCTTCTGTGTGCCAGAGACGAGCACGGCGGGAGAGCAGGTAGGGGAGGAAGGGGCTGAGGACGAGCAAGGCTAGGGGCCAGGGGCCGGGGAGAGGGAAGGAGCCCGAGCCGCCTGGCCGAGCAGCCGCCCTCCCTGTCGGTCACCGGGGGGCCTGCAGAGCCCCCGCTCGGTGGCCGTGGGCCTGGGGCAGCGCCGGCTTGGGGGCTTGCTGGCAGGGTGCCCTTCACCCCATTGCTGCCTGCAAAGGGGAAAAATGATAGTTCACTGAATTTAGGAAGCTAAGGAACATACATAAGGCGTGAGAAACAAAGTTGTGCTTATTAGTGGGATGATGATGACCGGGCCACACGCTGTGCCAAGTGCCAGGGATTCCCAAGGGGGAAAAACCTCGGGGGTCCCGTCCTCAGGGAGCTCACGGTGTCGACACTGGGTCATCGCAGTAGAGACGTGGCTGCAGGAGAGGCCCGCCCAGAGGCCGTGGGAACGTGGGGCGGGGGCCCGAGGGAGGGCGCTGGCCGAGGAAGGCTTCACAGAGTGGGCGAGGGGCTGAGGGTGGGAGAATGAGAGGAGGCCTGCTAGGCCTGCTAGGCCTGCGGGGACTGTGTGTGTGTGAGTGTGTGAGCGAAGGGCCTTGCAGGTCGCGGGGACCTTTTCCTTAGAGCGTGAGGGCTCGAGGGACCTTGGGGTCAACTCTGGGTACAGCATAGCTGGGATGAGGGTGCTGAGAGGCTGGGGAGTGGGTAGCGGTTAGATCACAAAAGGCCTTGATAGCTGCCCCAGGGAGGGGAGGTGCAGAAGGAGCACTGGCTTTGGGATCGGCCCTGTGACGTGCCAGCTCCTCCCTGGGGGCCGTGGGCTGGTGTCTGGGCTCTTCCGGGGATGTCGGGTGCACGTGTCCCCCACCCGCACCAGGGGACCGTGCCGGTGCACAGTGACGCCTGGAAGGAGCCGTGTAGCCAGGGAGAGGGCTTGCTGGAGGGCTCCGCCGAGACGGGGAAAGGGGCTCCCAGCGCCTGGGACGCCGCCCTGGGGAGGAGGGCGCTGGGCAGCCGGGTGCCTCCCTCCTGCTGACGGCGCTGCCTTGTCCGCAGGCTGGTGGATGACCGCTGTGTGGTGGAGCCCGCGGCCGGCGACCTGGACAACCCCCCGAAGAAGTTCCGAGGTAAGGCTCCCGGTCCCCCAGCCAGCCGCACTCCCCGCTCGCCGGGAACGGGCCCTTCCCTGCAGCCCCCACACGGCAGGGTGTGTGCCCCTCGGCTTGCACGGCCGCCATCCTGGCACCGCGTGGCCGCCGTCCTGGCACCGCGTGGCCGCCGTCTTGGCACCGCGTGGCTCTCCCTCGGTTTTCTGGGGGCCGCCATCCCTTCACTCCCTGCCAGCCACGGGGCTTTCTCTGTGACTGGGCGTTTTCTGAGGAAACTGGAGGAGAAGAGGGTTGCCTCGGGGCGAGGCCGTTGTCTGGGCCTCAGTCTCTGCATTCGTGTGGTGAGGGGATGGGACCCGAGGGCTCCAGGCCCCTTGGCCTGACCTGAGCTGTGTCCCCCGCCTCGCAGCGTGGCTGGCCCTGGTCTAGGGGAGCTTGTGGAGCCCGGATCTTGCTCTGCTGGGCCACCTGGGGCCCGCGCCCTCCCCGGGGCCCGCCTCCTCCCCGGGGCCCGCGTCCTCCCCGGGGCCCTGCGTCCTCCCCGGGGCCCTGTGTCCTCCCCGGGGCCCGCGCCCTCCCCGGGGCCCTGCGTCCTCCCCGGGGCCCTGCGTCCTCCCCGGGGCCCGCGCCCTCCCCGGGGCCCTGCGTCCTCCCCGGGGCCCTGCGTCCTCCCCGGGGCCCGCGCCCTCCCCGGGGCCCTGCGTCCTCCCCGGGGCCCACACCCTCCCGGGCAGAAGGCTCCTCAGCCCTGCCCAGCCGGCCCGGGACTGCCGTCAGGGTGACACGTGTCCCGGCGGTCAGAGTGACAGGGCGACGCGTGTCCCGGCCGTCAGGGTGACGGGGCAACGTGTGTCCCGGCCGTCAGGGTGACAGGGCGACGCATGTCCCGGCGGTCAGGGTGACAGGGCGACGCGTGTCCCGGCCGTCAGGGTGATGCATGTCCTCCCGTCAGGGCGACGTGTGTCCTGGCGGTCAGGTGCCAGAGGAAGGAGTTAGGTGCTTACCCGTGGGGGCTGAGGACACAGGCAGCCGGACGGCCCGGAGCCAGCAGGAGCTCGCGCCCCCTGCGAGTGCCCGCGGCCGCCCCGCGAGTGCCCGCGGCCGCCCCTGCGAGTGCCCGCGGCCGCCCCTGCGACGGGTGGCTGGTCCCGCGGGGAGGCGGGGTGTGAGGCAGCCTGCGGCTCCTCCCAGGCTGGGGAGGGACCCGGAGCTCCTGTTCCGCTCCCACCATGGGCCTCGGGGGGGTGTACGTGGGGGTCTGAGGGGGGCCTGCTTGGGTTTGTGGAGTTGCCCTGGCCTTGGCCCCCCGTGCGGCCCTCTCTGCCCTCTCGACCCGGCACCGTGCTCATCACCGCCAGCCCGCGGCCCCCTCATTCCCTTCCAGCTGCGGCACCTCCCTGCTGTTCCTTGCACTCTCAGCCACACCCCTCGTACACGCCCACCCCAAGTATCTGCCCCCTCGCCGGCTGGGGGAGGGGGGGTGGACCAGGGGTTGTACCCCCTTCCTGGCCCGCCCCAGGCCTTGGTGAGGGCCGGGTCCCCTTTAGGCTCCCTCTGCGCCTGATTGGACCTGAGGGGAGCCCTTGGCGTGGATCACCATCCGACATCGTCCATCTGTCTTAATTATTTGTTTGTCATTTGTCTCCCTGCTGGAGTATCAGAGTGTCAGTTCTCCTAGGGCAGGGATTTCCATCTTTTTTCTTTTGAGGTACCAGGACTGGGGATTGAACCCAGGACCTTGTACTGGGAGGCTGGCACTCAACCACTAAGCCACACTGACTCCCCTGTGTTGGCTCCCTTGTCTCCTTGCTCGTCGTTTGCTTGTTTTCTTCAGGAGGCATCGGGAACCAAACCCAGAACCTCCCATGTGGGAGGCGGGTGATCAACTGCTCGAGCCACTGCACTTCCTTTGTCTGTCTTTCCACCCTTGTGCCTTCACCCAGAGGAATGAAAGTGCGTGTGAGGGCCCTGCTGGGTCCTCCTGCCCTCCCAGACCGGGGCTGCCCCATCTCGGTGACGAGACCCACCCAGAGCCCCCCCCGCCCCGTTTGCTGAAGGTTGGGGCCCCGTGGGGGCTGGGCCCTTTGGAGCTGGTGTCTTGGGAAGCGCGTAGTGAAATGGAGGGTGGAGGGTGGCGTGGCCGGCGGTGGGCCTCGGCCACAGGCTGGGAAGGGCAGGTGCGTGGGGCGTGGTCAGCCTCCAGGTGCCCGCTGGTGACAGGGAGGGGTGTGCGGGGAGGGTTTGCCCTGGGCCTCCAGGGACGGCCTTTGAAGCCAATTTTGAAGGACAAAAATGTCACTTAGGAAAATGTCACTGAGCAGAACAAGCGCGCCTTTGACTCGCCGGCCTCCTCCCCGGGCCCTCGGCCGCCCCCCCTCCTCTTCCTCTCCATTTTCCCAGAGCCTGTGAGCTGGGCCCGCCCCGGGGTCCTGGGCCTCGGTGGGGTCCCCACGGCCTCGCAGGGCCCAGCCGGCTGGGGGAGGTGGGCCAGGGGCTGCACCCCCTTCCCTGCCCGCCCCGGGCCTTGGCGAGGGGCCAGGGGCCCCTCTAGGCTCCCTCTGCGCCTGATTGGACCTGCGCGGAGCCACTTACCCAGCAGAGGCCCTCCCTGACCACCAGGTGTACAACTGCACCCTTCCCGTGCCCTCCCTGCTTTATTTTACCCGTTGGCATGGATCATCGTCTGATATAGTCCATCTATCTTAATTATTTGTCATTTGTTTCCCTGCTGGAATGTCAGAATGTCAGTTCTCCTCGGGCAGGAATTTCTGTCTGTTTTTTTTCTTTGAGGTACAGCACTGGGGATTGAGTCTGGGATCCCGTGTGTGGGAGGCCGGTGCTCAACCACCGAGCCCTGTCGGCTCCCTCGTCTGTTTGCCTCGTCCCCGCCATGTTCTGTGGCATCTGCTCCAGCTCCTGGGCTGGAGCATCCTGGGCTGACGTGGCCACCAGGTCCCGTGGCCCCCGGCAGGCCCTTGGGCGGGTGGAAGCCCCATGCCTGTGTCTCCAGGGCTCCCTGCCCCCTCCCCGGCCAGGGCATGTTTATTTAGCGCCGGCGCCTGGGGCAGAACCGGGCCTCCGCGCAGCGCCAGGGCGGGTGGGGAGGTCTCAGGGCACTAGAACTTGGAATGAGCGACGCGGGCCCTTCGGCGCCCAGAGCTGGGCAAGGGGAGCTGGGCGTCCGAGCCCGGGCTCCTTTTGTTCGGCCTCTCACCTGCACACACCTGGCCCTGGCCGGGAGTTCCCGGGCAGGGCGTGGAGGCCGCGGCGGGCACTGGGGAGGCCGGCGGGGGTCTCCAGAGCCACCTGGCCCTGAGGCCCGCAGAGGAGCGGCCTTGCCGCCCTGGGCCCAGCCACTGCTGGGGCTGTGGTCCCTCTGTCTCGCCCCACGTCCCCCTGCCCTGCTCCTGGCCTGCCCGCCCCGAGGAGCCCCGCCTGCCCCCACCAGCCGGGCGCCTCGTCGGAGGCCTCAGCTCCAGCCTCTCTCCAGGGCCTGTCCAAGCCCCGGTGTGTTCAGGAAAGTCTTCCAGGGGTCAGCAGGACCCTGGGGCGCCCACACCAGCCTGGCCTCCCCTCCCCCAGCCTCCCCGGCTTCGCTCTGCTGAAGGGGTCCCCCCCCCCGCCCCGAGGGAGGGTCCTGCCACGCCTGGAAGCCCCTTTCTGTCCCCTCATCCACACTGGGGAGGGCAGCCCCACCTCCAGGCCTGCCTCGGGCAGCTCAGGCTCAGCCCCGGCTGGGAAACGCCAGGGCACGCACGGGGTGGGCTCTGCTGCTAAGGCCGATTCCGTGAAATGGGGTGGCTTAAACAGTGGGAATTATCAGCTTACAGCTGCAGGCCGAGGAAACGTGCAAATCGGGCGTCACCAGGGCACCCGTTCTTCCCGAGACGGGCTGCTGGCGTCCTCGGCTGCTCTGCCGCCCGGCAAGGCCCGTGGCGGCGCCTGGGCTCCCGCCTGCTCTTCCAGCCTTCGCTGACTCAGCCTCTTGCCCCCTTGGTAGAGGACTCCAGTGAGAGGACAGAGCCCCGTCCTGGCGGAACTGGGCCAGGCCCCGGCTGCAGCAGCCTCTTCAGAAGACCTCACGCAGGGTCCACACCGCAGGAGTGGATTAACGTGCTTTTTTGGGGGACATACAGCTTCAAACCACTGCCGAGGCCGTGGGGGCCACACGCTGGCCTGGACTCAGGCACGGCCGGCCTGGGGAGGCTGTCGCAGGGGACTCCGTCTGCTGCCCACGTGCCCGCCCAGTGCCCGCCTGCTCGGCCGAGCCCACGTGCTTGTCTCTTACTGTCGGGAAGATATAGTCCAACTCGACACAGGAGAGAGAAATAAACCCTGTGTACCCGCCACTGCGCCCCGTCAGATCCTTTTTGCTGTTTTGTTGCATTCAGATCTTTTTATTTTCAAAGAAATGAAACCTTAGAGCTGGGATGGAAGCCCCCGCCTCTTCCTCATCCCCTTTCCCTTCCCCATGCTCGAGAGGTAAAATATTCTGCAGAAGTTGGCACGTGCCCTCAGGGGCCTGTTTTAATGCCCTTACTGATAACTCAGGAAGATACCCGTGAGCTCTAGAGAGTGCTGCTTCCCAGCACTTTTTTTTTTTAAAGACTTATTTATTTCTCACTCCCCCCTTGTAGCTTGCTTGCTGCTGCTCTCTGTGTCCATTTACTGCGTGCTCTGCGTCTGCTTGTCTCCCTTTGTTTCATCATCTGGCTGTGCCAGCTCTGTGGGCACAGGCCAGCTTTGCCTTCACAAGGAGGCCCCGGGATGTGAACCCAGGGCCTCCCATGTGGTAGACAGGAGCCCAGTCGGTTGAGCCACAGCTGCTTCCCTGTTTTCCAGTTCTTTTAAACCTGTGTTTTAGAGGAATCTTCTGCACGTTTTTCCGTGCACTGAGTCTCCACGCCGATGCACGTGGCTCTGGCTCCTCCGCTCTAATTGCCCTGTAATGTCCCGTCGGGCGAGCACGCCGCTGTCCACTGGTCGGTTCTCTGGTTGTAGACGGCCAGCTCGTGTCCAGTTTTCGGCAATTGCCAACAGCGCCGCAGCGAGCTTTCCGCGAGGCGTCTCTCTGGGCTCGCGACAAGGGTTTCTCTGGTGTGTTCCGGGGAGGGGGCGGCTCTTCTTATGAGAAGTGACCCCGTTGCCTCCCCAGGGCCGTGCCCAAGTATGGCCCGCCCAGGGCACCGGGCTGCCCTTGCTGACCCACATCCTGGCCACACTTGGTTTTGTCGCATTTGAAAGTGTTCCCACCTGCGGGGTGGGAAATGGCATCTGACTGTGGTTTAATTTGCGTTTCTCTGTCAGTGCGCTTGAGCTTCTCATCATGTGTTTATTGGCCACTGAATATTTCCTTCTTTTTTTTTTTTTTTTTGAAATGAAAGTACTACAAATACACGTTCTAGGGTTGGGGTGAAGTAGGGGGCCTCCGCCCCAGCCTCACCCATCTGCTTGTCTCCTCTCCAGAGGCACCTGTATCAGAAAGTCAGTCTAGAGAAGCGGACTTGGCCCAGTGGTGAGGGCGTCCGTCTACCACATGGGAGGTCTGCGGTTCAAACCCCGGGCCTCCCTGACCCGTGTGGAGCTGGCCCATGTGCAGTGCTGATGCACGCAAGGAGTGCCATGCCACGCAGGGGTGTCCCCCGCGTAGGGGAGCCCCACGCGCAAGGAGTGCACCCGTGAGGAGAGCCGCCCAGCGCGAAAGAAAGTGCAGCCTGCCCAGGAATGGCGCCGCCCACACTTCCCGTGCCGCTGACGACAACAGAAGCGGACAAAGAAACAAGACGCAGCAAATAGACACAGAGAACAGACAACCGGGGGAAGGGGGGGAATTAAATAAATAAATCTTTAAAAAAAAAAAAAGTCAGTCTAGGTAACTCGTTCCTACGGTTAAAAATATAAGACACAGAAATAGACCCCAGGGGGCCCACTCGAGCCCTGTCCACCCGCTCCTCTCCCCCGCTGCTGTCCCACCGAAAAAACCCCTTTCTTTGGTCTCCATTGCCTCATCATGCAGCTCGTGGGTTCCTCCTTTCCTTAATTTCAGGTAGCATTCTAGCCACACTGCTCTGTTCTTTGCTCTTTTTAGTTACACATTCTATGGTGGACAGAGGGTACCGGAATCTTTCCTTATCGGTATGGAGAAAGCGCCCCTCTGTGCATCCCAGCTTGTGGCCGCGTCGTGTTTCCTGGTGTGGTGCTGTCATCATTTATTTAACCCGTCCCCTGTCCCCTCCGGACAGGCACCTGGCTTGTTTCCAGTCTCCCCCTGTCCCCTCCAGTGCTGAGCGAAGCCCCGTGCCCATTGTCCTGCGCAGGCGCGGGCGCGCACTGAGACGGCTGGGTCAGAGGGCGTGCGCACCTGTGCTTCTGGTCGCCACGGCCCCTTGCTCCCCGCTGGGGCATTTCGTGTCCCCGTGGCAACATACAGCGTGGAGCAGTTGCTGCTTCTGCGAGTTACTCCCGGGTCTCCAAATACTAGGCAGATTCTGCTGCGTCTTGATTCACCAATTTTAGATCGTGGGTACTCGTGTCCTCCCCACTCCTCACTTTCTCTCCCGCGTCCTCCCGGTTGCATTCTGTCACTTCTGTAGGCTCTCTGCTGGCTCCTACGCACACCTGAGCATCCACGTGACACCTTTAGTTTCCTTCTGCGTCCCCCCCGCCCCCTTGCCTGTCTCAGCCGCTGTCGGGCATATCTCTATTTTTACATCATCGAGGCCGAATAACCTTTACGTTCTGTTCTGTAACCACAATGATGCTTTTCGTGTTTTGTTTATAGGGCGAGTCGAGATGTTGGGAAAAGCCCCCGGTTTTATTTTGCGCGTTGTTCGTTCCTCTCTCATGCTAGTGCACTGCCGTGCTGCGTAGCTGCATTCGCGTCCTCCGCGCTGCTGCTGTTCAGCCTTGGGAGAGCGGCCGGACCACCGGGGGCGGGAAGGGGTGTCTCCAGTACACGATCCGAGGCTTCCTTCTGCGTCTGCCGGGACTCCAGGGGGCCCTGGAGTTTGTATTTTCTAAAGCTCCCCACGCCCAGGCGATCCCCGGCCGTGCAGAGTCCCTCGGTCTGCGCCCCGCAGCCTCTGCCCCTCACAGCCCACGTGCCCAGCGCAGGCACACTGTCCCCTGTGGGAGACCGCCCGGACCTGGCACGTCGCTCTTGGTGTGCTGCCCCCGCACGCCCTGGTCTCCTGGCTCCCTTCCCTCCTCCTGCCCCCTGCCCTGCCCTCAGCGAGGCTTCTGGACCCTTCCGGAGCTGACAGGGCTGCCTTTGAGCCACGGCAGGTTGCTGTGCATGGGAGGGGACCAAATCACTTTTTTCCTTAACAAATCAATTTTATTGATACATATTAATAAAGCATAAGTCCATCCAGCACGTACAGTCAGCGGTATTTGGTACAATCGCATAGTTGTGATTCTTAGAGCATTTCCATTATTCCAATAATAATGAACAAGAAAAACAAACAAGCAAAACTCCTCTGTTTTCAGTCTCTCTGTGCTTCCCCTGCTGTATATAGCTGCTTTTCTGTTTTCTTCTTGCTAGTGTATCTGTATTTATATTTTGTAAAAAGTCTTATACATGCAATATTGCCCGTATTTGTGTTTTACGTGAAGTTTTTTTTACTGCCTTATGCAGTTCCATGTTACAACTTTTAGCTCTCCTTCTAGTAAGGTACATGACCTTAGACTTCCCTTTCAACTACTGTCATACCCGTACAGTAGCTCTGCTAGTTACGAGCGCCGTGATGTGCTTTCACCATTTCTACTCATTTCCAAAGATTTACAAACAGCCTTTTTACCAGTTCTGCACAGATTAACCCTCAGCTTTCCGTTCTCTACCCTCCTTCTATTTGCTGGTTAGCCATATTCTAATTATTAACTCCATGAGTTTACAAAATATGCTTAGTTCATAATAGCACAATCATGCAGTATTTGTCCTTTTGGGTCTGCTTTTCTTCACTCAGAATAATGTCCTCCAGGCTCATCCATGCTGTCGTATGCTTCGTGACTTCATTTCTTCTTGCAGCTGCACAATATTCCATTGTGTGTACACACCACAAATTGCTTATCCCTTCATTGTTTGGTGGGCACCTGGGTGGTTTCTGACTTGTGGCAATCGTGAATAATGCCGCAGCGAACGTCAGTGTGCAGATGTCTGTTTGTATCTCTGATTTTAGTTCTTCTGGGAATATACCTAGTACTGGGCACCAAATCATTTTATTCCTTCATTTATTTATTCAGCAAGCATCTTCTTTTTTGTTTTTTTTAAAGATTTTTAATTTTTAAATTTATTTCTGTCCCCTTCCCTCCTGCCCTCTCGCCCCCCCCCCCCCGCCCCCCCCTGGGTGTCTGTTCTCTGTGTCTATTTGCTGCGTCTTGTTTCTTTTGTCCGCTTCTGTTGTTGTCAGCGGCACGGGAATCTGTGTCTCTTTTTGTTGCGTCATCTTGCTGTGTCAGCTCTCCGTGTGTGCGGCGCCATTCCTGGGCAGGCTGCGCTTTCTTTCGCACTGGGCGGCTCTCCTTACAGGGTGCACTCCTTGCACGTGGGGCTCCCCTACTCGGGGGACACCCCTGCGTGGCAGGGCACTCCTTGCGCGCATCAGCACTGCGCATGGGCCAGCTCCACACGGGTCAAGGAGGCCCGGGGTTTGAACCGCGGACCTCCCATGTGGTAGACGGATGCCCTAACCATTGGGCCAAGTCCGTTTCCCAGTAAGCATTTTCTGAGATGTACTGTAGGCAAGGCTCTGAGGGAGGCCCAGGTGAGAGAAAAAGACAAATATGACAAGTTCCAGGTAGTACATTTCCAAGGAAGGTACAGGGAAGGGGGGAGCAGGGGGTATCCCTTCCGGCTTCCCTCCTCTGTGGGGATGCCTCAGGGCAGTGCTTCCCAAACAGGTTCTCACCGGAAAGGCACTTCAGTGGGTTTCAGCCGTCCTTTAAAGGATAGGGTAGAACAGCATTAGCATGCAGCACAGGTGGTTGTTATTGTTTCATTGATTCTTCTTCAGCTGTATTTTTTCTCATTAAATGTGTCCAATGGGTTTCTTGTTTTCTTTTTTCTTTTTGAGGTCCCAGGGCCAAGGATTGAACCCTAGACCTCATGTATGGGAAGCTGGCGCTCAGCCACTGAGCCACATCAGCTGAGTTTTTATTCATTTGTGTGCTTCTTGTTTTTTTTTTTTTGTTTGTTTTTAGGAGGCACTGGGAACCAAACCCAGACCTCCCGTGTGGGAAGCAGGCGCTCAGCTGCTAGAGCCACGTCTGCTCCCAATGCGTTTTAGATTTTGGTTAGTGAAACTTTCATTTCTAGGAATTCCACTTGGTTCTTTCTCAGTCTTTGGGTCACTTTTCACAGTCTCCTGTTCTCTGTAGGGAACTTCAAGCTTTTCTTCTGTTGTTTTAAACAGAGAAAGCCCATTTGTTTTATAGTTGACGTCTCTATCTGCAGGACTGCTTCTGGGGTCTGTTCTGTGAGCTTGTTCTCCCTCATGGTGTCTAGTTCCCACGTGTTCCTGGTTATCTTTGTCTACTGCGTGACTGTTTGAAAAATTCTGTGTGAAAGACTGGGCTAGCTCCTCCAGAGAGCCCTGCCCATCCTTCTGCCTGACTTTTTTTTTTTTTTTTTTACATACCCCCCCCATTGTCTGCTCTCTGTGTCCATTCCCTGTGTGTTCTTCTGTGTCTGCTCGTCTTCTCTTTAGGCGGCACTTGGGAACCAAACCTGGGAGCTCCCATGTGGGAGAGAGTCTCTCAATCACCTGAGCCAGGTCAGCTCCCTGTTGTTGTGTCTCTCATTGCTGTTCCTCTTGTCTTTCTCTCTTTTTTAAAAGATTTATTTATTTCTCCTTCATACCGCCCCATTGTCTGCTCTCTGTGTCCATTTGCTGTGTGTTCTTCTGTGTCTCCTTGTCCTCTCTTTAGGCGCCACTGGGAATTGATCCTGGGACCTTCTGGAGTGGAGAGAGGCGCTCAGTCTCTCGCGCCACCTCAGCTCCCTGGTCTGCTGAGTTTCATATTGTCTCTCCTCTGTGTCTCTTTTTGTCACCTCATCTTGCTGCGCCAGCTCTCTGCTCAGGCCAGTGTGTCGCGTGGGCCAGCATTCTGCTTGGGCCAGCTCGCCATGTGGGCCAGCTCGCCTTCACCAGGAGGCCCTGGGAATCGAACCCTGGACCTGCTCTATGGTAGACGGGATCTCATTTGCTTGAGCCACATCTGCTTCTCCTGCCAGAATTCTGGTAGCACTGTAGATCCAGGCCACCTTAAACCAAGCTCAGCTTTCAGGCTTCCTCCAGCCGGCTCTAGTTCCCTGTGGGAGCTGTTCTTTTTGGGGGGTTGGCCTTACCTGGGAGTATAGCCTTTTGGGGCCCCAGTTTATTGAGGATGGAAGGGAGGGTCTCCTGTTAGCCTCCCACCTGCCGTGGACCTGGCATGGATTTCTGGACTGTCACATGGCCAGGTGTCAGAATAAAGAGTTCATTTTCTAGCATCAGCAAATAGCCTCAGGGCAAAAGTAGCTGGGGTGTTTATCACCCTTAGTTCCTGTTTGAACGTCTGTTTCGGCTGGTTAGTTCCTCACTGCCTTGTCAGTTCTTTAAAGAAGTTTTTAAATCTAGTTGTTTTCGTTGTTTTCTGCAGGTGAGTTGGCCTGAACAGATGATAACCTTGGTTCTTCCCCTTCTGCCGTTTTACATGAAGTGGGGGAGGCTGGGGAGGGGTTGGGGGGCAGAGGTGGGCTGAGCCCCGGCTGAGCCCTCCCCTCCCCTCGCCGCCCCCACCTGCAGACTGCCTCTTCAAGGTGTGCCCCATGAACCGCTACTCGGCCCAGAAGCAGTACTGGAAGGCCAAGCAGACCAAGCAGGACAAGGAGAAGATCGCCGACGTGGTGCTGCTGCAGAAGCTGCAGGTACCCGCCGGGCACGCGCTCGCGGAAGTGCCTCGGCAACACGCGCCGCCTCTCGCAGCCAGCAGGGCTCTGCTCTGTGGCTGGGGCCGTCGGTCTTTTTAAAAAAATTTTTATTCTGGCAAGATTTCCCATTTTAACCGCTTTCAAGCATACAATTCAGAATTCATTGTATGCGTTTTTTTTTTAATATTGCCATTTGACTGTTTAGGTATTTTTTGATGGTTGTGGGATGACTAATACCTATTTCCATTCCTGTGAATATTTTCTAGACAAGGGATTTGGCGACATAATTTTTAGGACTCAGTACCAAATGAAAATGAGGGACCCCTTGTTCCTTTGCTCCGCGGCCCGGTGGGCTGGGCCCCTGGGGTCCGCCACAGCCTGGAGGGGCCCTGACGTGTGGTATTTCTGGTGATGCTCTGTGAGTACCGCCCGCTTTCCACAGCGCGGGGGTCCTGCCTGCTCCGTCGTGACCACCGGCCACGTACCGGGACGGTTCGGTGGGGATGTTCCAGTAATTCCGAGAAATTCAGAAGAGATCCAGCGTAGCAAATGAGAAACACACACACGCACACTATAAAGATAAAACAACAACGAAAAGCAAGTGAGACTAGTCCAGAGTCCTTTTGGCTCTGTCTTCAGCGTCAGTCACAAGTTAGTGGCTATTTTTCAAGGATTTTCACTTATTTTATCAAGGGTGTCAGCAATTCACATTCCTGATAAAACTCACAGACTTTCTTGCAGATTAGCCTATCAATATTTACTCCTGGCTGAAGGTCAGTTTTATGATCCGAAGCAACTTTATATGTCTGCAAATAATAGTTCCACTCCCTCAAGCAATTCTCCAGAAGAAAAAAAACACAGAAGGAAGTTTGATGGAAGCAGCTGGACTAGCTGAAAGTGAAGTGGAGCCCCCGCCCGAAGGAGACGAGCAAGGACGGTGCTGTTTGCCAGAACGGGCCGGTGACCTGGGGGCCCTGCTGTGTCGCCCTGTGCTTGCGTGAGGGCGGTGTGAAGAGTTCTCAGCAGCACTCAATGTGCAGGCAGTTTGTTCAGGAATCTTTTGCAGTTTGTATTCAAAAAGAGCAAGATAAAGGAAGTGGAAAAATAAAAAAATAAAAGAGAATGGATGTGGCTCAAGCAATTGAGGGACCACTTCCCACGGGAGGTCCTGGGTTCAGTTTCTGTGCCTCTAAAAGAAAAAACAAGCAGACACCAAGCAAAACCAACAAGCAAACAATGAGTAAAAGCAAGGAGAAAAAAAACAACAAGAGATAATGAGCAGAAAGCCAAGCAGGGAGTGGATGTGCCTCAAGCAGTTGGGCATCTGCCTCCCACATGGGAGGTCCCAGGTTTGGTTCCTGGTGCCTCCTAAAGAAAAAACAAAAACAGACAACGAGCAAAAAACAAAAATGGACAACGAGCACAAACAACAAGCAAAAACAGATGAAGGAGCCAAGTGGGGGTGGGGTGGGGCAGGGAAGCGTGCAAGGTAAAGACAAACCGAAAACTGAGGATTTGTTAGAATTGGAGAGTACACTTTCCCCTGAAGATGCAGAAATTTGTGTTCTTGGAATTAATCATAACATGGGATCTACAGTATTAGCCTTCAGTGAAAATTATATTCTAACTTCATATCTGTACAGTACATGGGTGACAAAAATTAATCATTCCCTCCTGCTCAGTGTGGTAAATACTGGGATACCATCTGTGTTAATCATAAAAATCAGTTTGACTCTTGAAGAAATAATGACTAAGAATTTCAAGATCATGACAAATAGAACATTAAACACAAGGCCCTTCTTTTTTGTTTTCTTTCGTTAGAGAACTTGTAGGTTTACAGAACAATCATGCATGAAATACAGGGTTCCCACGCACTGCCCTCTTACACCTTGCATTGGGGTGGAACCTCTGTTAGAATTGATGAGAGCACATTTTAATAATTGCTCTATTAACTACAGTCCTTGATTTAACTTAGGGTTTGCTGTTTGTGTAGTGCAGGCCCGTGAATTTGTTTTTAAATTTTTACTCTAGTAACAGATACACAACCTAAAATTCCCCCCTTCAGCACATTCGAGTCCTAACTCAGTGCTGTTAACCGCGTGCACGGCGCTGTGCTCCCGTCATCACCGTGCACCATGCAAGCTTTCCTGTCATCTCAGATAGAAACTCTGTGCGTTAACTCCCGTTCCCTCCCCCCACCCCGTCCTGGTAACATGCCGTTGTTTTTTGTTGTTGTTCTTGTTGGTTTTTAAATAGTTTAATTCACACACCATATAGCCTACCCAAAATGCACCATCGGTGGTTGTCAGTACAGAGTTGCCATTGTTTTTGACACCCTAGGAAGCAGGAGGTGGGTGGGCGTTGCTGTGAGTGAGGTGAGGCAGGGGGCTTGGAGCCCCTCCCGTGACCCACTAGTTCCCATGGCATCTTTGTGCCCGCCTCCAGGCTGGCAGAGCCCTGTGCCCTGGCAGCAAATGGACCGTGCATTGGATTTCAGCGGCATCAGACAGCGTGGTGCAGTGAGCAACCTGTGCAGCTGTCCGTGGGGCCACCAGCAGCTCCTGCAGAGTGTGGTCCAGGGAACCCAGTTTGTGAACCCTGGGTCTACCCTCTCCCTCCTTTCCAGACATGGTGCCTGGGGCCCCGAGAGGGGAGGGGGCTGCCCGTACTCGTCTTTAGAGTTTGTAGCTGACCTGCGAGGCCCCAAGGTCTGTGCTCGCCTTGGGTTCTTTGGACACGTGGATGGTAGCATGTGCTAAAGCCTGCTGTGGCTCACAGGGCCTTGCAGGCACTGGCTCAGTTCACATCCTGGACAGTCCCCTGTGGACAGAGCTACGGGCCCTAACCCCAGTCTCAGTGAAAAAGAGAGTGGGAGGAGAAGCGGATGTGGCTCACAGTTGGGCACCTGCCTATAACATGGGAAGTCTCAGGTTAGGTTCCCAGTGCATCCTAAAGAAGATGAGCGAGACAGGGAGCTGACACAACAAGGAGATGCAATGAAGAGACACAACGAGGAAACACAATGACAGACACAACAAGCGGGAGCGGAGGTGGCTCAAGTGATTGGGTGCCTCCCTCACACATGGGAGGTCCTGGGGTCTGTCCCCCGTGCCTCTGAAAAAGAAGATGAGCAGAAAACAACCGGACACAGAGAACCGACAGCAAGCACAAACAATGGCAGGAGGTGGGGGTAGAAATAAATAAATGAATAACAAACTCTAAAAAAAAAAAGAGGGGGTAGTGGGAGACCCTGGCCGTGGCCGGCCATTCGGTGGCCTGCTTCTGAGACCCCCCCTCGGCCTGGTGCCCACCATGTCATACAGACTTGCTTCTCTGTGTCCCCCTCCCCTAAGCCCCATGCCTGAGGAGGTAGGTGTACACGAGGGGAGGGAGGAAAGGGCAGTAACTGGCCCCCGCCTGTGACCTGGGCTGGAGAGCGGCTGCCCGAAGCTCTGTCCCCTGGGGACCGTCGAGGCCGCCTGCCCGCTGCCGACTCGGCTGAGGCTCCGTTGGGGACACGTGTGCAGACAAACCAGTCGCACACAAGTCTGCACATGGCCGAGCTCCCCAGCAGCCGGCCGCACCCCTGCCTCAGGTTCCAGGCCAGGGTCATGGCTGCAGGGGAGAAGAAGGCAGAGGGTGGACCCCCAGTCTGATGGAGGAGACAGCCTGTCCACAGGGAGCCTCCAGTCTAACAGCAGGGAAGGGCCTGAAAATATGCCCTTCATAGAGTGCAAACCAGGTCCTCCAGGCAGAGTTGGACTGGAGGTGGGCGAGGCCAATCAGGGAGGGCTTCCTGGAGGCTGTGGCCTGGGAGCCCTGACTCGGGCATGGAGGGTCACAGAGAGGCAGGGGTGGAGGAGGGAGCCTAACGGGGATCCGCCCCAGGGCTTGGGCTGGGGCAGGAGTCCCGTGCTGGCAGCGTGTTGGCAGCGCCAGGAGTGCGGTGGGGGGGGGGGCACCACTCTAGGTTGTCTGCTGGACTTGTATTTTTTCATGTTTTCAAAATTGCTATTAGGTATCACCAAATAAATACCTCTTAAATGAGAGTGCAAGGTGAAGACAGCTTACTGATTTAAAGGTGCAAAAGCAAGAAAACACAATGCAAACTCATCTACATTTTAAATAGTTGCGTGGTTTTAGAGTCATTTTCGGAAGAAAATTGATTTATAAATCCATTGACGATGAAAAAAGTCCAGTCCAGAGGAAAGGGATTCGGTGCTCTGGGGTTTGCCGAGACCTCGGGCTGCGCTCTGCCCCGCAGCCTTAGTTCCCTCATCCACGGGAGAGGGGTGGGTGGTCCCTGGGGCCCGGGTGCGGTGCGGGGGGGGGGGCCGGAGGCAGGGGTGCGGGTGCGCTGCCTGTGCGTGTGGGGTGGGGCCGGCGCTCACCTGCCCTCCCCCGCGTGTCTGCCCAGCACGCGGCCCAGATGGAGCAGAAGCAGAACGACACGGAGAACAAGAAGGTGCACGGGGACGTGGTCAAGTACGGCAGCGTGGTGCAGGTGGGCAGGGCCCCGTGTGTGCGGGGGGGTGGGGGGCCGTGTGTGCAGCGGGTGGGGGGGGGCGGGCCGTGTGCGCGGCGGGAGCTCCCGCCTGTCTCTGACCCCGCGTGGTTCTGTGTGAGGTCCCGCGGTGTGCTGGAAGTGGGAGGCTGTGAACACCGAAGCCGGGGCCTGGGGCCTGCGTTCAGACGGGCTCTGCCACAACCGGACTGCGTGGCCTCGGGCAGTTTGTCTGACTTCCTGGTGCCTCAGTTTACCCATCTGTACAGTCAGGCCTGTCGCCATGTGTGTTAGTCAGCCACAGGGCGCTGAGGCAAAGTGCCAGAAAGCAGTTGGTTTTTATAAAGGGTATTTATTTGGGGTAGGGGCTTACAATCACAGGGCCATAAAGCATGAGTTACTTCCCTCCGCAAAACCTGTTGGGAACAGGCTGCTGCCCCCCTGCCAGGCCCGGGCCTCCTCTCCAGGCTCCGGGGCCATGGCTTCCCCTGGTCTCGCCGCAGGCTGGGACTAGTCTCGTTTCTTCCCGGGGCTTGACTCTCTGGGCTCAGCTCTGCTCTCCCCACAAGGTCAGCTTGGACCCTCAGGCTCGTTCTCTTCCTGGGACCCCTGCCCTGTCTGTGGAGCCTTTTCTCCTTCCTCACGTAGCTGCTGCTCTGTGTGTTTACTTCCCGGGCTGCAGCATCAAAACTCCAACTCTGTCCTCTGCCGTGTCGTTTCCTCTGAGTCCCCCCCACTAAGGGGCACACTCAGCATCCTGCCGACGGCCCAATCAAAGCCTTGATGGCTGTTTAATCAAGTAAGGGTGGAACCTCTGAATTTAGCACCCTGCAATGTACCCGGAGGCACGGAGCAGCCCACAGGCACAGCTCACGGTCTCTGGAATTCGTGTACCTTGCCAGGCTGCTCCGTCAGCCTTCCCCGTCGGGGGCTGCTGTGAGGTCACCTGAGCCGGTTGGGGGCCGTGAGGTCACCTGAGCCGGTCGGGGGCCGTGAGGTCACCTGAGCCGGTCGGGGGCCGTGAGGTCACCTGGGCTGGTCGGCGGCATCCCGGGGGCCCGGGCCTGGCTGGGCGAGCACACGTGCGTGACGGCGGCGCGGCGGCGGGTCTGGCCTGCGGGCCTCGAGGCGGTGGCGGGGGCTGGTGGCCCCACGTGGCCCGCCCTGGCGCGCAGGCCCCCCTCACCGCCGCTGGCCCCCAGCTCCTGCACATGAAGAGCAACAAGTACCTGACGGTGAACAAGCGGCTGCCGGCCCTGCTGGAGAAGAACGCCATGCGGGTGACGCTGGACGCCACGGGCAACGAGGGCTCCTGGCTCTTCATCCAGCCCTTCTGGAAGCTGCGGAGCAACGGGGACAGCGTGAGGCGCGGCCTCTGCGGGGCGGGGGGCGCCCGGAGGCCCGGGGCGGGCCCCTGCCCCTGCCCTCGCGGCCTCACCCGCCCGCCCGCCCCCATAGGTGGTCGTGGGGGACAAGGTGATCCTGAACCCCGTCAACGCCGGGCAGCCCCTGCACGCCAGCAGCTACGAGCTCAGCGACAACGCCGGCTGCAAGGAGGTGAGCGGGCTCGGGGCGGGGGCTCGGGGCGGGCAACGGCACCCCGCGCAGCTCCAGAGCCCCCGGCCGGGGAGGGGGCTCAGCCGCGAGCGGTGTGACCAAGGGGAGGCCCGGGCCTGGGTGGAGGTACCCCCGCCCCCCTCCTTGCCAGGGTGCTGCCCCCCGCCCTGCCCTCCCCTCCCAGGGTTGGCCCCATTCTCCACCCACAGGCCGGGGGGCCGGGCTGGGGTCCAGGCCCCTCCTTGTGCTCCACAGGGGGCTAGGCTGGTCCCCCCCCCGGCAGTGGCTGGGGGCCTGCCTGGAATCACGGGTGCCCCCCCTTGCCCAGGTCAACTCTGTGAACTGCAACACCAGCTGGAAGATCAACCTGTTCATGCAGTTTCGGGATCACCTGGAGGAGGTGCTGAAAGGGGTAAGGACTGGGAGACGCCCCCCGACCGCCCTGCCCGCTGGCGCGCACATCGCCCCCGGGTCCCTCCTCCTGCCTTCTCCCACCCACCGTGCCCCCCGCTCCGCCCCCTGCCTGGCCTCCCCTCCGTCCCCTCTCCCCCCACCCCGGCTCTGTGCCCCCAGCCTGCCTCCACCCCCACAGGAACCCCCCCGCCGGGCTGCCCCTTCTCTGGGACCTCAGGACCCCCACTCCGTCCCCTTCGAATGCTGGCTGGCCTGAGCTCTTTCTTGCTAAGGGGGTATCAGTGGGATTGGGGGTCCCCAGTTTCCGCCTGGGGTGGACCCAGATCCTTTGAGTGCCCGGCCCCCGACCCTTGGTCCTGAGCCTGCTTTGGCCGGGCGCCCTGCCTGTCCCTGCCCGCTGAGGCCTGGGTTCCAGACACGTGGCGTGAGCAGGAGGAGAGGGGGGTGGCCCGCCCAGGAGGGGAGCAGCCTGCTGGAGGCAGGGTGGGCTGGGAAACGCTGTGGTGCAGGCTTTTCAGAGGACAGAGGGGCTGCCGGGGGCGGCTGGAGAGGACACAGAAAACCCTAGAAGCCAGGCCTGGCGGGGAGAGGAGAGAAGGGCTGTTTCTGGGGTGGACCCAGGCCGTGGGGTGCAGGTGGCCCTGTGTGGGGCAGACGTGGGGGGTGGCAGAGGGTGGGGCTTCTCAGCTAGGGGAGAGGCAGGCATGCCTGGCCGTGCAGGAGCCCCGTGCCTACGCCCCCCACCCCTGCTCAGAGGCCCGCTGCAGCTCCCTTTGCCCTCCTCCCCCGTCAGGCTGCTCTGCCAGACTTTCCTGTCCCCCCAGCCCAGCCCTCTGCCCAGCCTCACTCTGCCCCACTCCCCTAGTCCCCCCATCTCTGGGCTCTTCCCTGCCCCCCGAGGTCTGTCCAGATCCTTCTCCCACTCTTAACCCTGTCCCTCATCCACACAACAGTCAAGGTCCAGCCCGGGCGTCATCTCCTGGAGGCCCTCCCTGAGTTGTGCAGCACTTAGAGAATGAAACGTCACCTGTCCAAATCCCACGGTGCTGCCGGGGTGGCTTCCGGTGAAGCTGCCCGAGGTCCACCGTTAGAGCCAGGCAATCGGGAGAGAGACTTGTGCATGCAAAGTCCACCTCCTCCTTGCTTTCACTCGGTACTGGGCACAAAAGTAGCTAGGCTCTCTGTCTTAGTGCCTGACCCAGTGTGTGTATATTCATCCATCCATCTGTCCATCCACCCATCCCTCCATTCTCTCATCCACTCATCCATCCATCTGTCCATTCATTGACTCATCCATTCCTTCATTCACTCATCCATCCATCCACTCATCCATTCATTTATTCATCTATCCACTTATCCATCCATCCATCCACTCATCCATTCATTCATCTACTTATCCATCCATCCATCCATCCATCCATTTATTCATCCAGCCAGCCAGCCACTCATCCATCCATTTGTTCGTTTACTCATGCACCAGTTCTGCAGATGCTGACTGGCACTTGGTGTGAGGCGCCGTGCGTGGTTTACAGGGAAGATGTAATGCCGTCGGCGGTGCCCGAGCGGTGGCTGCCGTGTGCCGGGCCGCTGGCAGCAGGCTGGCTGCGGGAGGAAGGGCGCTGCAGAGATTAGGGTGTGGGCCAGAGCCGCTGCCCAGAGCCCCCTCCCACTTTGCCACCGCTATGTGAGCCTGGGCACATTACCTTCTCTGCTAGAGTCTCTCCACCAGAAGACGGGGCAAATGTGTGTACCCCAGAGGGCCGGGGTGAGGACCAGGTGAGGAAGGCCGTGGGCAGCGCCCCGCACGCCGGTTGGCTTGTGGGCAGTGGGCAGTCTGACTGCTCTGGACATATTGCCACCATCCTCAGAATTTCTGCAAGGGAGCTCCTGGTGCTCCCACTTCTCAGAAAAGGAAACAGGCTCAGAGACGTTCAGGGACTTTGCCAAGGTCACGTAGCCCGCGAGTGCAGAGCCAGGAGCCACAGAGGCGCGCGGGCCACAGCCCTGTCCCCAGCGGCTCCAGGCTGGTGGGAAAGCAGTGATGTTCAGAGCAGGAGGGACCCTAGGGGAGGTCCTGGGGACCCCGAGGAGGGGAGCGCTGCAGCCTGCATGGACTGGCGGCTCGAGATGGGCCTTCGGGGGCCAGGCGGAACTTCTCGAGGCGCCCCCATTTCTCGAGGTGCCCCCATTGAACGTGGGGCCGCCTGGAGGGCCTGGATTTCGGGCCTGGGACGAGGGCCGTGGGCAGAGTGCCCGGCCAAGGGGCTGGCCCCGGCGTGGCCGCCCTCCGGGAGGCCCGGCTCGCGGCTCACCCTCCGCTGGTGGGTTCTGGCAGGGGCACGCGGGGGCCGGCCTGGGGCTGGGAGGGGCCTGGGGGGGCCGCGTGGGCCCTGAGCACACCCCCGCCGGCAGGGAGACGTGGTGCGGCTGTTCCACGCGGAGCAGGAGAAGTTCCTGACGTGCGACGAGTACAAGGGCAAGCTGCAGGTGTTCCTGCGCACCACGCTGCGCCAGTCCGCCACCTCGGCCACCAGCTCCAACGCCCTCTGGGAGGTGGAGGTCAGAGCCCTGGGCCCTTCTCCCCCGCCCCACCCCTCCTTTCCCCGTCCACCTCCTCCGTGAGCCCCGTTGGGGGCCAAGGCACCAGGGAGGGGCCGGGCCCTCACCCAGCCCGGCCTCCGGGCCTCCTGGAGGGGTGTCTCCCGGGGACAGCCCCCCCCCACCCGCCAGCCCGTCTCCTTCCTGCCTCACCCCTGCACCCCACCCCAGGTCGTGCACCACGACCCCTGCCGTGGGGGAGCGGGCCACTGGAACGGCCTGTACCGCTTCAAGCACCTGGCCACCGGCAACTACCTGGCCGCCGAGGTGAGCGGGAGGTGGACGGCGCGTGGGAGCTCGGGCCCTGCGTGTGCACGTGTGGGGTGCAACCTGTGGGCGTGCATGCGCCCACGCCGCTGCACGCACAGGCGCCGGTACCCCGGCCGGTGTGCACTCGTGCGTTTGTTTAACGAATATTACCAAATAAGCGTGCTGGCGCAAGTAAGCCTGCACATCGTTCCTGTGCACCCACTATGTGCCAGGCACGCCTCTGGGCTCTGGGGATCCAGCGGTGAACGAAGTCCCCGGCCCTGTGGGACTTCAGTTCACATGGGTGTCTGTCACGGGCGTGTGCGTGTTGGGACAGGCGTGTGTGTTGGTGTATTTGTGTGTTCATTTGTGGGTCTACCCGTAGGGGCTGTGAAAGGGGGGTCCCACTGGTGGCTCCCCAAGAGTGATGAGGGCCTTGGGGTGGGCAGCAGGGGGCCTAGGAGGGCCTCATTGGAGGTGGGTGGCCCAGTGTCTCGCCCCCCCTCCCCCCTCGTGTCTCTGTCCAGGAGAACCCCAGCTACAAGGGTGACGCCGCGGACCCCAAGGCGGCCGGATCGGTGAGGAGCAAAGCAGGGGACCGGGGCCCCCCACGGAACCCTGGGCCCTTTGGTGGGATCCCGGGTGGTTTCAGGGGGGCTGGGAGGAGGGGCGCTCCCGCCTGACCTGGGGTCTCACCCCAGGGGGCGCCGGGCCGCGCGGGCCGCAGGAACGCTGGGGAGAAGATCAAGTACCGCCTGGTGGCTGTGCCCCACGGCAGCGACATCGCGTCCCTCTTCGAGCTGGACCCCACCACGCTGCAGAAGACCGACTCCTTCGTGCCCAGGTGGGTGTGCGCGGGGGGCCGGGCCGCCGACACCCCGTCCCCGGCCTCCCCGCCCACCCCCCCCAGCCCCTCTACCGGGCGCCGCCTCTCCGGCAGTACTGGTGGGCGGTGGTCCCCGTCGCTCTGCGCGCTCGAGCGCAGGCCGCCGGTCCAGGGCCTGGCGGCACGGGCAGGCCACACGGGGGGAGGAGGCGAGTCCCCGACCTTCAGGGTCCCAGGAGATTCTAGAAGCCGACCGCAAGAAAGCTCCTGGGTGTGGCCCAGGCGTCAGCGTGCACGAGCCACGTGGCTCAGGCAGGTCACTGCGCCACTCTGTCTTGGTTTCCCCCCTGTAAAGGGGGAGTAGCGAGTTTACCATCAGCAGGGACGCAGGGAGAGTGGCTTGAGTCATTTAGGGCCCGAAGCCCTCACCTCAATTCTTGGGGCCAGATGCATTTTGGAATTTAGACTGTGTTTCGTTTTAAAGAGGTAACCTATTTCATAAAGGCGTGTGTATTTCTGCTGTGAACGTATATATCTTGGTGCTAAAAGCAATAAGTGGTCTGAAAAAAAGCCTAATGTGCCCGAAGGGCTTTGGTCCCTTGTCTGCAAACACGCTTTGGTTTTTGGAGTGTTTTGGGTTCCCGAATAAGGCGGGCGGTTCCAGTGGTGGCTGGGGGAGGTCTGGGGGCCCTTCTCGGGCTTGGGCTCCTCCCCCTGAAGGGGTCTGGGGGGCCTGAGGGCGTTCAGTCCGGTGGAAGAGGTGAGGCTGTGAGGAAGGGCAGGCGGGAGGCAGTGAGGACGCGCTGCGGGGAAGGGCAGGCGGTGAGGACGCTGCGGGGAAAGGCGGGTGGGGAGGGCGGGCGGTGAGGACGCACTGCGCCCCGCAGGAACTCCTACGTGCGGCTGCGGCACCTGTGCACCAACACGTGGATCCAGAGCACCAACGTGCCCATCGACGTGGAGGAGGAGCGGCCCATCCGGCTCATGGTGCGGGCGTGGTGGACGCGGCGGGCGGGGCGGGGGGGCCCCGGGGCCCTGCTGACCCCTGCTGACCGCTGTCCCCGCAGCTGGGCACCTGCCCCACCAAGGAGGACAAGGAGGCCTTCGCCATCGTGTCAGTGCCCGTGTCTGAGATCCGGGACCTGGACTTCGCCAACGACGCCAGCTCCCTGCTGGCCAGCGCCGTGGAGAAGCTCAACGAGGGCTTCATCAGCCAGAACGACCGCAGGTGGGCGCGGGGGCCTTGCCCGCCTGGCACTGCCTTTCCCGAATGAGGGGGTCGCGGGGCAGAGGCCGGGGCAGCCCGGGGCTGGGGGGGGGCGGTGGAGGTGACCAGGCCTCTAGAATGGGGAGCCCGCCTCACTGCTCACGTCCTCCCGGAACCAGTCCAGTGGCCGAGCCTCGTTACCCTCCTCTCATGATGATGGGACGGCGGCTCAGAGAGGTTAAGGGGCTTGCCCAGAGTCACACAGCTAGTCAGTGGCCAAGTCGGGACGTGCAGGCCCCTCCCTTCACACCAAACACCCTGTGTGTGCTGAGGAGCTCTTTTCCACAGCTTGCAGTACTTGGAGATTCTTTGCCTTGGGGGCACTTTGGAGGCCAGGCTGGGTGGGACGTGGGGTGTGCTCCACGGGAGGGAGGCTGAGGCACGGCGCTGGACGTGTGCTTTGGGCGACTCCGTTGGGGCTGTGCCTTGGGAGGGGCTGTTGCCCCCAGGGCCACGTGCGGGGCGGGTCCCGGGGCGTCCGGGCTGGGGCCTCCCGCTCATCATCCCTGCCGTCCCCTCGCCCAGGTTTGTCATCCAGCTGCTGGAGGACCTGGTGTTCTTTGTCAGCGACGTCCCCAACAACGGGCAGAACGTGCTGGACGTCACGGTCACCAAGCCGAACCGCGAGCGGCAGAAGCTGATGAGGGAGCAGAGCATCCTCAAGCAGGTGTGCGCGGGCCGGGGCCGCGGGGGGTGGCAGAAGCTGATGAGGGAGCAGAGCATCCTCAAGCAGGTGCGCGCGGGCCGGGGCCGCGGGGGGTGGCAGAAGCTGATGAGGGAGCAGAGCATCCTCAAGCAGGTGCGCGCGGGCCGGGGCCGCAGGGGCGGGCACGTGGGCCCGGGGGCCGTGGGGGGCGGGCGTGTGGGCCCTACCGTGGGTGGCGCGGGGGGCGGGCGCGTGGGCCCTGCCGTGGGTGGTGTGGGGTGTGGGCGCGCGGGCCCTGCCGTGGGCAGGCGTGTGGGCCAGGGGCAGGCGCGCGGGGAGCGGGCGCGTTGGCCGGGGCTGGATGCCCGGGTGTGGAACTGGTGACTTAAATGCTGTTTTCAATGCTTTCTGCCCCAGTTTTATCGTGTCCCTCTCTCATTCTGTTCAGCTGTCATGTCTCTTTGGTCTTGGTTCTGGAACGGTTTTTGTGCTCAGCCCCTCTCGGCCTGTTGAGGTTTTTTTTGGCTACATACACCTTGTTTTTCTGCGAGGCGGGGTTGTGGCTCGTGTCCTGAGCCCTGGCCACACCGGCCCTGCCTTTTCTTAGTATCAGGCCACGAGTCGTCGTGAGGCTGTGCTCTCGCCCTGGCGCCCAAGCGCGGCCCAGGACCTGAGCTGGGATGAGCGCCGTCATTGGGAGGGGTGGGCGGGGGTCGGCACTGGGATCCAGCCGGGAGTCGGGGCTAGGGCTGGGGCGGGAGCCCAGGGCTCTGGGCAGAGCCAGTGGGGCTCGGGGGCCCTGGGTACTTAGGGCTATGGGCAGGCAGGAGTGGGGGACCCCTCCTCACTCTCCCTGCTCCCCCAGATCTTCGGCATCCTGAAGGCCCCGTTCCGTGACAAGGGCGGCGAGGGCCCCCTGGTGCGGCTGGAGGAGCTGTCGGACCAGAAGAACGCCCCCTACCAGCACATGTTCCGCCTCTGCTACCGGGTGCTGCGGCACTCCCAGGACGACTACCGCAAGAACCAGGTGTGGGGGGGTGCTCACACAGTCGAGCTCCCGCCTACCACACAGGAAGGCTGGGTTCAGTTCCCGGTGCCTCCTAAAAGGAAGATGGCCCCACAACAGACGGGCACAGCAAATGCAAACAACAAGGGGGTGGGGAGAAGTAAAGAAATAAATTAAAAAAAAAACAAAAACAAAACGGCGGGCCCGGGCGCCCCACCCCCTCGCCTGCTCCTGAACCCTCTCATTCATTCATTCAGCAGCTTTTTAGCAAGGCCTGCACGCTGTGTGCCAGGCACTGGTTTAGGCATTGGGGGTGTAGGGAGGGGCCCAGACAGCGGGGTGAGTCAGTAGGGCTTCTGCTTGGTTTAATGCTCTGCCGTCACCATCCTGAAATCACAGTCAGTTTTAAACAAGGGTCCCACTATTTTTTTTTTTTTTAAGGAGGTACTGGGGATTGAACCCGGGACCTCGTACGTGGGAAGCAGCTGCTGAACCCCTGAGCTACATCTGCTCCCCCCACTGTTCATTTTGCTCCGAATCCCCCAAATTGCGTAGCCAGTCCTGCCAGACAGAAACAGTCGAGGTCCCTGCCGTGTGGAAGTTTCACTCTTAGGGCAGGCAGATCAGGAGTGAAATAATCCTGTGATGTAAACCCACTCTTCCTCTCCCAGACCTCCCCGTTTCCAGGGCGGGGTTCCCTGCCCCAGCCGGGCCCCCGTCTTGGGGCTCAGGGGCGGTGCTCTGAGGGGCGCCCTCCTGGGGCTCCCCGTGACCCCCGGCCGCCCGCCCCCAGGAGCACATCGCCAAGCAGTTCGGGATGATGCAGTCGCAGATCGGCTACGACATCCTGGCGGAGGACACCATTACGGCGCTGCTGCACAACAACCGCAAGCTCCTGGAGAAGCACATCACCAAGACGGAGGTGGAGACCTTCGTCAGCCTCGTGCGCAAGAACCGGGAGCCCAGGTGGGGCCTCCCCCCCCCCCCGCCCAGGGGCCCGGCCTGCTGCTGCGGGCTGTCTAATGCGGCCACTTCCCGGAGCGCTTTCCAGACTCGGCCCCAGCCAGGGCGGGTGTGCCCGGAGACCCCGAGGCCCTCCTCCGGGGCCACGGCCAGGGCCTGACCGAACCCAGCGTTAAGAATGGATTTCACTCCTGCCCTTCGCTCTGACCCGGGCCTCGTCCAGCCTCCCCCCTGCCCTGGGGGATGGCCCGGGGCCCACCCCTCGCTGGCAGCCCCTCTCACCCCGGGAAGGGGCCGCAGGCTGGTGGCCGGGAGGCTGGGGCCGCCGGCGGGGCGCGGGGCGGCGGGTCTCGTCACCTGCGCCGCCGGCCCCTGAGCCTCCTGCGCGCCCCGCGCTCCCCACCACAGGTTCCTGGACTACCTGTCCGACCTGTGCGTGTCCAACCACATCGCCATCCCCGTCACCCAGGAGCTCATCTGCAAGTGCGTGCTGGACCCCAAGAACAGCGACATCCTCATCCGCACCGAGTGAGCCCCCGCGCCGCCGCCTCCTGCCGCGCTGGGGCCCGCCTGGGGTGCGGGCGGCCGGGGGCGGCCCTGCTCCCTGCACGTGGGAACCCAGCGCTTGCCGAGTGCCCGGCCTGGCACTCTGGGGGTGGGGGTGGGAGAGGGCGTGGAGCAGAAGGGGCCGAGGACCCTGCCCTTGAAGAGATGGGTGCTCCCCGGAGGGTAGCAGCGGCACCCCAGGGAGGCGAGGTTGGGGGGTGGGCCCGGCCTCTGGCTCCGTGTGATGGGCGCCGGCCTGCAGGCTCCGGCCCGTGAAGGAGATGGCCCAGTCCCACGAGTACCTGAGCATCGAGTACTCGGAGGAGGAAGTGTGGCTCACCTGGACCGACAAGAATAACGAGCACCACGAGAAGAGCGTGCGGCAGCTGGCCCAGGAGGCGCGCGCGGGCAATGCCCATGACGAGAACGTGCTCAGCTACTACAGGTGCCACTCCCCGCCCCCTTCCCGGCCCTCCTGGGCTCTCCCACCGAGCCCGCCTTCACTCCCCGCCACGCAGCCTTGGCCCAGCGGGGGACAGGTGGGGGCCGACTGGCCACCCCAGAGGGCACCGGGCGCCCTTGGAGCCAGGCTCGCCGGGCATCCGGGCTTGAGGGAATCCAAACCAGCCTCCATGCGCGTGCTTTTAAAACAGCCCCGGGGGCGTCTGTTCAGTGCCTGGCCTGTGCGGGCGCTGCTCCCAGCACCCCACCCACCCGAGGGGGTGGGGACCCACATGTCCTCACTGCACAACACGGGAAGGTGAGGGACCTGCCCGAGGTGACGCCGCCAGGAAGGGCGGAGCCGCCGCTGACACTGGGCCTGTGGCAGGCAGGCGCCGGGCCTGGGGGGAGGCCAAGGGCAGGCACCGCGGGCGCAAAGCAGTTTCCCACATCCTCCCTTTACAGCTCTCCCCAAAGCCTCACCCCTGGCACCCCCGGCTGGACCTCCGGCCCCTTCCCTGTCTTGCCCCCACCTGGGGCTAGTCCTCACCTCCTCACCTTTCTGCTCTGGTCTCAACAGCCTTCACTCAGGTGCCCCTTGCCTCTGCCGCCCCTGGCCCCGGGCCCCAGCCACCCCTTGTCTCTCACCCCTGCCACCCCTTGCCCCTCTTCCCGGCTTCCTTCATAAAGACCTGCCCTGCCGGGGCCAGCACAGCGTCCTTGCGGCTCCTCAGCCACACGGCCTGTTCTCCTTTGGCCTCTGGCGCAGAGTGGTGCCCCTTGCGCCTCAGCGGCTGGGGTGGGACTGGGCCTACTCCCTCTGCCACCTTATCCAGTCCTCAACAGACCCAGCCCTGAGCCCTCGCAGCCCCAGCCCCGCCCGCCCACCCTCACGCCCGCCCGCCCGCAGGTACCAGCTGAAGCTCTTTGCCCGCATGTGCCTGGACCGGCAGTACCTGGCCATCGACGAGATCTCCCAGCAGCTGGGCGTGGACCTGATCTTCCTGTGCATGGCGGACGAGATGCTGCCCTTCGACCTGCGCGCCTCCTTCTGCCACCTCATGCTGCACGTGCACGTGGACCGCGACCCCCAGGAGCTGGTCACGCCCGTCAAGTTCGCCCGCCTCTGGACCGAGATCCCCACAGCCATCACCATCAAGGAGTGAGACGGGCAGGGGACGGGGGGGCACAGCTGGGGTAGGCGCCGCGGCCGGGGCGCGGGACCCTCATGCCTGCCCGCCCCGCCCCAGCTACGATTCCAACCTCAACGCCTCCCGGGACGACAAGAAGAACAAGTTTGCCAGCACCATGGAGTTCGTGGAGGACTACCTCAACAACGTGGTCAGCGAGGCCGTGCCCTTCGCCAACGAGGAGAAGAACAAGCTCACCTTCGAGGTGGGCCGCGGGCGCGCTCGGCTGCCCGCACCCAGACTCCGCCCGCCCCGGGGCTGCGCCGTGGGGTCTCCACGCCCTCGGGGCCCCCAGTCACGCAGACCCTGTTCTGACCCCCGGGAGGGGGCTGCCTCCCTCACACCCGCTCACCCCATCAGCTGAGATCTGGGGCACAGGACCCTGGCAGGTGCCCTCTCTGAGTAACCCACGTGGGTGAGCAGCCCTGGGGCCTGTGTCCACGTGGCCCCGCCCCAGGCCCCACCCGCATTCGGCCCCGCCCCTGGGCCCTGCCCCATTTGGCCCCGCCCTCCTGAGTCCATCCTCCCCCACACCACCCTCCTGGGTCCTGCCCCCTGGGGCCCACCCTCCCCAGGCCCCTGCCCTCCCTGGCCCCACCCCTGGGCCCCGCCCTCATCTGGCACCGCCCTCCCTGAGCCCCACCCTGGCCCCGCCCTTCCAGGCCCCACCCACCTCTGGGCCCTGCCCTCATTTGGCACCGCCCTCCCTGAGCCCCATCCTGGCCCCGCCCTTCCAGGCCCCACCCGCCTCTGGGCCCTGCCCTCATTTGGCACTGCCCTCCCTGAGCCCCATCCTGGCCCCGCCCTTCCAGGCCCCACCCACCTCTGGGCCCTGCCCTCGTTTGGCACCGCCTTCCCTGAGCCCCGCCCTGGCCCCGCCCTTCCAGGCCCCACCCACCTCTGGGCCCTGCCCTCATTTGGCACTGCTCTCCCTGAGTCCCTTCCTGGCCCCACCCCTTTCCCCGCCCTCCCAGGCCCCGCCCTCATTCAGCACTGCCCTCCCTAGCTCCACCAGACCCCGCCCTCATCCGGCCCCACCTCTGGGCCCCACCCTCATTCAGCACTGCCCTCCCTGAGTCCCACCCTGGCCCCACCCTCCTAGGCCCCGCCCTCATTCGGCCCGGGCCCCACCCTCACCTGGCCCCGCCCCCTCCCGCAGGTGGTCAGCCTGGCGCACAACCTCATCTACTTCGGCTTCTACAGCTTCAGCGAGCTGCTGCGGCTCACGCGCACACTGCTCGGCATCATCGACTGCGTGCAAGGTCCCCCGGCCCTGCTGCAGGCCTACGAGGACTCGAGCGGTGAGGCGGGTGTGGGGCCCCCAGCCCCTCCGTGGGGCATGTCCCCGCGAGCAGCCATCTGTGCACCCCGCCTCCTGGCTCGGCTGCGGGAGGGCAGCTCAGGAGGGGGGAGAGGGCGGACCCTGCGTGGGGCGTGGAGACCCTGGGTCCCAGGGAGCTTTCTTCCAGGACTGCTGGCCCCTGGGGGAGATAATGAGGGAGGAGGGAGAGGGGACCTCCCCAGTCAGATGGAGGGGACGGCCCTGCTGTCGCGGTCCTACAGTCTGAGAGGAGAGACAGAGCCAGGTTATCAGGGAGGACGGGGCAATAGCCCGTGGGGGCGGCCCAAAGCCCTCTAAACAAGAGGCACCTAGAGACTGGCCCTGGGATTCAGTGCCCCCGGCGTGCCCCCACCCCTCCATGCTCCGAGCCACCAAGGATTTCCCTGATGCCCCGTATAAATACCCTTGGTCCTCCAGCCTCTCCCCAGATGTGGCTTCAAGCCCCCCGGCCCTCTCTCAGCGCGGCTCTGCCTGCAGCCGACAGGCAGGGGGTGCGTGCTCTGCCTGCCCGGGACCCCCGCGACCCCCTCCTGCCCCCGCCCCGCAGGCAAGAACGTGCGCAGGTCCATCCAGGGCGTGGGCCACATGATGTCCACCATGGTGCTGAGCCGCAAGCAGTCCGTCTTCAGCGCGCCCAGCCTGCCCGCCGCCTCCGCCGAGCCGCTGGACCGCAGCAAGTTCGGGGAGAACGAGGACATCGTGGTGATGGAGACCAAGCTGAAGATCCTGGAGATCCTGCAGGTGGCTGGGCCACGCGGTGGGCGGCGGGGGACCCGGGCAGGGCGAACCCTGGCACATCATGGCGGGCGGCGGGGGACCCGGGCAGGGCGAACCCTGGCACATCATGGCGAGTGGTGGGGGACCCGGGCAGGGTGAACCCCAGTGCGTCATGGCAGGGGGTGGCGGGGCACCCGGGCAGGGGGAACCCCAGCATGTCGCGGCGGGGGACCCGGGCAGGGTGATCCCCAGTGCATCACGGCGGGCGGCGCGGGACCTGGGCAGGGCGAACCATGGCACATCGCAGCGGGGGACCCGGGCAGGGCAAACCCTGGCACATCGCGGCGGGGATTCCGGGCAGGGCGAACCATGGCACATCGCGGCGGGGAACCCGGGCAGGGCGAACCATGGCACATCGCAGCGGGGGACCCGGGCAGGGCAAACCCTGGCACATCGCGGTGGGGGTCCCGGGCAGGGCGAACCATGGCACATCGCGGCGGGGAGCCCGGGCAGGGCGAACCCTGGCGCGTCGCGGTGGGCGGCGGGGGAGCCGGGCAGGGCGAACCCCGGCGCGTCGCGGCTGCTGGTGCTGGAAGGCTCCGCGGTGGCCGGCTGTCTCGCCCTGGGGTGAGCCAGAGGCCCCGAGCCCCCCAGGGGCATCTGCACGCCCTGTGTGCGCACCCCCCAGCGGCCCCTCCCGCTCCACTCACAGGTCTCAGTGTCCCCTCCCCCCGTGCGGCAGGGCTGGCGGGAGGGCGAGTCGGCCTCTGCCCCTGGGAGCCTCATGTCCTCTGCCGTCGGCCACGCCTGGGTTAGGGGCCGGGCCGGTGCGGGGCGCCACCTCGTCCCCACGTACCACTCCCGGTCCCAGGGCCGGGGGCGGGTCTCCAGCGCGTGGCTGGGACCTCGCGGCATCCTGGGGCAGGAGGGGCGCCCGGCCTCCGCGCCTCACCCGCCCTCGCCCCCAGTTCATCCTCAGCGTCCGCCTGGACTACCGCCTGTCCTACCTGCTGTCGGTCTTCAAGAAGGAGTTCGTGGAGGTGTTCCCCATGCAGGACAGCGGCGCAGACGGCACGGCGCCCGCCTTCGACTCCACCAGTGAGCCCCGCCCTCCCCTGCTCGCCGCGGAGGAGGAGGCTCAGAGGGGCTGTGTGACTGGCCCAGGGACACACAGCAGTGGGTGGGGGCTGGGGGGCACCCTGGGGTCGGAGTTTTCCAGTCTGCAGAGATTTCCCCTCCACTGTTTCGCTGAACCGCCACAGTGAGGGGTTAAGGCAGGGAGCGTTCCCTCCATTTTCTTAGGGGGGGAACAGGCCTGCAGAGGGGCCGGGACTTGCCCAAGGTCACGCGGTCGGTCAGAGCTACCTGACTCGCAGCCCGGGGTGTTGTGTCCTGGAAACCCCCTAGGGAGGGCGAGGCAGGGGTGGGATGGGGAGGCAGGCGGGGGTGGGATGGGGAGTGCAGGCGGGGGTGGGATGGGGGCAGGCGGGGGTGAGATGGGGAGGCAGGCGGGGGGATGGAGTGCAGCGGTGGATGGGGAGAGCAGGCGGGGGGTGGGATGGGGAGTACAGGCGGGGGGTGGGATGGGAGTGGCAGGCGGGGGTGGGATGGGGGAGGCAGTCGGGGGTGGGATGGGAGTGCAGACGGGGGTGGGATGGGGAGTGCAGGCGGGGGTGGGATGGGGAGGCAGGCGGGGGTGGGATGGGGAGGCAGGGGCGGGTGGGAGGCAGGCGGGGGTGGGATGGAGTGCAGGCGGGGGTGGGATGGAGGAGGCAGCGGATGGGGTGCAGGCGGGGGTGGGATGGGAGTGCAGGCGGGGGTGGGATGGAGGCAGGCAGGGATGGGAGGCAGGCAGGGGTGGGATGGGAGTGCAGGCGGGTGGAGGGATGGGGAGGCAGGCGGGGGTGGGATGGGAGTGCAGGCGGGGGGTGGGATGGGAGGCAGGCAGGGATGGGAGGCAGGCAGGGGTGGGATGGGAGTGCAGGCGGGGTGGGATGGGGAGGCAGGCGGGGGTGGATGGGGCAGGCGGGGGTGGGATGGGAGTGCAGGCGGGGGTGGGATGGGGAGGCAGGCGGGGGTGGGATGGGGAGGCAGGCGGGGATGGGGTGGGAGTGCAGGGGGGAGGGGTGGGATGGGAGTGCAGGCGGGGGCGGATGGGGAGGCAGGCGGAGGATGGGAGGCAGGCGGGGGCGGGAATGGGGAGGCAGGCGGGGGCGGGATGGGAGGCGGAGCGGCCGCCCCGGGCCAGTGCAGGGAGGGTGGTCTGGGCCACGCTGCTGCCCCTCTTCCCGCCCCCACCGTCCCCCTCTGCCCGCAGCTGCCAACATGAACCTGGACCGCATCGGCGAGCAGGCGGAGGCCATGTTTGGAGTGGGGGTGAGCAGGTTGGGGGTGCTGGGAGAGTGGGGGTGCCCACCCCGCAGGGACCCCTCTTGGGACGGCATGGGTTTCCCCAGGCTGGGGCCGGCCCCATGGTGTAGGGGCCACCCGGCCGTGCCCTGCCGCCCTGCCCCGGGCCTCTGCCGCAGGACCTGGGTCAAGTGGCTGGGAGAACACCCCCGTCCCACCACGGCGGGGAGGTGACGGGGGCCCGGCGCGGACCCCGGGGCTGATGCCAGAGTGCTGAGCAAGCGGGGCAGGGTACCCAGTAGGCCGGCTGTGCCATGCCTTGGGCGCCGGGTAAAGCCTTGGAATCCCGTCATAAAATTCACAAGAGAGAGCACAGGAGGTTAGAGAGGAGGCCGAGGGCGTCGAGATACAGCCGTGAAACCCTTAGGGGGAGCACCAGATTTGAAGGGACAGGTTCGTGCCCATGACCGACCGCCGCCAGTGCCCCCAGTCCTGCCCCTTCCGCACACGTGGGAGCGTAAGTGCTCCTGCGCGGTTTCTGCGACATCTGGGATCTCCAGGGGTGACGGAGTCATCCCCGCGGCGCTCGCGCCCCCTCCCTATCGAGGAAGTGGGGTATCTGGGTCAGAGATTCAAGGCGTGGTTTGCCCCACCTCTGCTTGCGGTCCGACGCCCATCCTGGACGCCCCCTCTGAGGACCCCACGTCCCAGGGCCCCTGCGGGGGTTTGTCTGTGCCGGGAGCTCCGTGGGGACGTGGGTCCCTCGGGGCTCAGGGAGCGGCTCTCGGCGCCCGCAGAGAAGACGAGCAGCATGCTGGAGGTGGACGACGAGGGCAGGCCGCACCTTCCTGCGCGTGCTCATCCACCTCACCATGCACGACTACGCGCCGCTGGTCTCGGGCGCCCTGCAGCTGCTCTTCAAGCACTTCAGCCAGCGCCAGGAGGCCATGCACACCTTCAAGCAGGTGCCCCCCCAGCCCGTCCCTGCTCCCAGGAGGCCATGCACACCTTCAAGCAGGTGCCCCCCCAGCCCGTCCCTGCTCCCAGGAGGCCATGCACACCTTCAAGCAGGTGCCCCCCCCCAGCCCGTCCCTGCTCCCAGGAGGCCATGCACACCTTCAAGCATGTGCCCCTGGCCCCCGGGAGGCGGGGAGGCCCGGGGCCCCGTCCCTGCTCCCAGGAGGCCATGCTTCAAGCAGGTGCCCCCGGGCCCCGGGAGGCGGGGAGGCCCAGGGCCCCGTCCCTGCTCCCAGGAGGCCATGCTTCAAGCAGGTGCCCCCGGCCCCCGGGAGGTGGGGAGGCCCGGGGCCCCGTCCCTGTTCCCAGGAGGCCATGCTTCAAGCAGGTGCCGCTGGCCCCCGGGAGGCGGGAGGCCTGGGCCTCGTCCCTGCTCCCAGAAGGCCATCCTTCAAGCAGGTGCTACCCCGCCTGGCCCGCGGGAGGCGGGGAGGCCCGGGGCCCCGTCCCTGCTCCGAGCAGACAAGGCCGCCAGGCCACGCAGGGCCAGTGCTGCGGGTGCGCCCGGCTCCGGGAGGGGCGAGGTTTCTCAGCCTCGGTGAGCGCCTTCAAGGCGAGGACCGCGTCTTGGACGCCTTCGTCTCCTCTCAGCTACGTCAGTGCCTGGCGCGGCCTAGACTGAGTTCTGGTGGGGACTGCGCTTTACAGTTTGCAAGCTCCACGCAGTGCGCCGGCCTTAAGGCTCCAAATCCCACCTGGCGTGTGGGCAGCCCTCACTAAGGGCAACTGGGGTTTTTTGTTTTGTTTTTTTTTAGGTACCCAGGCTGGGGATTGAACCTGGGACCTCGTGTGGGAAGCCGGCTCAACCACTGAGCCACGTCTGCTTCCCTGAATTGGGGTTTTTGTTTTTACGGGGCACCGGGGACCGAACCCGGGCCCTCCCGTGTGGGCAGCAGGTGCCCAACTGCCTGAGCCGCATCCGTTCCCCTGCTGGGCTTTGTTGCCGCAGGGTCCGTTTCTCTCGGGACTGGTGTTTAGTGAGTGCCTGTTGCATCCTGGGCACCGAGCACTGTACTCAGACTACCCTACGGGATCCTCTTGGAGCCCTGACAACGCGGTTACTGCTCTCATTCCCATTTGCCAGAGGGGGCACGTCAAGGTGCAGGGGGCCTCAGCCCCTGCCCACAGACCCAGAGTAAGGTGGGAGTGAGACTTGGGTGGGGCCTCAGGGCGCAGGTCCCTTTGGCAGCCGCGTTCAGGGATGCCCCAGTGCTTGGCCCTGCCTGTTTGGAGACTGGTGAGTGGTAGGCGACGGCAGCACGTGGCATGCGTCAGTGAGTCACAGAGCCTGGTAACGTGGCAGCTCGGGCGGGTGGGGAGTGCAGGGTGGCCTGTGGCCCTCAGGGAAGGCTTCCTGGAGGAGGTGGCCTTGTGGCAGGGCCGTCAGTAGGATTTGGCTTTGGGGAGAGGAACAGGGTGGAGGTGGGGCGACTCCAGGAGTGGAGGCCCCGGGACGGACGGCGCTTGGAGCTGTCAGAGGCGGCGGCCCTGGGGGTGCTCACCAGGCAGCCCCGACCATGTCCTGCAGGTGCAGCTGCTGATCTCGGCCCAGGATGTGGAGAACTACAAGGTGATCAAGTCAGAGCTGGACCGGCTGCGGACCATGGTGGAGAAGTCGGAGCTGTGGGTGGACAAGAAGGGCAGCGGCAAGGGCGAGGAGGGCGAGGCGGGGGCCGCCAAGGACAAGAAGGAGGTGAGTGCGGCCGCGGGGGGGCGGGGCGGGGCGCCCGGGGGGGCCCGCTGACCCCGGCCTCTGCCCCCAGCGGCCCACGGATGAGGACGGCTTTCTGCAGCCCCCTGGGGAGAAGAGCAGCGAGAACTACCAGATCGTCAAGGGCGTGAGTGGGCGCCGTGCGCGGGGGGCGGGGTCAGCCGGCCGCCTCCACCTCCCCTTCTTCCGGCTTTTCCTGCGCCCTAAAAACAGGCCCGCCGGGGTCCAGCTGGGGTTATTGTAAAGCAGAAGGAATTTAGCAAGTGCCCCTTCACAGCTCGTTGTGCCTGTTTCTATGGGTGGAGTTGGGGTGTGTGGGGCTCCCCGTCTTGTTCTGATGACCTGATTCAGCAGCCTTTCCCCCTTCCTGTCCCCCATGTCCGCTGGGACCCGGCTCTGGTGGGCTCGGGGGGGAGGGAAGGGGTCCCGGGCTCACCCCTCTGCCCCCCTAGATCCTGGAGCGGCTCAACAAGATGTGCGGCATCGGGGAGCAGATGAGGAAGAAGCAGCAGCGGCTGCTCAAGAACATGGACGCCCACAAGGTCATGCTGGACCTGCTGCAGATCCCCTACGACAAGGTGCCGCTGCCGCCGGCCCGGCCCTGACCCCTGACCCCTGACCTCTGACCCAAGGCCGGCCTCACCCTGACGTGACCCAAGCCGATCTCCAGCCCCTCTGCCGATGAACCCAGCCTCACCCTGACCTTTAACCTCGACCTGTCCCCAGACACCCCTGAGTCCAGGCTGGGTGTCGTCTCCACCTTTGACCCTCGGCCCCTTGTCTTGATCCACTTCAACCTTGACCTGATCCCAGCCTCACCCTGACCTTGATCTGACCCCAGCATCTGTTCCACACACGCCAGCCTGACTGCGATCGTCTCCGCCCGTCGCAGTCTTTGCCCCCGAGCCCCCTTCCTAGGGACTCCCATGACCCCATCTGCCCTTAGCCCCTCCTTGACTGCACGCCAGTTCAGCTCCGGTCTCACCCCGCCCTGAGCCCTGATTTCCATCCCTGACCCTAGGCCAGCCCTCACCGCGCCTTCCCGCCCGCCGCCACACTGGCCCCTGGCGCCGTCCTCTGCTTCCTCTCACCTTGATAGGCCCGAGATGCTGACCTTGACCCTTGCTTGCCGCCTCTCAGCCCGGGGTCCCCCCTCGGCCTCGGGCCTGTGAGCCCCCTTGCGTCTCTGCCTCCTGACCTGGGGGCCGCCCCACCCTGCCTGCCTCCGGTGTCACCCAGCACCCTCTGCCCTCCTCTGTACCCAGGGCGATGCCAAGATGATTGAGATCCTGCGCTACACGCACCAGTTCCTGCAGAAGTTCTGTGCGGGGAACGCGGGCAACCAGGCCCTGCTGCACAAGCACCTGCACCTCTTCCTCACGCCCGGGGTGCGCGAGGGCGGGGGCACCCGGGAAGGCAGGGGCGGGGCCCGGGTCCCCCCTCTGATGCCGCCCCCCCCACCAGCTCCTGGAGGCGGAGACCATGCAGCACATCTTCCTGAACAACTACCAGCTGTGCTCCGAGATCAGCGAGCCCGTGCTGCAGCACTTCGTGCACCTGCTGGCCACCCACGGGCGCCACGTGCAGTACCTGGACTTCCTGCACACCGTCATCAAGGCCGAGGGCAAGTACGTCAAGAAGTGCCAGGACATGATCATGACCGAGGTGAGGGCCTGGGGGTCCCCGGGAGCCCTGTGCTGGGCCTGGCGGGGGGACGGGAGGGCACAGGAGGAGGAACTTGGGTGGTGGGTCCTGGGGCACCCGAGAGGGAGAACTCAGGCTGCGGGTCCGGGAGAACTCAGGCTGCGGGCGAACAGAACTCAAATGGGGGCCCAGTAGAACTTGGGCAGGGGGGCCTGGAATCAGACCCCAGGCCTGGGAGAACCCCAGCACTCGGTCCTTCACTTATGACTCGTCGTCGTTTATTTAAAAGTCTCGAAGCATCCACAACATGCCGAGGGCGGTTAGGCCTGGGGGGCTCAGCTGGGTGGCTGGAGCCCCAGCGTCGGGCGCATAGTAGTTCCTCAATGAACTCTTGCCTCTTGAAGGCATGAAGGCTGAGGCTGGGTCTCCCCTTGAGCATCTTGCGGTGTAGAGGGGAAAGGAGCAAATGCTGGAAGGAGATTAGGGACGTAAGCAACGAGACGCCACGTCCTGGAGTGTCGAGGAACGCCAACCTTCAGATCATTAGCCAGAGAACCTGCTCTAGTAACCGACTGTAGAAATGAGCCGTGGAAGTACAGTCTTATCAGTTCGTCATTCACTGGTGCGATCCTTCTGCTACGACTAATGCCGTCGCAGCGTGCGTGCCGCGAGGGTTTGAGTTACAGGCTGTAGGAGCACAGGGGAGGGAAGGGGTGAGCCGGGCAGGGTGGGACCAGAGAGGGCTTCCTGGAGGAGGCCACCCTGAGACAGCCCAAGCGGTTCCCTTGCCGTAGGGGAGAAGGGGGGACTTCCCGGTCGAGGGGCCGGCATCCCCGGGGGCGGAGGGCCGGGGAGCCCCAGAAATGCAGGCAGGAGCGAGCGCCGGGCGGCTGGCGTGCGCGGGAGGAGGGCGCGAGGGGCCTCACGCGCGCGCCACCCGCAGCTGACCAACGCGGGCGACGACGTGGTGGTGTTCTACAACGACAAGGCCTCGCTGGCGCACCTGCTGGCCATGATGAAGGCCGCCCGCGACGGCGTGGAGGACCACAGCCCCCTCATGTACCACATCTCCCTGGTGGACCTGCTGGCCGCCTGTGCCGAGGGCAAGAACGTCTACACCGAGATCAAGTGCACCTCCCTGCTGCCCCTGGAGGACGTGGTGTCCGTGGTGACGCACGAGGACTGCATCACGGAGGTGCGTGCCGGGCGGGTCCCCGGGCGGGCAGGGGCGCGGGCGGCCGGGGGCGCGGAGCGGGAGCCCGAGCGCGTGTGCTGGCTGCCCAGGTGAAAATGGCCTACGTGAACTTCGTGAACCACTGCTACGTGGACACGGAGGTGGAGATGAAGGAGATCTACACCAGCAACCACATCTGGACGCTCTTCGAGAGCTTCACCCTGGACATGGCTCAGGTCTGGCCCTGCGGGGGCGGACGCGGGGCCGCAGGGGCGCCACCCCGGCGTCAGGTCACCAGGCATCTCCCTCTCCGGCCCCAGGTCTGCAGTAAGCGTGAGAAGCGCCTGGCGGACCCCACGCTGGAGAAGTACGTGCTGACCGTCGTGCTGGACACCATCAGCGCCTTCTTCAGCTCGCCGTTCTCGGAGAACAGCACCTCCCTGCAGGTGAGTGCTGCTGCTCGCCAGCCCGGGAGGCTGACGTGTGTAGGGAAGGGGCAAGATCAGAACGTGTATTCGTATTCGCTTGTATTGCGTAAAGAAGCAGCAGAAGGATACACGAGCATGTTAGTTATCAAAGCTGTGTAACAAATACACCTTCCTCCAATGTATTGTCCCACGGTTTCTGTGGGTCAGGAATTAACGTGGGCACTGTGCCATCAGATAGGATTTCCTAAATTCAGTGGGTGCGATGGATCTTGGGATGGCGGGGGACAGGTGGCAGCACTTAATTGCCCCAGGCAAAGCGGGCGTAATTTCCATCATGGGCAGCAGGCCCAAAGCGGTAGTCGGAATGGCCGGCTGGCGGAGGCCTCTGCGTTGGCTGGTTGATCACAGGCCCTACTTGATCTGCGTGAGAGCAAGAGCTCTGGTCTAACTCGAATCCCTGCGAGACCACGGCCTTCAGTCCACTCCCAGATTCCCAGGCTTGCCGCTGCGCAGGCCCGGAGCCCCCCCTTGAACGCGGTGGAGGGGGCTTCCCTCGAGGAAGGACCCCGCGTCCCTGCCCAGATCAGAAAGGAACACCGGAAGGACAGACACGAAACCCAGGTGGAGGAGCCGGGAGGGGTGGGGATAGCGCCTCCGAGAGCGCGAGGAAGACGTTGGCGCCCATCCTCCCGGCAAGGGTGGACTTCTTTTGTCACCCGTGTTCGCCCTGCCCCGCCAGGCCCCTCTGGGAACACGGGACTCAGCTTTCCCCACCTCCCGTCAGCCCCTGGTGGGGTGTGGGGGATGGGGACGATGGGGATGCGGTGGGGGCAAGGCTTCCCAAAGCCCACCTTTCGGTTCTTGCACCGGGTAAACCCATCCCCTGCTCACAACACTGAATCAGCTTGAGCTTTTTTAAAGGGCAGCAGCAGGGCTGTGCGCCTTGGGCGTGGGGTCCCTCCCAGGGCTGCCGTGCGCAGCTGGGCAGGTGGCGCACTGCTGAGAGGAAAGGGGCCAGCTCTTTCCAACCGGCCCTAAGGCCCGGTGGGGGCCCTGACCCTCTGCCCAGGTCTGCTCTCAGCGAGCCGCAGTCACGGCCCCGGGGCTGCCCGGGGAGGGCTGGGCTGCATCCGCGGGTCATGTGCCTCTTGCAGACGCACCACGCGCTCGTGGTCCAGCTGCTGCAGTGCACCGCCCGGCTGCTCGAGTGCCCGTGGCTGCAGCAGCAGCACAGGAGCTCCGTGGAAGCCTGCATCCGCACCCTCGCCATGGTGGGTGAGTGCGCCAGGGCCGCGGCCCCCTCCCCGTGCCCCGAGACCCACCAGCACCTGCTCCTCGCTGGTTCTCCGGAAGTCCTTCTGTGCAGCCCACTGGCATCTGAGATGGAGGGAAGTGGTTTTCTCCTGCATCACTTTTCCAGAGGGGGGAGCTTGTGGCGCTCTCTAACCAGGGTTCTGTTTTTTTGTACTTGTACATGGTTTCCAGGCAGCGGGGAGACCTGTGGCTGGTTAGGGAGAGCTGGGGAAGGGGAGAGGGCAGGGGTCAGAGTGGAGCGAGGATGGAACCCAGAGGCAGGGACCACTTCGTTTTACCCAAAAAGGAGAAACAGGCCCCTGAGCACCTCCAGTGGAGGCCGGGGTGGGGGTCCTCGCGCCCCGTCCCTCGTCGGGCTCAGCCGGCCCCAGTGCCAGCCCTGAGCCGGCCCCTCTGGCTGGCTGAGCCCCCGGCTGCAGGCAGCCCCCAGCAGCCTCGGCCTCTCCCCCCACCCCAGCCAAGGGCCGGGCCATCCTGCTGCCCCTGGACTTGGACGCCCACCTCAACTCGCTGCTGAGCAGCGGGGCCAGCGGCGTGGGCGCCCAGCGCAGCGCCTCCAGCTACAAGGCCGCCCCGCGGGCCTTCCCCCGCGTCACCCCCACCGCCAACCAGTGGGACTACAAGAACATCATCGAGAAGCTGCAGGTGGGTGGCCCCTGCGGGGGTGTCCCTGCCTGGGCTGCCCCGTCTTCCCAGGACGGGGCTGGTCAGCACCTCCCCTCTGCCTGGGGCCGGGGATCGAGAGGGTCACTGCGGGGGGAGCCAGGGCCAGCTAGGGGGGCAGGGGTCGGACCACCCCTCGCTCCTGATTTAGGCACCCCCTTGCTGTTGGCGGTGGAGAGGCGCTGTCAGGAGAGCAGAAGTCCCACGGAGGGCTGGGGGGCTGGAGGGAGGCGGGGCGTCCCCCCAGGGGCTCGGAGCGGACCGCGTGCCACGTGGGGGGCAGTCCTGTGCATCCGGGGCGCCTCGGCAGCACGCCAGGGCCCCCTCCCCGGCCTCAGCCCTGCCCCCTCCCTGGCCTGGGCTCTGGGCAGCCTGTGCCGGGCGCTTGAAGGGAGCACGCAGCCCAGCCCCCGCTGCCCCCCGGGCCGCCCACCGCAGGACATCATCACGGCCCTGGAGGAGCGGCTGAAGCCCCTGGTGCAGGCCGAGCTGTCGGTGCTGGTGGATGTCCTGCACTGGCCCGAGCTGCTCTTCTTGGAGGGCAGCGAGGCCTTCCTGCGCTGCGAGAGCGGGGGCTTCCTGTCCAAGTGAGCGCCGTGCCCACCCGGGGGGAGGGCAGGGGGCGGGCCGGGGGGGCGTGCTGGGCCTGGAGGGCCTGGGGGTGTTCCTGCCCGTGGAGGGGCGGCGGCTGGGCCCCAGAGCAGCAGCGGCGGGGGGCTGCCCTGAGTGCGCCCCCTGCCCGCGCCCCAGGCTGATCCAGCACACCAAGGACCTCATGGAGTCGGAGGAGAAGCTGTGCATCAAGGTGCTGCAGACGCTGCAGCAGATGCTGCTCAAGAAGGCCAAGTACGGGGACCGGGTGAGTGCCCGGGCAGCCGGAGCCGGGGGTGGTGGGGGCGCCGTGCGGGGTCGGGACGCGTCCACCCAGGGCCTCACATGCGTCTCCCCCCAGGGCAACCAGCTGCGCAAGATGCTGCTACAAAACTACCTCCAAAGCCGCAAGTCCAGCTCGCGGGGGGACCTCCCGGACCCCACAGGTGCTGGTCAGTGCCGCCCCCCTCCCCCCACCGCGGCCTCTCGGCCCGGGCCCCCCGCCCCCGCCCCCTGCCAGCGCGTGCTCCCCCCACAGGCGCGGACCAGGACTGGTCGGCCATCATGGCCACCCAGTGCCGGCTGGACAAGGAGGGCGCCACCCGGCTGGTGTGCGAGCTCATCACGAGCACGAAGCACGAGAAGATCTTCCAGGAGAGCATCGGCCTGGCCATCTGCCTGCTGGATGGCGGCAACACCGAGATCCAGGTGGGCGCCCGCCCTCGGCCGCCGCGTCCCCGCCGGCCTGTGCCCCGCTCGGCTGCCCACTCTCAGCCCGTCTCAGGCCCCCGTCCTTCCTCTTCGCGTCCTCCGCAGCCTTGGTGCCCCCTTCTTCCTCTCTGGTTGCTTTCTCATCCATTCGTTCCTCATTCGTTCGTTCGATGCCCGGCCCCATTCCGGGCACCGGGGGGTCTGCAGTGAAGAGCGCGCTGTGTCCCCGGGGTCTTTCGCCCCAGTGGGGCCGGCGGCTGTTAAAGATAATTCCCGTGAGACAGGGTGCATGGCGGATGTGATCCGGCAGGCGAGGGCTTCGGGTGTGCTGGGGACGGGGCTGTCCCTAAGGGCGTAATCGGGGCGACCTGAAAGGACATCGTTTGAACGGGCCCCCGGAGGAAGGGAGCCACGTGGATGCGTCGGGGGAGAGCATGTGGGGCAGAGGAGGCAGCCGGGGCAGGGGGCGGGGGTGATGGGGCCAGGGAGGGAGCCGGTGGGACGCGGGGCCAGGGAGGCAGCCGGCCACCGCGAGGCTCTCCTGGGGGTGAGATGGTGGCCCTGCAGGTGCTCGAGCAGGGGAGGGATGGAGACTTGAGAGGGAGCCGCGGCCGGGGCGCGGGAGCCGGCGCGGGGCAGGCGCAGGGCTGGCGAGGAGGCCTGTCAGCGCCCACGTCACGGTGACAGCCCCGCCTGCCCTCGCCGCAGGGCACGGGGGCCTCCGTCCCTCCCAGCCTCAGTCTGGTTTGGGTGTGTGTCGGGGCCCGTCTCTGCCCTGTCCTTGTCCCCGCCGCACAGGGAGCTGGGCCCCGTGCTAAGGCTGCCTCCTCCGCCTCTAGAAATCCTTCTACAACCTGATGACCAGCGACAAGAAGTCAGAGCGCTTCTTCAAGGTGCTGCACGACCGCATGAAGCGGGCCCAGCAGGAGACCAAGTCCACGGTCACCGTCAACATGAGTGACCTGGGCAGCCAGCCCCGGGAGGACCGCGAGCCGGCGGGCCCTGCGGCCAAAGGTCAGAGAGCGCGGTGGTGGGCGGTTGCGGAGGGCGAGGGGCGGGGCTCACGGGGCACCGGGGGCTACGGCGGGGGGTCGAGCGGAGGAGGAGGGACGTGATGACTTCAGCGGGGTCCCCGGGGGCGGGGGGGGTGCCGAGGGCAGGGGAGGGCCGCTCCCAGCCGCCGCAGCTCCGCCCGCCTCCCCGCAGATCGCCTGGCCTCCTTCTCCACGCCTGGCTCTCTGTCCCGCTGCTCGCTGGGCCCCCGGCGGGGGCGCGAGGTGGGCGAGCGGGCGCAGAGCAACGAGATGGGCACGGCCGTGCTCATCATGCAGCCCATCCTGCGCTTCCTGCAGCTGCTCTGCGAGAACCACAACCGGGACCTGCAGGTGGGCGACCCCCCCTCCCCCCGCGGGATCGCGGGCCCCGGGCGGCCCCGGCGTCACCCCTTCCGTGCCCCGCAGAACTTCCTGCGCTGCCAGAACAACAAGACCAACTACAACCTGGTGTGTGAGACGCTGCAGTTCCTGGACATCATGTGTGGCAGCACCACGGGGGGCCTGGGGCTGCTGGGGCTCTACATCAACGAGGACAACGTGGGCCTCGTCATCCAGACGCTGGAGACCCTCACCGAGTACTGCCAGGGCCCCTGCCACGAGAACCAGGTGAGCGGGCGCGGCGGCGGGGGGCGGGGAGGGGCGGCGGGGGCTGGGGCGAGCCTGAGGCCCCGCGGCGCCCGCCGCCTTCGCCAGAGCTGCATCGTGACGCACGAGTCCAACGGCATAGACATCATCACCGCGCTCATCCTCAACGACATTAGCCCCCTGTGCAAGTACCGCATGGACCTGGTGCTGCAGCTCAAGGTGGGGCCCGGGGCGGGCACGGGTGTGCGGGTGCCGGGCGGCAGGCGCGCGCGCCGGGTGGGGAGCGTGCGAGGTCTGCGTCGTGTGTGTGCGCGGGCGCAGGCCGTGGGGAAGCGGGCCTCCCACATGCGTGCAACGCGTGCACGTTGGCGGGTGCACACGGGTGTGCGAGCCTGCTGGGCGCTCAGGAGTGGAGCTAGCTGGGGTGATCTGCTGTCCCCGGAGCTGGGTGGGGTGGGGGAGTGGGCCTGGGGGCGCAGGCCGGGGGGGGGGGCGTGCCTGGGGAGGGCCGGGGGCTGGGGCCTCAGCTGGGCCTGCTGCCCGCCCCAGGACAACGCGTCCAAGCTGCTCCTGGCGCTGATGGAGAGCCGGCACGACAGCGAGAACACGGAGCGCATCCTCATCAGCCTGCGGCCCCAGGAGCTGGTGAGGCGGGGGGCGGTGCGCTGGGCTGCGCGGGTCGGGGGGGCGGCCCCCCATCCCCCTGCCCCCTGGGGCGGCCGTTGAGCAGGCGCTGCCCCTCCAGGTGGACGTCATCAAGAAGGCCTACCTGCAGGAGGAGGAGTGCGAGAACGCGGAGGTGAGCCCACGGGAAGTGGGCCACAACATCTACATCCTGGCGCTGCAGGTACCGGCCCCCCTCGCGGCCCCCGGGCCCGGGTCGCGCCCCCAGCGGCCCCCCGGGGTAACCGCGCCGCCCTGGCTCAGCTCTCCAGGCACAACAAGCAGCTGCAGCACCTGCTGAAGCCGGTGAAGCGCATCCAGGAAGAGGAGGCGGAGGGCATCTCTTCCATGGTGGGTGCCCCGGGGCAGGGCGTCTACCAGGGGCGGGGCTTCAGCCAGGGGCGGGGCTTCAGCCAGGGGCGGGGCTCTGGCCCTGGCAGAATCCAAGATGAGACCAGGGGCGGAGCCAGCTCAGGGAGCAGCTGCGGCTGGGGGCGTGGCCTGGGGTGGAGGGGGGAGCTTGGGGCTGGGAGCTGGTCTGGAAGGGGGCTGGGGTTCAGGACCAGAGCCCGCCTGGGGGGCCGGGAGTGGAAGTGGGAGCCGGGCCGAGTCTGGAAGCCTGAGTAGGGCCGACTTCCCCTGGCAGGACTGAGTGGGGGGCAGGCTGCCCTGGGGGGTTCTCTGGATAGGGCTCCCCCTCCCCCTCCCTTTGGCAGCAGACCCTAGCTGGGTCCTGGCTGGGGGGGTGGGCATCCTGGGGTGTCGTTCAGAGCTGGCTCAGCGGGCTCAGAAAGCCGGGCTGGGCTGCGGGGGGCTGTGGGCCCCATCTCATCGCCCCCCACCTGCAGCTCAGCCTCAACAACAAGCAGCTGTCGCAGATGCTCAAGTCGTCTGCGCCTGCACAGGAGGAGGAAGAGGACCCGCTGGCCTACTACAAGAACCACACCTCGCAGATCGAGGTGCCGGGGCGGCGGGCGGGCGGGGCACTGCCTGGGGGGCGTGCTGCCCGGGGCAGGGCTGCCCGGGGCGGGGCTGACGCGCTGCGCCCCCAGATCGTGCGGCAGGACCGCAGCATGGAGCAGATCGTGTTCCCGGTGCCCGGCATCTGCGAGTTCCTGACGGAGGAGACCAAGCACCGGCTCTTCACCACCACCGAGCAGGACGAGCAGGGCAGCAAAGTGAGCGACTTCTTCGACCAGTCCTCCTTCCTGCACAACGAGATGGAGTGGCAGCGCAAGCTCCGCAGTGAGGACCCCGGGGGGGCGCCGGGCGGGCTCTGCCGCTTACCCCCCGATGCCCCCAGGTGCCCCCACCCGCTGGCGGGAACCCCCCGCACCCCACCCCCAAGGACGGGCTCTCGCGTCGCGTTTCCCCCGAGGGCAGGCGGGGCTGGGGTGGACGGAGGGCGTAAAGCAGCTGGCCCTGACGCCCGCCCCCCAGGCATGCCGCTGATCTACTGGTTCTCCCGCCGCATGACCCTGTGGGGCAGCATCTCTTTCAACCTGGCCGTTTTCATCAACATCATCATTGCCTTCTTCTACCCTTACGTGGAGGGCGCGTCCACGGGTGAGCGGGGCTGGGGGCAGGCACCCCGGGGCCCGCGATGGTGCCCCGGGGCAGCAGAGCCTTGGGGCGGGCTGGCCCTGGGGACCAGATGGGGAGCAGGGAGGGGAGCTCCACCGTGCCCTCTGGGCTCTGCGCTGATGGGGGAGACAGGCGTTGGCCGCTGGGACACATGGAGTCCTTTTTTTTTTTTTGTCCGCTTCTGTTGTTGTCAGCGGCATGGGAATCTGTGTTTCTTTTTGTTGCATAATCTTGTTGTGTCAGCTCTCCGTGTGGGCGGCGCCATTCCTGGGCAGGCTGCACTTTCTTTCGCGCTGGGCGGCTCTCCTTACGGGGCGCACTCCTTGCGCGTGGGGCTCCCCTACGCGGGGGACACCCCTGCGTGGCAGGGCACTCCTTGCGCGCATCAGCACTGCGCATGGGCCAGCTGCACACGGGTCAAGGAGGCCCGGGGTTTGAACCGCGGACCTCCCATGTGGTAGACGGACGCCCTAGCCACTGGGCCAAGTCCGCTTCTCACACATGGGGTCCTTGACCACTGGGCTAGGTTGGGAGACCGCCCGCATGTCTGTAGCACACACAGGGGTGCCTGGGCCAGGAGCGAGGCGTGGATGATGTAAACAAGTGTTTCTGTAGCAATAGCTGGTCGGGGCCTCCCCGCTCAGGCCTGGAGGTGCAGGTCTGATGGGGGAGGCTTAAGGCCCAGTGACCAGAACTTGGTGGGGGGTGCTCCCGGCAGGGGTGGCGTCCTGGGGTCGCACGCGCTGGGCTGGGCCTGGCCTGCGCAGGCCTCGCTCAGCCCCTGCGCCCTGGGCCCCAGGTGTGCTGGGCTCTCCGCTCATCTCGCTGCTGTTCTGGATCCTCATCTGCTTCTCCATCGCCGCGCTGTTCACCAAGCGCTACAGCATCCGCCCGCTCATCGTGGCGCTCATCCTGCGCTCCATCTTCTACCTGGGCATCGGGCCCACGCTCAACATCCTGGGCACCCTCAACGTGAGCACGGAGGGAGCCCCTCCCCACACCCCCCTCGCGCATCGTGCAGTGGGGCCTGAGGCTGGCCTGCTCCTTCCCAGCGGCCGCTGCCTGCCCATCTCCGCCCCCTCTGCGCCGGGATCCCAGGTTCATTACACACCAGCAGTCGGGACCCTCTGTGCCTCCTCTCCCTCCCTCGACAGCTGGGGACAGCTGGCACTCGCAGACAGACTGCCAGGGTCGCTCTGGAACACCAGCTTCAGGGCTGTGTGCGGTAGTGCAGGTTGTGCACTGCCCAAAGGCACTGTTTGCACTGTAGACGTCGTAGATTTGTATATTGCAGCAATGTCTTTACAGATAGAAATTAAAGTGCTTTGCTCCCTGACTCAGCCAATTGCACCATCAAGGCCACGGGGTCTGCTTGGTCCTCATCCTCCTTTACCTGTACTGCAGTTCCCGGGAGCTGGGGGACCCAAGAGGCTTCTGAGTTCCAGGAGCTCATGTGTATTTCTGGAAGCGTTTTCCTTAAGGCCGCCCTGCTGGGCTGCGCAGGACAGCGCGCCTTCACCCTGCCTACCCCCGCTCTCTGCATTCGCCCCCAGCTGACCAACAAGATCGTGTTTGTGGTGAGCTTCGTGGGCAACCGTGGCACCTTCATCCGTGGCTACAAGGCCATGGTCATGGACATGGAGTTCCTCTACCACGTGGGCTACATCCTCACCAGCGTCCTGGGCCTCTTCGCCCACGAGCTCTTCTACAGCATTCTGGTGAGGCCTGCGGGGGGCGCTGGGCAGCACGGGCTCCTGGCGAGCTGCTCGCGGTTTCCCGCCCCAGCCTCTCCGCCTAGCCCTTGTGCTCCTGGGCTGTGGGGAATGGACTTCCAGAGCCCTCCACCTGGCCCATGCCTGCAGCACAGCGGGGCCTCAAGCCCGGGTTCTGGAGCCAGACCCCCTGGGCTGGAGCCCTGGCCTGGCCACTCCCAGCTGTGGGGCTCGGGGCAACTTTCCCGTTGGTAAAATGGGAGTAAGCACAGCACGCGCCTTCTAGAATAACTGTGACGATTAAAGGAGCTAATGCACCAAGAGCACGTAGACCGTTTCCTGGCACTTAGGAAGCGCCCTGCAGGGGCTGGCCCCCCTTTCCCGTGGTTGCTGGTGTCTGCCCACCTGCTGCAGCCCTTACACCTTCCCCTAAGGAGGCTCCTTTGGTGGCCTTGGCACTCTGTGTCCCCCCGAGAAGCCCCTGTTGCCAGGCGGACCCCAGTGGAGGAACCTGGGGCAAGCCGCCGGGAGCCCGAGCGGCCCTCGGCGGGTCCAGCGGTGGCCCTGGAGGGGCTGACCCGGGCCGGCCCCTCCCGGTCCCATCCCTGCCCCTGCAGCTCTTTGACCTCATCTACCGCGAGGAGACGCTGTTCAACGTCATCAAAAGCGTGACCCGCAACGGCCGCTCCATCCTGCTGACCGCCCTGCTGGCCCTCATCCTGGTCTACCTCTTCTCCATCGTCGGTTTCCTCTTCCTCAAAGACGACTTCATCCTCGAAGTCGACCGGCTGCCCGACAACCATTCCAAAGGTCTCAGCGGCTTCGTCTCCTGGCGCGCGCGGGGGTCACGTGAAATCTCGCTGGCTGAACGGCTGCAGTCAGGACCGGGACCTGGTGGCACTCGTCCCACAGGCTCTCTGCCTCAGTTTCTCCTCTTGGGGTGGCTCGTGCCAATCTGCCTCTCTCCTTCCTGGGACAGGCAGAGGGCGTGAGAGAGTCTTGGGTCTTCAACTCCCTAAAAACCACTTGCTCGAGAGGTGGAGCCCCTGGCAGACCCTGCCATGCACGTGAAACTCAGTGTTTTCAGGGGCTGCCCGTGTGCCGGGCTCGGGGAGATGGAGACCCCTCCCAGCCTTGGGCGTGCAGCCCAGCGGGGGCAGGACGTCAGCAGCCTTCACTTGTCCCCTTCGCGTTGGGCCCGAGAGCGACAGGGCAGCCTCTGGCCCTCCTGGTGACCTGTGCTTGTCCCTCCAGCCAGCCCACTGGGGATGCCGCACGGCGCCGCCGCCTTCATGGGCACGTGCAGCGGGGATGGCATCGACTGTGCCGCGGGCATCTCGGTCGCTGGGGCCCTGGAAGGTGAGGGCGCGCCTGCGGGAGCCAGGAGGGGGGGCGGTCGGCCCGGCGGGGGTCTGACCACACGCGCCGCCCACAGAGGACCAGGAGCCGGACGCCGCGGAGCGCGCCTGTGACACTCTGCTGATGTGCATTGTCACCGTCATGAACCACGGGCTGCGCAACGGCGGCGGTGTGGGCGACATTCTGCGCAAGCCCTCCAAAGATGTGAGCCCCGTGTCCCCGCCCCGTCCCTCCCGCCTCGAGGCCGCAGGCCCGGCGGGTCAGCGCCCGGGAGCGCCTTGCCCTTGGTCACAGCCCGCCGGGGCTCTTGGGTGTGGCTGAACCCCTGGGAAGGCCCTGCCCGCCTTCCCCACGCCCGGGCCGGGCGCCCTCCCCGAGCCTGGCACCGCGCGCTGTCGACCTGAGAGGAAAGGCCGCGTGGCCGTGCCCCGGGGCTGGGGAAGGCGTGAGTCAGCGAGTGGCCCAGCTCTGCTCGGCGCCCGGGCCTCCTCCAGGGCCCCAGCCCTCGGCCGCGGAGGGCAGGGTGGGGAAGCTGAGTCAGCGCCGCCGGGAGGCCTGGGAACTTGGCGCGGGGGCCTGGCGTGCGCAGCGTGGCAGGCTGCTCGTGGCAGGGGAGTGAGCAGCCGCCTCCCGCCGGGCAGAGGGGGCCCTCGGGGGCGGGCCGGGTCTGCGGGTGGGCACGGGGCTCACGGCTGACTGCCCCGCGTCGGAAATCTGTCCTCGCGCCCCACCTCCAGACATGCCCCCGGGCCTGGCGTCCTGTGAGCAGCTTCCTGATCCCGGCTCCGGCTTCCGGGCGCAGTTCCCTCTCCGCGGGGCGCCCTCGTCCCTTCTGCTGGGCTGGGCCCGGCGTCCCCCGTGGTCCCGTCTGGGTGGCCTTGCGGGCGGCGGGCCAGCCTGCCTGTGCCCCCGCAGGAGTCCCTCTTCCCGGCCCGCGTGGTCTACGACCTCCTGTTCTTCTTCATCGTCATCATCATCGTGCTGAACCTCATCTTCGGGGTGATCATCGACACCTTCGCCGACCTGCGCAGCGAGAAGCAGAAGAAGGAGGAGATCCTCAAGACCACGTGCTTCATCTGCGGTGAGGGCTGCGGCGCCCGCTCAGCCCCTGCCCGGCCCGCGGCCTCGGGGAGCCCTGGCCGGGCCGGCACTGCCTCTGCCGGCTGCTCCCGAGCTGGCAGAGAATGTGGCCGCCTGGATTTGGCACGGCGGAAGCTCTGCCTTTAAGCTCTCTCTGTTGCCACGTGACGCCCAGTCCGGGGCTTCCCCCTGCCCGGCCAGGGATCCCTGTACCCTCCGCAGCCACCCCAGCTGAGGACAGGTGCCGTCCCTGCTCCCCGGGCGTCGGGGAGGCCTGTGGCTGCTGCCCTCCCCTGGGCTGCCACTGCAGGAGGGCTGCGGGTGTGACAGGACAGGAGCCGGCGGCCAAGTGGCTGGTGCTCCAGCAGGGAAGTCATTCCACAGCCCGGGTGCCCGCGTGTGTGGCGTGAGAGCAGGTGCCCCACGCCCTCGAGAGGCGGCCCCGCCCCCGGGGACCCCGCGGCGGCTGTCGGAGGCCAGGTGGCCTCACGCTCGCCCTCTCGTCTTCAGGTCTGGAGAGGGACAAGTTTGACAACAAGACGGTGTCGTTTGAGGAGCACATCAAGTTCGAGCACAACATGTGGAACTACCTGTACTTCATCGTGCTGGTCCGCGTGAAAAACAAGACAGACTACACCGGCCCCGAGAGCTACGTGGCCCAGATGATCAAGGTGGGAGCGGGTGCCGTGCGCCCCCAGCGCCTTGCTCGGGAGGCCAAGCCGCGCGTTTCTGGAGTCAGGATTGCTGCTGTGCCGAGGCCCTGCGGCCGAGGTTGCTGGCGCCCCCAGGGCCCTGTCCGCGCTGACCTGGCCGGGCGAGGGGTGCGGGCAGCCGCAGACACGCGTGGAGAGGCCGGCGGGCGGCGGGAGCAGCTGGAGCCCTCCCCGCGGGCCCTGCCGGCCGCCCGCTGCCCCCCACGCGGGCGCTGGCTTCAGGAGAAAGTCCACGGCAAGCCCTCGGCCTGACAGGACACGTGGTGACCCTGCCCGTGGCCGCTGCTCTGGGGACCCCCCAGGGGAGCCTCTGCTAGCTCGAGAGGAGGGAGGACAGCTGTGCCCCAAAGTCTGGATGGTCCCAGGCTAGGAGGAGCCTGGAGGACCTTTGTAAAGTACAGACTTGGGAAGGAATAAAGAGATCTTCTCAATCTCTGCAGTAACGGGGGGAGCGGAGGCGGGAGTAATGCTTCAGTACGGGAGCCCCGTTTGCCTTCCAGGTCGCTGTGTTGACCTGGTCCTGCAGGGCAGGGCTGGGAGCCCACGGCCCGCTGCGAGGAGCCAGACGCTGCTTGGTGCTCCCCTCCCCGCGCCCCTCCCCACCCTGGGGTGCCGGCCCTCCTCGGCAGGGCCTCCCTCAGGCCCAGCTGCCATCCGACACCTGTCTTTTGGGTGGGGGGTGGTGGAGACTCAGGGCCTGGGCCCCACCTCTGGTGGGTGTTTAGAGAGTAAACAGATGGTGCCCGTGCCAGCCTTGAGTTCAGCAGCCCGGGCGTTTGGCGGAAGTCAGCCTGTCACAGGGCCGCTGCCCTGAACCGCAGAGGCCCCCACCAGCGGTCCGCGGGGACCCAGGCCAGCGCCATTTTCCCAGGACATGGCCCTGGCCGCGCTTGGGACAAGGCCGTGGCGGAAGACCTCCCATGCGATGTTGCTCCATGCGGCCGCCCAGGCTGGGCCGCCTGCTCACCCCTCACCCCTCCAGCCGCCCACTCACCCTCCTGCCGCCCGCTCACCCTCCGGCCGCCCGCTCACCCTCCTGCCGCCCGCTCACCCTCCGGCCGCCCGCTCACCCTCCGGCCGCCCGCTCACCCTCCTGCCGCCCGCTCACCTCTCTGGCCGCCCGCTCACCCTCTGGCCGCCCGCTCACCCTCCTGCCGCCCGCTCACCCTCCTGCCGCCCGCTCACCCCTCCGGCCGCCCGCTCACCCCTCCGGCCGCCCGCTCACCCCTCCGGCCGCCCGCTCACCCCTCCGGCCGCCCGCTCACCCTCTGGCCGCCTGCTCACCCCCGGCCACCCGCTCACCCGGCCTTCTTTTTCAGAACAGGAACCTGGACTGGTTCCCGCGGATGAGGGCCATGTCCCTCGTGAGCAGCGAGGGGGAGGGGGAGCAGAACGAGGTCCGCCTCCTGCAGGACAAGCTCACCTCCACCATGAAGCTGGTGTCGCACCTCGCCGGCCAGCTCAACGAGCTCAAGGAGCAGGTGCGCGCCGCCCCTGGCCCACCCCGGGGGCCCCCGCCGGGCAGCCTCCGACCCGAGGTCACAGGGCCGGGGGCCCCCACTGGGCAGCCTCCGACCCGAGGTCACAGGGCCGGGGACGCAGCGCTGCGCCTGCGTGCTCCCCCTGCCCCGGCCCCGCCCGTCCTCCCTGCTGGCCTCTGTTCCGGGGTCTGGGATGTGAGGGCAGGTCCCAGACAGATGCCCCCATGGACGGCTGGGGCTCGTACCCCTGCCCCGTGACCCTGAAGGAGGGCCAAGGGGACCCTGGCCGGCTATGTGGGCCCCTCTCGCTTGGCCCCGTGCTCCTCGCACTGCTGGCCAGTCCCTCCAAGGGCCGAGGAGGGGTTGAGGGCAGCCCTCTGCGTCTCAAGACCCCCCTTGCCCAGGCCGTGCCTCGCGGAAGGCAGGCGGCCCCTCTTGCAGGCGGCGTGGCTTCCCCGCTGCACCACGTCAGGGGGCCGTGACAGGCCGATGGGGGTCCTGGGGGGGGGACGACGTCCTCTCGGCACCCTGCGGGGCCGTGGCCTGCCGCCGCGCAGAACCGCAGCTGCGTCCCTGGGGGCAGGCTGGGCGCCGGCGGCCTGACCTGACCTGGCTCCCGTTCAACCCCAGATGACGGAGCAGCGGAAACGCAGGCAGCGCCTGGGCTTCGTGGACGTCCAGAACTGCATGAGCCGCTGAGAGCCGCGAGGACCCGTTGGACGCGGCGGCGCCCCTGCTCGGGCCGGGCGGCCCAGTGCCCCCTGCGGCCTGTCCAGGCTGCGTGTTCTTCCAGCCGCGGCGCCCGCTGTCAGGGCCCCCCAAACCCATGAGGCTCTGACCAGCGCTGGGGGGGCTCGGAGCAGACGGCGCTGCCTGGAGCCCTCGACAGGCTCAGAGACCCACGGGGACTTGGCTTACCTTCGTGCCTTGCAGGGACGCGCATCCTGGAGACCCGCCCCTAGAGCAATAACTGCCTGCCTGCACGCCCTGTGGGTGGTGAGGCGCGGGCCCCCCTCTATCTCCAAGCACTACATTTGGTTGCCGCCTGCCTCTGGGCTGGGTGGCAGTAATACTGTTACTAGTGATTTTAGGGCTGTTATTTAACTTATTTCAAGGGTGCCGCTCCCAGCCCTGCCCACCCACCCATCACCCTCCGTGCCTCAGATCTGCGGACCTCCCTGTCTGGGCCCAGCCCCCGCTCCCGGCGCAGCCCCAGCGGGATGCAATGGGCTGGAGCCCTGCTCCGGGGCCGGGCTCTCCCGGGCTGCCTGGGCTGTACGGGGCTGCGGTGTTAGAGGGGCTGGATTCTGACTGCTTGTTTTTTCTCCTTTTGGCGTAATGTTTTACGTATCTTTGGCCTGACAGCTAATGTGTTAATTGCCTTAAATAAATTAATAGAAATGGAGTCCACTGAAAAGGGATGGTGTTTCCTGCACTCCCCCGGGGCAGTGGGGAGGATGTGGCACTCTGGCGGAGGACGTGCGGTGCCCCGGTCCAGGCCTCGGGATGCTCCAGTGGCGTCCCTGCAGGGATTCCTAACGCGGCGGAAAAAGGCATGTTTTATTTTAGGCACTGACAAACCTCCTGAGGAGTGTAGGACTAAGGTCAGGAGCCTGCCTTCTCCCGTTCTGACCACTGAGGGTGCTGTCGGCCCCTGCCCTGCCCTTCTCTCAGCTGTTCTGGACAGAAGCAAGCTCAAGTAGGGCACGTGCACGTTTATGGTGACAGCAAAGGGTCATGGAGTAGTAAGGGGACCCTGTGTGTCCCCAGGCAGCAGGGCCTCTGTCCTGTGGCCTCCCGTACAACACTGAAGCCAACTGTAATCCCAGGAGTCAGCTGGGCCAGGCCTGTTGAGCGTCCCTCTGTCCCTATGCCAGCTTGGGGCAGTGGACCGAGCGCCAGCCTTCTCTGAGTCAGTGGGAACGAGCGTGTGCTCTGCTTTACCACCTCCCCGCTGCTTTCTGTTTGCAACAGGATGCCTTTTTCAATATTTACCGCTATGTTTGGCTCCGTCCCAAGACTTCCTACAACAAAAGGGAGCCCGAGACTCTTGCCAGGAGACGGCCAGACCCTGTTAGCGAGGTGGGGGCTCCTGTGACCCTGCAGGAAGCACCTTGTCCCAAGGCCCCGTGACCCTCCCTGCTGGCCAGGAGAGACGAGGCTTCCTCTCCCAGGAGCCTTCCCTGCCCTTGACCGATGGCCGTGGCCGACAGCGTGACACCCCTTCTCAGGCGAATCTTTCAAGAGCAGCAAGAATTTCCTTCTAGTGAAGGCCATACGAGATTCCCTAACCAGGAAGTCAAGGGAAATCAGGGCGGTTTTATTTATGACGGTGACCACCAAGACTCTACACTTAGGTCTGGGGGCGAGACAAGGACCGAGCCCAGACCTTCTGCTTCTCTTCAGATCTCTTGGGGGTAAACTTCTCCTGCAGTTTCTTCCACATGCCTTTATTCATTTCCTTAAACCCTTCCAAGGTGTCTGCAAAAAAGAAAAGCAAATAAAGAAATAAGAGACTGAAGGCTAAAACTTTATTCCATAGATTGGCCCCACAGTGCTTTCCCAATACAAGCTCGCCCTGATTTATGCATAGTGTGTTCAGGACACGGGGAGGTTTAAGTCGAGCATTTGAAAGGCAAATCAAATAGGGTGATATGAAAATAGCTGCCAACATTTACTGAGCATCTGTGCACAGAGCACCGTGCTAAGCACACACCGACTTTACCGTCAGGTGTGGAAGCTTGAGGCAAGGGAGAGTTAATGGCTTGCTCAGTTTCACAGCTAGGCAGTGGGATTTGAACCCAGGCACTGGGGGTCACATGCTGAGAGCTGAGCAGGTGTCCGGATGGGAGAAGGACCTGGGCTTGAGTCCTTGGTCTGTCATTTCCCTGCAGTGTCATCCTGAAAAAGTCACTTAACCCGCTGCGCCTCAGGTTGCTTATCTGCAAAGTGGGGATAAAAACAGCTATCTCAGAAGTTGTGAGGGTTAAAGGAAATGATGGTGCCAGTGTACCGGCACCGGTTAGCCCTCGAGGAACAGGAGCCGCTGGCGAGAGCTGGTGAGGCCTTTCATGTAAAACACCCCCTCGGCGCTGAAGCAGGGTTTCTCAGCCTTGGAGTGCCGTCACTCTTGGCCGGATGACTGTTGTGGGGCTGCGCGGTGCTCTGCAGGTATTCAGCAGCACCCCTCCCCCAACTGTGACAACCAAAACCGTCTAGCCCTTTTTTTGTTCCATGGACCCTTTACCAGTCAGGTGAAAACCACAGACCCCTTCTTAGAATGGAGCGGCAGGTAGTTTTATGACACTCAACATCGGAGGTCAGAGAAACTAAAGATAGTAAGTTGATTTTTTTCAGTTCAAGCTCACGGACCTCCTGAAACCTTTGCATGGACCCCTTGGGGGTCCTATGGACCCCTGGTTAAGAACCCCTGCTCTGGACGCTGTCACATGTCCCGGGGGGGGGGGAGGGGGCCACTGATTAAAGTCTTCTCTAGGGTATCTAATTCCATGATTTCTTCAGATTTTCATATAACTTTCATAGCCTGAATTCTCATAAGAGAACTTCTGGAGAAAAAGAAATTTTTCTGAACAGAAAAGGTAACTTAGCTTGTTCACTAACAATGCAATACCTAAATCAGGACGCGTGCTGCGCCTTAGCCGTACCCCAGCATTCCACCCCGTACCCCAGCATTCCACCCCGGCTCTTCTGAGTCCCTCGGGGGGCAGGAGACATCCCTGTCCCCCTAGAGGCCACGAGGCCTCCATGAGTCTCCCATGACCCTGAGCCCAGGGCGGATGCCCTCGTGGCCCAGGCCACGGGCCACGTTTCCGACAAGCCGGGCCACAAACCCTCCACTGCCAGGGGCTGCAGGTCTTTCCTTGCCCTGTCAGAGGAAATGTTCAGTAAGCTGATTTCCAAGTAGTCGCAGCAAAAACAGAAGGCTTGCTGTGAAAACAAAGTAATAGCAGATTTCCTGGAGCTGAACTCCCAGCCCAAACAAGCTGCAGCCTGGGTGGGGCGCCTTCCATCCCCTGAGGGGTAACACCGACAGGTGGGTGGCTGGGCCTGCGGAGCTCATCTCAAGTTCAAACTTGGCTCAAACTTTCTGGGACCCTCACAACACACCTTACAGCAATGCTGGCAAGTACATGGGCCGAGGGACATGGGAGTCAGTACGTACATTTTTAAAAAGCATTGCCGGTAATTATGCCTGGCCAAAATACCCTCACCCCCAGTTTTTCAGAGTACTATGATAAACGAGGGTCAGGATCGACACACAATAGCAGGAGACGCCACCAGGATTTGAGAGTTTTCTGGGAGGCTAAATCCCCAGAACTGGGCTGCTGCAGATTGCCAGAGGAATAGGAAAGAGAAATTTCTAGAGCACCACAAGGTGAACTGTGCCCTCCCAGAAAAGGTTAGCTCATTTTTGTATACAATATTCTTGGCAATAAAAATAGTAATTTTCCAGAACCTGCCTACTGGGCCTCCCCTGTTGGTGACAATGGGGATGTGTGTGGGGGGGCTCGGCAGGGCATGCCAAGATGCGAAGCACTCCCAGTCACACCCACACCCGGCCCAACAGACCTCGCCCCCTGGGCCGGATAACTAAGGCGGATATCCCCCTACACGCTTACTGAATGGCTTTTTTTGTTTTAATTAAAACTCTTATTGTTTATAAGACCCCTTAGGACCATAAAAATAAAATTATTTTCCTTCCATCCTGATTTCAACTACTTCCATTTGGCAAACACAGTATTCCCCTGTTCCCTGCTGCCCAGCCTCAAATTTAAAAGCACTAGAGATGGAGTTTCTTTTTTAAATAATGCCTTTGACCTTCTCCACATTCTATGGCCAAAAGACATGAGCCCTGTAGCTTCAGAAATTCCTCTGGGCTATTCCACAAGACTTTCCATCAACGCAAAGGTGTCTTATTAGACAATTCCCCGTGGCCACTCCACCTCAAAGCCCCGCCTGCACACCGACCAGGAAGGACAGCTGTGCTCGCAGTACCTGTGGCCAGGACGAGCTTGTACTCTTCCACGGAGAGGCCGCTGAAGCTGGTGTCTCGGGGGCGAGGGTACTGGTCACCGGAGACGACAGGAAGAGAGGAGGGAGGGAGAGAGGATTAACGGTTCTGCAGCACCACCCTGAGGCCTGATGACCCCTGGGGGAGAGGGCTGGCGAGAGCAGCCCCGTGGTCGTGGACGTCAGCCGGCCCCACAGGAGCGCCACTGGCTGGGTGCTGGCTGGGTGCTGCCTGGGGCAGGCGGCCCTGACTTGAATGTGCGCTCTGGCCATGCTGGGAGGACGCCGGCGCCGAGTCAGGAGTTCTGGCGGTGCTGGGTGATGCCCAGGGGCCGCCCGGCTGCACTCTGAGCAGTGAGGATTTGGAACAATCCCGTTGCCCGGGGCCAGGCTTCTTTTTCTGGTCTATCTGTGGACTTGTGGAGCACATTTTTCAAGCCTGGGAAAACCCACATAAAATAGGAATTTGACAGTAGTCACGCCAGGGCCTGAGCTTTGTCTGATGGGACTTTCCCAGTCACCCCATCTTTCTTGCCAGCGTGTGGGGAAATGCCAGTTCTCTCAGACTGGATGGAATAAAGCTTAAACGTATGAGGCCTAAGAGCTGTCCGATACTTCCAGGAACACAAGCTGGCATATAAAACGTGCCTTTTCTTCAGGTGACCACAAAGCCTCCACCAGGCACCTTTGTTGGCTTGGATGAAATTACTGGTTACATTTAGAAAATAACAAAACCCCAGTTCTTTACAAAACATCGTATCATCAAATTTTCCCTCATTCTTAGGTCGTTCCCAGTCAGGAGGGCGGGGGACACAAAAGGCCGGGCCCACTCACCTTGTGTTTGTAGTAGTTGGAATGGAGTCGTGCTAAGCTCTCATACATCTGATCGCAGGCCTCGGGCTCTGCAATCTGAAAAACAAAGACCCCCAGGAAGTGAGCAGCTGGGCCCTGCCCCCGCCGGCGCCTTGCCAGGGGCCCTAACCTGAATTGGACATGGGCCTGGAGCCGGCACTCCGGCTCGCTGTGCCGCGCTCTGCGGGGAGCGAAGCTGGCCCACGGCTCCCGCTACTCGCAATCACCAATTTGGAGCAATAACTCCACCCCACGACCCTCCAGGCTGCCAAGACCGCCGTCAACCAGCCTGCGAGCACACGCTTGTGGAGCACCCGTGCCTCGCACAGCGCCACGCACAATAAAAACAGCTAGAGAGGCGGGGCCGGGCGACGAGAACTCGGAGGGGAGGCCCCATGCCGGAGCGGTCTGTGTGAGGATGAGCGGGGCTGAGCGGGGCCCTGCGAGGTGCGCAGGACCTGGGGGAACAGCGCGGGGGCAGGGAGAGGGCCTGCCAGGGCAGAGAGGGCAGGACCGCACCGGGGCTTCCGCCCAGGCTGGTCCTGAGGGCCTGGACACAGAGCAGCCTGTGCCAGGGAAAAAATACTCAGGATGAAATGTATTAAAGATTCTTTTATGAAAGGAAAAAAAAAATCACCTGTGGTTAGCAGAAGCTGCTGTGATTTTATGGGGAGGAAAGAATCATGACGTGCTTTAAGATGAGCTGGGTGGCCTGAAGTGAGCCAGGACGGGGAGCTCAGTTAGGGGGTGCTCAAAGGGACCCGACCTCGGAGGTGGAGGTCACACGAGCGGAGGCGGGGAGGAGAAGCTGGAAAGCAGAGGGGGCAGGCTGGGGCAGGCTGGGGCAGCGGGCCCTCTCCCCTCTGCCTCTGCTCCTTGCAGGTGGAGCTCTGACCTCAGGCTGCCCAGAACTCGGAGGCCTCCCCGGGACAAAACTTTCTCTTTTAGGCTTTTGCCCCCCAGAAACGCAAATGATAGATTTCTCCAACTTAAATCCTTTCTCCAAGAAGGCAGAGTGTAAATAAATCAGTAGCTAAGGCTTCTGACAAGGCAGCTCCACTCCTGCTTTTGTGTGCGTTGTCAAACGAGGCCCCGCTTGAAAGCAAGCGGAAGAGACGAGCCTGCCCCTCAGTTCTACCTGATCCACGCCCAGGTCCAGGCCAAGCATCAGGAGCAAGCCCAGGTCCCCATGTCACAAGAGAGAAAAGTCCAGCCGATGAGGTCGCCAGTGTGCCCTGAATAAGAGTGCGCTGAGGGGCCTGGGGCTAAGGGCTGGAGAGGAGGAGCGGAAAAAGGTGAGGCTGGCCGCCGGGCTCCCACACCGGGTGTCAGTCCCTCCAGGTGAGTCCGGTGGGCGGGAGTGCTGCAGGTGGAGGCAAGCACTCTGGGCATCACTTCTCCAGCAGGCATGCACACCCAAGAGCTAACAGCCAAAGACAGAAGGGAAGGTATAAGGCACAAAAGGAAAAGGAGAATAATGCCGGCGCAGGGTTTTAAACCATATTATTTAGATTATCCAAAGAGAACTGTGGGGAAGCGGCTGTGGCCCAATCACTCGGGCTCCCGTCTACCACATGGGAGGCCCCGGGTTCGCGTCCGGGGGCCTCCTTGTGAAGGCAGGCTGGCCTGCGCCCACGGAGAGCTGCCAGCCTGCAAGCACCACAGAGAGCTGGCGCAGCAGGATGATGCAACAAAGGGAGACAAGCAGGCACAGAAGAACATGTGGCGAATAGACACAGCAGACAGCAAGCAAGTGGCAAGCGGGGGGGGACGGTGGATAAATGAATTAAAAAAACCCAATGAATCAATCTTAAACATCAATCTTAAAAAAAGAGAGAACTGTGTTGGGGGTAGATGTGGCACAAGTGGTCCCACGTGGGAGGTCCTGGGTTCAGTTCCTGGTGCCTCCTGAATAAACAAAAACAAACAACAAGCAAAACAAATGGAAAAACCAACTCAGGGGATCCGGCGTGGCTCAGTGGTTGATCATCAGCTTCCCACATATGAGGTCCCAGGTTCAATTCCTGGCCCCTGGGACCTCAAAAAAAAAAAAAAAGGTAATTGTACACTTCATCTTTTGCATGCTCTCTTCATGTGTGTGCAGGTTTGTTCACTTACAAATCTACAAGACAGTCTCTGAGAACCCACAGTGTGCCTGGCCCTGGGCAGGGGCCAGGGACTGCTGAGGAGGGCGGGCACCTCCACAGCAGGGGGCAGCACACAGCCAAGCTGCGGGCTCGAGCCCCGGCACCGCGGCCACTAGCTACAGGATGCTGGGCAAGCCCCTCGCTCGCGCCCACTTGATAAAAAAAACCCAAACGAACATTTCATCACATGTGCTTCATCATTCTCTATAGACACACCTTTTTCCTTCAGATCCATTTAAAAGTAAGAGCCCGACGAATGCACTCCCCCCATTTCAGTATTTCCTAATAGCAAGGACACTCTCTTACATAACCACGGGTCAACGATGAAACACAGGACATTTACCATTGACACAATACTGTTATCTAATCCCCCGTTCACGGTCTGATTCTGTCAACCGTCTCAGTAGCAATCTCTACAGAAGAGCAGTAACTGCAGTCCAGGCTCACCCGTGGCATTTAACTGTCGCGTGTCGCTAGTCTCCTCTAACCTGGGGCAGTTCTCAGCCGCTGCCTTGCGTGCAGGGACATTTTTGAAGCGTCCTGGCCAACCTGACCTTTAGCACAAGGGCAGGTAGCAGCGCTGACTTCCCGGGGCGGGCTGAGGCTAAGGAGGTGACGCCCCGGACAGCACCCATCCGTGAGGGGTGGCTCCTGTTGATCCTCTAGCAGCAGCAGCTGGAGGAGGTGACAGAGGCCGGGCCTTCACCACATAAATGAAAAAGGGCAAGACAGGAGACCACCTCCCGGCAGTCCTGGGGACAGTGGGACAGAGGAGGGGTGCGCAGGGTGCTGCGGGCGCAAGGGGGCCGGGGAAGACCCACTGGAGTCGCGGGCCCGAGAGGGAGCTGCCCGGAAGGAAGCGGGGGCAGCCGGCTTAAGCGTGCGGCAGGCAACGCATGAGGACTCCAGCGGAGCAGGGCCACAGCACGGGCGGCCAGGTGCGCCCGGGGACGCAGGGACCCTCTGCCTGACCGGACCTCCAGCGTGGCCGTCGCCGGGTGCCTGGGCTCAGGTGGGCGCGGCTCACCCACGGACCCTGGCCTCGGTACCCGCTCTACACCCGCCAGCAGACCCCCGGGGCCTCCCCGCCCCACCCCGTCCTGCCTGCCTTCCTCCCGGGCGCCGCTGCCCGGGGCCCCCCTGCTGCGGGACCGCCGTGGCACCGTGAGGGCTGCCTTCAGGGGCCCCGTCCTGATCGAGGCCGGCACGGGGCCAAGCAGGGCCGCCCTCCTGCTCCTCCCTGCGCTCTTGGTGACCTGGCCAGACATCTGCTCGGCTGGTCCCTCACCCAGCCCCGAGTGGGGGAGGGGTGTGGTTCTTCCATCCCGCTTTCCCGTCCCCGAGGGCAGCTGCACACAGAGGAGGGACATGGGAGGTGGCTGCTGGTGCACGGTGTTGACGCAGGGCCCAAGGACATAAAACCAAAGTGACCCTTTGTGCTCCCTCTCTCAAAATTCCCTCAGTGTTGGATGTGGCTCAAGCAGCTGGGCACCCGCCTCCCACACGGGAGGTCCAGGGTTCAGTTTGTGGTGCCTCCTAAAGATGACAAGGAGAGGCAACGAGCTGGCGAATGAGCAGACACAATGAGCAGGGAGTGGATATGGTTCAAGCGACTGGGCACCCGCCTCCCACATGAGAGGTACTGGGTGTGGTTGCTGGTGCCTCCTAAGAAAGACGACCAGACACAATGAGCAGACAGGTGAGGGAGACATCTCGGGGGGCGGGGGGAACCCCTCAGTGTCAAAAAAACCGTCTCCTGAGTATTTTACATTATGACTGGGCTCAATTAACAATCTGAGAAGGAACCAATCACCTACAAGCCCCCAAAATGGACTTTCCACCCAATTTCCATTTGAGAGTGGGGAGGCATCCCCATGAAGCTGTAAACACGGCTCAGCGAGGGCGGCGGGGTCTGAGCTTTGCCAGCTTCCCGGCCAGGTTCTAACTGCCCGGGGAGAGAGGGAGCCGCGGCCAGCTCTGGGCTCCTCGCCACCCGGCCCACGCTCAGCAGGTGAGAGGGTCTTGCTCCCCACTTCAAAGGACGTCCACAGACACACGCATCTCATTCCAGAAGCCTCGCCGCACACCTACACCCCATGCTTGATTCACAGGCTCCAGCACAAACACGTTCCTGTATCTCAAAATACAGTTTTTCTGATGAAATATTCTGATATACAAGCTTTAAATGACCTGATTCTGCATTCACTAATGAGATTCCAGTGATTGTGGGGCCAACAGTAGAGCTGGGCTGGAAAAAGGCAGCAGGAGGGACCTTATGAAAAATTCAGCACTGCTCCCTAAATGTGAATAAAATAGATGTCAACGACAGTGTCCTTTATAGCTCTATTTTTGCTCCTTTTGCATTTCCCCTGTTCAGCTGTCAGTAAATTTCTCTTTACCATATTAAACTTTTATACATACAAATCTACAGCAGTGCCGCAGGCACTGATTTCGATTTTCAAAATTGAATTTTGGGTGGTGACAGCAATTGGTACAGCTGCCCCTATTCTAGTCACACAAAGGGAGGCATAAGCACTTTTGGGAAAGGGTGCTGCGATCTGCTTTGCTAATTAAAGCAGAGCTGGATTCCGGCCAGGAGGATCTAGGAAAAAGGGTTTTCATGATTTGGTAATGAACTTCTGAAATGAGTTCACTCTGTTACGGGAGCCTATTCCCTTCAATTCAGTTGAAAATACATTTCTGAGCACCTACTACGGAAAGTGTGCTCTGCTAGGGGGCTCTGAAGGGACATAAAGAGGGCCCAGCCGCGGTCCTGGAGAATTGGCAATCCAGCTGAGGCGACAAGACGGGCACACATTAAAAATTAAACGGGCCACGGGCGGTGTGTGATGAAGCGCCAGGGTCCCGAGCGCCGGGCCGCGGCGGGCAGACGGCGGGCGGGACTGGCTGCCGGGCCGGGCCGGCAGGGCAGGGCGGCGGGCAGGCTGACTTGGGCGCCACTGTCCTTGGGCAGCAGAGACTTCCGAGCGGGACCCTGGGACTGCTGGGACCACAGGAGTGACTGGACAAACGAGGCATGGAAAAGGCACCGGCCGGAGAAGATGCTCCAGGCAGGCGAGTTTCTGAAGCTGGGCCCAGGGATGGCGTCGAGCGCCTGGGAGGCCGCCCAGTCCTCGGCAAGCTCTGCGTGGGCTCTGGGTGGGGCAGTGGGAGTCCATGGCCTGCACCGGCTCCTCGAAGGTTAAGGGCCGCTAGTGTCACGGCCGACGTGGAGGCGAGGAGAAGACACCCTCACCGAGGCAGGGCTCGGGCTGGGTGTGGTGATCCAGGGAAAGGGTCAGCAGCTGTCCCGCTAGGGGGGGCACCTACAGCTTTAACCACGCACAGTTAAATGCCACCCCTTGCTCTAAACGCTACCTTTTTTAATTAAAAAAAAAAAAGATACTTAGATTACATAAATGTTACATAAAAAATATAGGGGGTTCCCATATGCCCTGCTCCCTCCTCCTCCCATGTTTTCCCACATTAACGACATCCTTCATTATTGGGGTACACTTGTTATAATGGATGTACACACCCTGGAGCATTGCCAAGAAGCATGGACTCTAGTTTATGTTATAAACTGTCTCCTGCACAATTCTGTAAGTTATGACAAGATATATAATGGCCTGAATCTGTCACTGCAACATCATTTAGGACAATTCCAAGGTTCCAAAAATGCCCGTGTTACACCTATTTTTTCCTTCTCCCTCCCCCTCAGAACCTCCAGTGGCCACTGTCTCCACGTCAATGTTAACAATTCTTCCATTGCTAGAACAAGTCTATAGTAGAATGACAGTAAGTCCACTCTAGTCCATCGTTCACTCCCCAATCCTGAGGATTCTGGGATGGTGATGCCCACTCCTCCTCTAATTGAGAGGGGGCTTAGATCCCATGGGGCAGCTGGATGGGACCTAAACCCTATCTTAACTCACTCTAGCTCCATCTGGAAAAGGGAGAGAGAGAGGAAAAAGCTGATGTTTGCATTTTTCCTACAGATGATTCTCCTCACAACTCCCGTTGTGCGGCGAGTTTAATATTTTAACTAAAAATAGCATAAAGTGCTTAGGCCACTGCTCCAAAGCTGGACGTCAGGGAGGGGGGTCGTGCGGAGATGGCCTCCCCACTGCCACATCGAGGAAGGCCGAAGCCGGCCTCGACTGGGGGACAGAGAGAGCGAAATTCTATAAAACCTCCGAATCCCCTCTGAGAGCTGAGGGGAAGCTGCAGATATCACTTACATTACTGTAAAACCGAAAGAAAGCGGAACTCCTTTCCATCCGGGCCAACATTAAGCCTGGACACAAGACGATGTGCCGAGAAGAGGCTGGCGGCGAGGCCGGTCCAGGCCCACTCACGAGCCGGCGCGCCCTGCGCTGGACGGGGGGGTGCTGGGAGCTGTTGGGGTGGTCGAGGGAGCTGCCTGTGTGCCGGACGAACTTGCTAGCAGGATCTGCTCCTTTCCCTGGAGCTCAGTCAACAGCTAGCTGCGTGCCACCCTCCCCGTGCCGAGTCCCTTTCATTAGGCTCTGGTGCTGCAGGAACACGTGTCCTCCTAAGGAAACTCACACCACAGCTGACGGGCTGTAAGATCAGCACGCGGGGTGTCAGGGGGGTCAGAGGCGGGGCCTGTGCTCCTGCCTCCCGCCCTCCCTTCCCTCTGGGAAGGGGCCCCCCCTAGAAGGCACGCTGTGCCTGGTTTTGACTCTGCACGCCTTACTTGCTTTGGCGGGACCCTGGCTTCTCTAGATGTCTCCCACCCGAAGGCCATCTTTCCTCCACCCACCCCGGGTGGGGGGACACACGCTGGGGCCCAGGGAAACAGGTGGAGTAAACACAGGGGCAGGTTTTAATCTCTTTGCCAAAGTCGGCCACGGTCCCAAAAGATCTGGGCAGGGAATGGAGGGGAAGGGAGGGCCTTGGTGCCTGTGGAAGGAGAGACGCTTCTCACACGAAAGAAGCCAGAGAACAGCGGCCGAGGAAAGGCGAGGCGCAGGGAGGCGACGCCAGACCGGGGACGGCATGGCTGCCCTGGCCCCTTACCCCTGTGGGGCCCCCGGAAGCCGCTTTATTTTCCTGACTTTGTTTCCTGGTCTGTAAAACGGGAATAGTAACAGCTACCTCCTGGGCTGCTCTGAGGATCACATTAAACGAGATCCTGCATGCGAAAGCATCCAGGGCTGCTGCTAGGAGGCCGGAAGCCCGGAGGTCAGAGGGAACTGTCTGCCGCTCTCCTCAAGGAGCAGAGGCGGTGCGAGCAGAGCCGCCCTCCCCTCCAGCTCTGTCTTTCTGACGACTGGCATAACCGAGGGGTAGCGCCACACCCATCTCCCCCGCCCCAGGTCGAATCCCGTCGCCTGCTGCCAGCTTAATGCAGAGCCCACCAGAACCACCTTTCTTTTTCAAAGTTTGTCTAACTGCCCCAGGGGTGCCAGTGGAGCCCTTCCCCATTCCGGCAAGGGACTGCTCCCTCCAAAAACGATCACGAAGACCAAGCCCAGGCGTGTTCCAACATGCCATCGGGATGGGGACCCACGGCCGTGGCCTGAGTAGTGCACCTGCTGCCATTACGGGCACCGGTTCACCCCGCCGGGGAGGGCTCATCGGCGCCGTGGAACCACCGCCCGAACCACGACCTGTGCCTGCCGCCCTGACTCCAACCCGTGGGCCTTCCGCTGCTAACGGACTCCTTCCCTAGGCGATGGCAAAGAACAACTCCAAAAAAGAATGCGCGCTCCTCTCCTGGCTCCTCTCCACTAACATTCAAGGGAGCGGAGGCCACGTCAGGCAGCGCGCTTGCAGACAGGGACCGAGCTCTGCTGTCTCTTCTGCCAGCTGGTTCCCCCACCTGAATTTCAGAATAAACGATTGTCTGCCCAACTGTAAGCTCCTTGGTAAGGGTCAGGTTGTGCATCTTTTCTGCTGTTCCTGCAGTTCCCCAAACAGAGTAAGCGCTCAAACTAATCCTCACCACTCAGGACACAGCAGTCCTCTTTCCACTCTGCACCACTTCTCTCCATCTAGTCCTGCGTAATCTGCAACTATTTTCAAACCATTCATGTCATGAGCCCTCACCGATCATTCATCTGTTCTGTCAGTGTCATTCACTTACTCACTGTTACACATACGCCAAGAACCACGCTAGAAACTGAGAAGAGAAAGAGGAAAATGGCATCACCTCCATTCTCCAGGATTTGTAAGGCGCACAGCCCCCAAAAATCTCTGGGGTTTGCAGAGTTGGGACTGGATATGACACTTGCCCTCAAGATTTTATACTTTGGGCCACTGAAGTACACGGGAAAGGCGGAAAAGCCGCCAAGTACATAGAGTGTGATGCCCACATACAGGAGCCTGGGCCCAGCAGTCCATCCCCACCCGCCACCCAATCAGCCACCCATTCCAATGCCCCTCTTAGGTGGCCTGGTCTGGGCTCTTTGGTACTCCTGCTTTGAAAGGTCTCGGCCAAGATTTGCAAAAGTCCTTTCTTCAGGGTACGTGTGTATACAGCTCAGCTCATGTTTCTAACATGTTGCCTGAGCCCCAGGCTCAACTTGCCATCGAGTCCACTGCCTACCGGACCTTTCCATTTAGAAGTTTAACACATCTAATGCCGAGCTTAAGATGTTCCTTCCACACGCCCCGTGTTCCTCATCTAGCCTTTCCCATCTCAGTAAATGGCCCACTGTCTATCCAGGTGCTCAGGTCAAAGAAATCTGTGTATTCACCTCAGTGCCTCTTTCCCTTTGCCCCACATCCAATCCGTCAGCAAGGCCTATTGCTGCACAACAGCCACGGCCATCTCCTGCGCTGTGCACCCAAGCCACACCACCTCTTACCTGAATACCACAGAAGCCTTCTCGGCACCCTTGCTTCTATTCCTGCCCCCTATAATTCACTCACCATGTGCAACCACCAGGGTGATTTTTAATAAAAAGTAAACTAGGTCACAAGAGTCCCCTGGCTAACCCTCCCCAAGGGCTTCCCATGCCCTGAGGATAAACCCCCCCTCCTAACCATGGCCCATAAAACGCTACCCTTCCAGCTCCTGCCCCTCTGGGACCTCGATTCTTAGCAGACTGCCACCTCATTCATACCCGCCAGCCACTGCACAGCTGCTTCCTGCCGTGGGCCCTTTCTTTCTGAAGAGGAATGCTCTTCCTGCCAAGTGTGCAGGGCTGGCTCATCCTCCTCAGAAAGGCCTTTCAGATGACCTTAACTGCTAACCCTTTATCCTGCCGCAGTTTTCTATCTATCGTAACACTTATCTGCACTGTCTACTGGCTTATTGCATCCTGAACAAGAATAAATGCCATCTTCTACCTAATTCACTGCTGCCTCCCCAGCACATAGTAGGTGCTCAGTATGAGATTCACACAAATGGATGAACCCCCGAGCTGCAGCACCAACACGGAGGAGAGCAAGAACCAGGCTTACCACTCATCCACAGGGCATGAGTTGAGGGCCCAAACCTGCAGCGCAACTTACAGGGGTCCCCAAAGAATGCAAAGCCTTTGCAGGTGCTGCCGACCCGTTGGGGATCGGCTCGGTCAATGCACAGCGCTGTGAGGGAACCTGGGACCCGGTCAGGGAGCAGTACGCCTGTGACAGCTGCCACCCTGCAACTGGTGGCGTAGGTCTCAAACCTGGCTGCACCTTGAATCACCTGGGGATCTTTTTAAAAACAAGGCCAAGGTAGAATCTTCAGAGATTCTGATTCAATAAGGCTGGGGAGGGTCCCGGTGATTCCATAAAGAACCTGGTGTGAAGACTGGACAGACGGTCGCACTCTCAGCAGCTCCCGGGGGGCCACGAGGGTCCGCGAGCACGTGCGGCCTGGGAAGGAAGGCGCGCATGCGCGGGCCCAGCGCCCCGCCCGCTCGCCGGCCCCGCCCCTGCCTCGTCCTTTCCGCCCCTCTCCCCAAACGCCGCTCCGCCTCAGGCGGAACCCACAGTCCGGTCACCTGGGTGTTCTCTCCCTCCCGAAAGGCCTGTGCTACCCGCTGCCGCAGGTAAACGCCCAAGTCCCGGCCCCGTTTGGTCTCGTCCACTGGCCATTCCTCACAGAGCTTAAGAAAACGCCGATAGCGGCTGGCCGCCATTTTGGGCCCGCTTGTCCCCGCCCCCGGGGGTGGAGTCGGCGGGGGCAGACGGCGCTTGCGCACGAGGATCCGCAAGCCTTCGCAACGTAGTGGGGCGGCAGGGACGAGTGAGCATGCGCGAGTTGGCGGGCGCCCGGCCTCTCGCCAGCGGGGGGCGCTGCTCGCCCGTCTCTGCAAGCCGAGCTACTTCGGTCTTTGTCCTGGAACGGGCCCATCTCCCGGGGACAAGGCAGACGTAGAGTACCCCTGGGACAGCTTTGCTTCTTTTTTTTCAATGACTGCACGAGCTCAAGACTGAAAAACCCTCCTCTGAGACTCTGCTGATTTGCATAAGCGAATATATTTGCATGTAAATACAGATTGTTATTCGATGAAGATGTGTTTGAACTTAATCGCGGAGCCTGATGCATGCATGGTTCTCCTCCCCACCCCACTCATTCTCTCTCTTCACAGCCGCTCTTTGGTACTTGGCCACAATTCCTTCTTCAGTGCTGCCCAGCTCCCGTCCCTCTCCCCCCATCCATTCTTTTGCCCCTCCTTAGTATCCCTTCCATGCCTCTAATGCACCTAGCGAGGCACTTTTCCCATCCTTTCCTAGTGTGAGTAATGTCAGCTGGGTTGACTCAGCCTGGAAAAACTTGTTTTACCAAACCTTCATCATGCCGTGAATGTCTTGAATTTTCTTTTCAAACGATTTCTTCACCTTACAAATTTTCCTCAAGAAAGGCTCAGCTCCCTCTGTGTTGTCACCGTCCTGCTCTCAGTACCATCCTCTCCTGCACAGGACACTTTTGCTTCTGCTCTCCCCCTTCCTTCTCGCCACAATTACTTTGTGAAGGTAAGTCCCAGGAGATGTCTGCCTTCAAGGAGTTGACCATCAGAGTTTGGGGAATGAATACATAATCAGAATTCAAAGATAAATGTCACAAGGGCTTAACTGAAGTATTAGGGAATGAGAGGGAGTTGGAGAAAGAAATAGCACTCTTAGCGGTTTAGAGGGAGAAAAATCAGAGATGGCTTCATGGAGGAGGTGGCATTTGGGCAGGGCCTTGAAGCATAGTTAAACTTTATAATGAGCAAGAATACAGGGATGGAGAGCAGCAAGGGCTAGGCCTGGGACAAGGAATGAGAAATGAGGGGAGAGGGGGGAGTTTAATCTGAGGAAGGATCAATGGGTGGTTTTAACTGGGTGTAGCAACAAATGCTATGAAAGCTTTAAAAATACTTTTTGAAAAACAAAACACAAATCAAAACACCCTGTTCCCAGCCCAACAATACTTCCCTGCTGGAGCCTCTCCAGCAACTGTATTTATAGCCACTCAGTTTCAGTGGCTGCTCTGAGGTCCGAAGGGCAAGGTTGTGTCTGTTTCCTGCCCAGCTCCGGGCCGAGGGCTGTGGCAGGGCTAGGTGACCTGGAGCAGTCCTGGGAAACGGGGATCGAGGTCCCTGTGGCTTGGGCAAGAGGAAGAGCCTATTGGGTGGCAGCAAATGGTTCTCACCCCACTTGAGACACGAGTGTGGCGGGAAGTTGAGAGGCACAACCGGGTGCCAGGGAAACCCTCCTACAAACGCTTCTTCCGGGTCAGGCCGTGGCGGTCCCCGGCTCCCACTGCCGTAGCCACTGCTGTCCGCGCTGGACGCTTGCCTGGCACGGTGGGGCGGTACGGAGGCCTCGCAGTTGAGCAGATTGGAATCCGGGCTCGCTCATCCAGGACCATCTGCGGAATTTGCGGGCAGGCCTGGTGCAAAATGGAAACCTGAGGCCCCTTATTCAAAAGTTTTTCCGATATTCCAGAGGCAACAGCAGAGTTTCAAACCAAGCGTGGGGCCCGGCGTGGCTGCACAGGCCACATGCCCCTGAGGCCAGCCCCGAGCCCTGCGTGGGGGACATCTACCCTAGCAGCTGGTGAGAGTGGGGAGCAAGCCGGACGAGGGCCCCGCTTCTGTGGACTTTACATTTAAGTGGGGGCCAGACAGACAAAGACCAAGCAAACGTACAATGGTAATAATAGTTACTGCTCTTGTTTGTTGAGTGCTTGCTCTGTCGAGGGGCTGCTGATATGTATGAACTCGTAATAAAGGAACAGGATAACTGCAGAGGTGAGGAGATCCCGGCAGGGTGCTGGCCCACGGGGTCTGGGCTGGGGTGGGGTCTGGGTGGTCTGGGAGGCCGTAGCTCAAGCTCTGGGGTCTGATAGAAGTCTGAGTCACCGAGGTGGGCAGGGAGGCTTCCAGCAGAGGACTGGGAGTGGCCAGCCTTGGGCACTGTCCTCTGGGGACTTGTTTGTCTGAAGCTCAGAACTTCCCAAACCATCAATTGCTGGTTCAGTTTTCAGCTCTCTCTCTCTTCTCACATTTTTGCTAAAAACTGCCAGGAAAAGCCAGGCCGCCTTGTCCACAATTAGTTTGGAAACTTCCTCAGCTAATGTCCCAGCTCGTTGCTTTCAAGTTCTGCCGTCCATCCAATACCAGAAGTCACTTTTGCCCAAGTTCCCTGCACATTTAGAGCAAGGAGCCCCTTCCTCCCAGCCGTCACTTCCGTCTCAGCCCTCACCAGAAGTACCTTTAGGCTCCTTGTTTCCACCAACAGCCTCTTCCAGGCAATCCAGGTCTTTTCTGTGAAGCGTCTCACGGTTCCTCCCAAATCTCTCCCTTACTCATTTATAAAGCTGTTCCAACATTTCTGGATAATTGCAAGCAGCAGCCCCCACGCCCGTGCCAATTTCTGTCTTCGTTTGCCACAGGGCTGCTGATGCCAAGTACCAGAAATGAGTTGGCTTTTATAATGGGAATTTTATTTGGGGTAAAAGCTTGCAGTTGCAAGGCCGTGAACCTTGGGTGGGTTATTTAACTGCTCTGAGCTTTCATATCTTCATCTTAAGATGGGAATTGTACTCACCAGTTGACACGCACTGAGCGTTTACCCTGTGCCGGGCACTGCTCTAAGGGCCTCTTACATGTCGATTCATTTAACCCAGACATCGGCTCTCACGGGTATGCACTGCTATCACCCTCATCTTATAGAGATGGCAGCTGAGGTACCAGAGGTTAGGGACTTGCCCAAGGTCACCAGCTAGTAAGTGACAGAGCTGGGACTCAGTCCCCTGCTGATGCCTCTAGAGCTGTGCTCTTACCCACCCGTCAAGATGTCTCTTCAGGCCATGTGGTGCTCATGTAAATATGCTGTATTTTTATATTGGCTTTACAGTGCTTGGCCAGGGCCGGCACACAGTAGGCCTCCTTATTCAGGGCTCCTGAGAGGCTCCGGGCCGTCGCAGGCCTTCTTTCCCCTGGGCCCCCCTTCCTCTCCCTGTCCTGTGGGTGGTCTGAGCCAGCGTCTGAGCTTGTCAATCACCCAGCGTCACTCTGGGCACATTAATAGGCACTGCCTGGAGTGGGCTCGGTGGTGCCAGCCCCTCGGAGGGTTGATGACCATTTTAACACCCACCTGCGCCTGCCACTCACTCTGCCCTGAATGCCGCCCCACCCCCACCTGCTGAGCCATTGAACGGGGATTCGGGCCCTGTGGAGCCCTGCTCGCTCCTTATAGAAACGAGGCAGCGGGGGTGGGGGGGCAGGGAGGGAATCTTCAGCTTTGCAAGTTGTAACAATCCCAGTCATCGAGGCCCCCGGATTGCGCGTTTAAATCGCCTAAAAGTGAAAATACCGTTTTGTAATGCTGGTGTTAATAACGTAAACATTCAAAAGGAATTAGATCTACTTAGCTGTACCATGGGGAACGACTGCCGATTATTCTCTTCTCGACTTATTCACCTGGAGGAAATGATTGGCTGTAGTGCCAGGACATGTTACCCCAAAAAGCGGGTGTGGGCTTGCATCAGAAGAGTCACATGTGCTGGGAGGTGGGAAGCCACTTAAAGGTGGCCCAAAGGCTCGCGCTGGCAGTAGATTGCTGCCTTATTCAGGAGGGGAGCCTTTTTTTCTCTTTTTTTTCAGGACAAGTGTTTGGGAATGCTGGGTTAGGCCCGGTGGGGCCCTGACATGCAGCCCTGTGTATCCAGAGCTCCTCAGCTCGTTGGGACAGCGGGTCATCCGCCCAGGGGCTCCCTTCCCTTCGCTCTGCTCTCCAGTCCCATGTCCCTTCAGAGAGGACTTTCTCCCCCCAAAAGCAGCAGCCCCTTCCTCTCTACCCCCCCTTGCCTCAAAGCACCAGTCCCTGACGACAGGCCCGGTGCACAGAAGTCTCTCGATCAGTATTTGTCAGGTAAATGAATCCGAAGAGAAACCGCATGAACGTAGGAACCCAGTTCCCCCAGCCCTCCTCTGCCCAGCCCTGCCCCCTGCGCCTGTAAGACACTGTCTCTCGAGAAAGGTGAAGGGCAAGTCAGGAGCAGGTGCATTTCCCGTTTTGTTCTTGGATTAACTCTCAAACTTCCCGTCCCACTTCTGGGCAGCTGAGAAACAGAACGGGGAGGCGCTGAGAAATGCCTGCTGGAAAGGACCCGAACCCGGCCTGAGGCAGCCGACCGGCGCCCAGGCAGCGCGCTGTTGTCCCACCGCTGCTTCCTGCCCGCCCTCCCTGTCCTCTGATTCTCGGCACCCACGCTTTCATTTTAGTTTTTTCCCTCATCTTCTGTTTTTATGTTTTTGGCCACAGAGGATGCAGATTTAAATCAAGAGTCAGAAGTTTAGATCATTCCGAAGAGCGGCTGATGAGTGGTCTCGCCTCGCCATTTGTTTTATTAGCCTGCTCCCTGCCCCTTCCAGCCTGGTCTAAAGAGCTGCGTGCACCTGGGAAGAGTGATGGGCCTGCCAGGCTGCTGCCCAGCGGCCCAGGGCTTCCTGATGACACTGCATTATGGAAAAGCTGCAATAACACCCCGCTCTTTAGCCTCCTCTTTAATCACGCGGGGACGCCAGCGGGACAGGGGCGGGCGGGCGACTGCCTGCGCTCCTGGAGGGGAGGGTGGGGCGGGTGCTCCACTGGCTTGGTGGGAGCCACGGCCGCTCTTCCACACCGCCTGCCTCGAGGACCGAGTTACGTATCCCCCAGGACAGATGTGGAAACAAAGTGGAGGTCAGCCCCCCGTGGTCAATCAGGCCACTCGCTATTCTGCGAACAGAATGCTTGGTTTCCCGGTCCCACACTCGTCCAGCCTTTCCTGAATGCCTGGCCCCTTCTTTGCCACCTTTTGGGCTTAACTCTCTTTCAAGGACCAGCTCTGTGATCACCCCGTGAGCCCTCTGCGCTCCTGGGGAGCCCTGTCCAGAGCGCTTTGTCACCTAGCGAAGCACCCTCTCATGTCTTCACACGGGGATCTCAGCTCTCTTGTTCAATTACAAGGTTCTTAGGGGTAACGTCAGGTTCTCACCCATCCGTGTTTCCCCTACAGGCCCTAGCACTGTGCTGTGTCTGTCAGGTACTCAGAAATACTAGTTGGTTGGATGGATGGAAAGAAGGAAGGAAAGAGGGAAGGACGGAAGAATAGATGAATGAAGGAATCACAGTGAATTAACTACTCGGTCAGATTTGGAAGGGTCTCCACCACCTGGCCTCGCTCTTTCTGTAGTTTTCATCCCCACTTCTCCCGACCACGAAACCCACAGACCCTTGAGCATGCTGGACTTTTCCCCCCCTCCCCCCACCCCTGCCCTCTTCAGGGCCCGGATGGGGTCCGACCTCCTCCGGCAGTTTCCGGGATGACTGCTCTCAGGGCAGGCACTTCTTCAGCTTGAAATGATAGGATTGATCGTCTGCACCACACAGTTTAATCCTCTATATCATTAAGTCCTATTTTGTACGTTTTTCTTGCCTCTCCAACTCTGATCTAAACTCCCCGAGAGCTGGCTCATCCACAGCACTTAGCAAAGAGATAAGCATGGAATAGCTGCTCAGTATACACTCGGCTGATTGCAGGATTATCTCAGGCAGCCTCGCTCCTTTTAAAACTTGTGAGTAAAGTTTGGAGACCAACTCCATCCACCCCACATCATCTTCCCTTCTGTCCCTACCTCCTTCTCCTTCGTCCCAGATTCTCCTCAATAGGTGGGCTCGTGCAGCTCACACAGCTGAGGGTCCGAATTGGCCAAGCTGTGCATGAGATCCTGGACCTCAGGGACCCCTTTGGATCCAGCAGTCTGGTGCTGATCGTCTAGGGAAGCAGATGTGGCTCAAGCAGCTGGGCTCCCATGGTTCAGTTCCCGGTGCCTCCTAAAGAAGACAGCAAGATGGCATGACGGGCAGGTGCAGCGAGCTGACACAAGAGACCAAGAAGAAAAGCCTGATGAGACATATAACAAAGCAGGGAGCTTTAGAGGTTCCTGGTGCCTCCTAAAGAGGGCAGGCAGGCACGACGAGCTGATGTGACAAGATGACACAACAAGAGACACAAATGGGAAAACATAATGAGAGACACAGCAAGGCAGGGAACGGAGGTGGCTTGAGTGATTAGGTGCCTCCCTCCCACATCAGGGGTACCGGGTTCAGTTTCTGGTGTCTCCTAAAGAAACAAAGAAGATGAACAGACACAGCAAGTGCAAAGAATGAGGGGTGGGGAAAGATAGATAAAATAAATCTTAAAGGTCTAAAACCAGCAGCCAGCATCATTTCTTTCTTTATAACCAACCATACTTTTGTCAGGGACATCTTCAGAAGGAGGCGGGGCCTTGGGCCAGGCTTTGGAGGGTGCAGCAGAGAGGACCCAGATGAAGGAGAGCAGTTGCAGCAGAGTGAGTGACATGGCAACGGTCAGCCCTAAAAGACCGAGATTCCAGCTGATCACCCCACAAGGCCAGGGCTGAGAAGTGGTGGAGGAATCAGAAGTCAAGCCAGGGAACTTTGGACTTGACTGATGAGGTACCAGGTTCTCAAGCAAGGAAGTGGCCCAGGAAAAGCTGCATTTAGGGCTCCACGGTCATTAATAAACACTTCATTTTAAGCTGACCCCCTTTTGCCACACTGCATGCTCTGACTTACCCCCCCCCGCCCCCAATCCAGCAAAGAGCATGCAAATAAATTAATTGCATCATTGCTCAGGCCAAACATAATGAGGAAGGTTAACCTGCTTTGAAATCTGCATAACACATGCCAAAATAAACACAAGTTTATTATTCTTATCCTTATTGTCCAGGTCCCTCTTTCCTTCTATTATATGGGTTCTGGAAAGTTGATGGTAATTATTCATGAGAATCCAAACACTATTATTTAATTTTGCATTATACTAGGTTCAAATGAAGAGACCACTTGTCAGGCCTGGTGCCTGCCTTGCAGATACATGCAAAGATTTTATTAGCTCCCGTTTCCCACCCAGTTCCCCAAAGGATTGCAGGAAATTGGTAAACCGTTCTTGCTATGTACTTGAGCCACCCACAAATTGGAACCAATGTACAGTGTGATGATCAGAATAAACAGAAAGGGTAATCAGGCACACCAAATAATCACAGGTGACCTCAGCAATTTTATTAACAAATTTATTTCCCTAATTGGGTAACAGATTTCAGTGCTTGACTCAAGGGCATTGTAATAGGTTTCCACACTGCAGAGGAAGGAATTAATGACAGTCGTGCGCTCTTCCTTCTGTATTTACACTTGTCCACCAGTCGTAAACATTGCCCCGGTTTCCTCCGTCCTTCAGGCCTCCTCTACTCTCCCCCTAACCCAGCCCCCAAATAAATAAGTTGAAAGCGGAGAGTGGAGTTGAACTTGAGCACTCGTCCTCAGTGGAAGCTACCTTCCGGGGCCACCGCCTCCCCGCGGTGAGAATCCGGCAGAACCACTGCCTCCGATAGGCACTCCGGAGTCTGGAAAGGGACGCCCCTCTCCACGGGGGAAAATGGAGAAACTGGGGTCTTGGTGGACCCCCTCTCATGTCTGGGATTGTCCTGGTCTGCTCAGAGGCGGGGTGTGAAGCAAGGTGAGAGGGGCGGATTCGTCCCACTTCATCTTGCCCACCTAAAACGCCTCTTAGGAAGTACGAGGTATTCATTAGATCCGGCTGCCTTGGAGCCAGAGCAGAGAAACCGCGAGCTCACTCTTGAAGTCTCCTTCAAGTGAGGTTTTCTCCTCCCAGCTTGCGGGGACTGCAGCGTGACAACAAAGCGTGTTTAGAGGCAGCCCTGCAGAAGCTCCCCGTCACGCTGGTCTACCTCGTGCCACGGCCCTCCGCTGTCCTCCAGCGTGGCGCCAGCCTGGACTCACTGTCCTTTCTGTAAGGGCCAGCATTACAGCACCACGCCAGAGGACGCGGGATTGCCGCCAGGGCCGGGTACTTCAGCAGCCAGCACACGCCGCCGCCCACAGGAGGGCTCTTGCAGGGAGGCGGGCTGCTTACCCAGCCGACGGGCCCCGGGGCCGCCTGGCTACCAACCAGTCCCTTTTGAGACTTGTACCCCAGCACAGTCCAGGGGGGCCCAACAACTCTCAGTCTCCCTCTTGGATATCCTGCAGGATCTGGATGAGGTTTTCCAGGCCGAAGATGAAGCCGGGGTCTGGTCCGTCGTAGGTGGCGTGGGCATCCCAGGAGCTCTTGCAGGTCGTGTGAGCAAAGTCGATCATTCGGACGTCGACCTCGGCGGGGCCCCCGGGAGAACGGCCGGGGGCTGTCCGCAGAGCCCCCCGGGGTCTCTCCAGCGGCTCCTGCCCGTCGTAGATGATGAGGAGAGAGCTCGAGTAGAACCGGTAGGAGCTCTGGCACCTGATGACCGAGAGGAGGGCCCGGAGCTGGCGGAGGGCGGGCTCCAGGAGCTCTGCTCGGAAGCGGGTCCCATCGTGCAGGAACTGCGAGAGGGCTTGTCTGAAGCCCTCGGCGGAGAGTTTTCTCCCATAGTACTTGTCTTTGCAGAGAAAGTGCTTCTTATCCGTTTGATAAACCTTATGTTAAAAAGAAGAAAAAAGAGACAATGTGGGGAAGTGGACGTGGCTCAACTGATAGGGCATCCGTCTACCACATGGGAGGTCCAGGGTTCAAACCCAGAGCCTTCTGACCTGTGTGGAGCTGGCCCATGCGCAGTGCTGATGCGCGCAAGGAGTGCCCTGCCATGCAGGGGTGTCCCCCCATGGAGGGAAGCCCCACGTGTAAGGAGTGCACCCTGCAAGGAGAGCCGCCCCACCCAAAAAAAGCTCAGCCTGCCCAGGAGTGGCGCCACACACACGGAGAGCTGATGCAGCAAGATGACGCAAGAAAAAGAGATACAGATTCCCGGTGCCACCAGATAATGCAAGCAAACGAAGAAGAACACACAGAGAATGGACACAGAGAGCAGATGACATGGGGGAGTGGGGGAAGGGGAGAGAAATTATGAAAATAATAAATCTTTAAAAGAAAAAAGAGACAAAGTGAAGGAATAATGCAAACTTAAAAAAAAAATGGCACCAGCTACGGTTGCAGCATCAGAGGCTAACATCATGTATAAACAGGTCTCCAGGAGGCGCAGGGGCAAGGATGGCTGAAGGGAAGGGAAAGGCGACCTTCCGTCACACGCCAGGGCAGCTTCCGCGTTTTAATATGCCTTCTCCGCTGGCCTTTAATAGTAATTCAAGGTCTAAAGAGCCTTCGTCCTGCAGCAGTGACCCTCCACCCATGAGGACAAGGTCTGGATCTCCTTTCTTGTGAATTTCCAACGTCAACCTCCAAATCATGATTTAAGCCTTGGCTGCTAGCCCTCTTCAGTTCAAAGAGGAGCAAACCCAAGCTAGAAAGCTTTAGTCGGAATCTGAAACCACAGCCAATGGCCTTGGAGAGCCAACTAGATTAAATTTTCCCCAGCAAAGTCTGTAAAGTCTTTTTCTCTGCAGATTCTAAGGAAACAGTAATGGCTCTTGGGATAGCGCGGGGTGAATTGTTTGAAGATGAAAAGACCGGCTACATCAGCTGAGGATGGAGCATTCGGGCAGCCACACACGGCAGAGGGGAGCCTGGCGGAAGGCGCGAGGCGCGCCGTGGCTCCCTCCCCGCCACGGTCTCCCCTCCGCCCCTGTCATGTCTTGGCCACCAGAAGGCAGCAGATGGGAGAGAGATGCTGGTGGGGGCACAGCGGCAGCTGCCCCCGTGGCATTCGATGACTCGAGCAGCAGCAGAGGCTGAACCAAGGCCAGCGGCTGCAGGGCTGGCGCAGCCCGAGGGCGGCTCGGCTCACCTCTGCCTGGCACGCCTGGGAAGAGCTGCCTGCACCTGGCCAAGACAGCCTCTTAGGTCTTCCTCACCTCCAGATTCCATGATATAGCTACAGAAAACCAATGCTGGAAAAAAATCTGGGAGACACGATAGCCTCGGCATTGTCTTTGGAGGACTGGAGATCGGCTGCTAAATTAGCCGCCATAAATACATGACAGGCGTCCCTTTCTAAATAAATCAGATCCGTTTCAGAGGATGGAGGTCCAGCAAGAGACTCCATTCACCCCACAAATCATCACACTCCCTTCTCTTGAGGACCGCGCTCCCAGCCTTTCAAGGGACATCTGTGCCACAAATTGATAGACTCAACTTCCAGCTTCAAGGGGTGGCAGTTTCAATTAAGGAAAGCTATAATGTTTACCGTCAAACCGGTGTCTGGTTTTGCGTTGAGTAGACAGACCATAAGAGTGACTGAGTGGAGAAAGATGATTTCCTCCCGCAGCCCCTGCTATCAGCCACATCAGAGCAGCAAAAAATGAAGCATGGAGTCTGGGCAATAAAAACATTAACCATTCCTTTGCCTGGATGTAGCAGGTTACAAGTTTCTCACTTTGCTAAATAGAACAGGAAGCAAAAAGAAACAGAGAAGGTAGATGAAGAAGAGGGACTGGCTCATAAGAATTCAAGGAGCAGAATGCCTGACAGCCTCTGAGAGGGAGCAGATTCAGCTTCATCATTCAAGAGAATGAGAAATCAGGCAGGCATGGAGGGCACAGAGAAGCGATCGCTTAGTTCTTTTCCCAGCCTCGGCTCTCATGCTGTCATCAAAGGTCTGCTCTCCACACGGGCAGGACCCACGTGGCCACTGTGGAAAGTTGCAGCTGCCAAAGACCAGGAGACCAAATTCAAAAAATGGTGTGGGCGGGGGTGGCTCAAGCACTCGAGTGCCCACCTCCCACACGGGAGGCCCTGGCTTTGGCTCCTGGTGCCTCCTAAGGAAGACAAACAAGTGCGTAGACAATGAGCAAAATCAACAAGCAAGACAACGAGCAAAAACAAATGAGCAGACCATGAGCGAAAAAACCAACAACGAGCAGACAACGAAGGCAAGCAACGAGCGCACAGACAAGGGAGCCATCTGGGGGAGGAGGGACGGTGGGTTTTCCACGCCCCTGGGGGACGGGTGCTCTTAAAATACAGAGCATGTGGTAGACCAGGATCTGCATTTCCTTGTTGAAAGAACCGTGCCGGGCACCCTGTAATGCTGCTGCCCGGAAGTGAAGGGCTCCGTGGGGGGCCGGTGGAGTCCGGATGGCCGCCATCTTGCCCCGGGCGAGTGGGGACGCGGGCCCTGCAAGACCCCGGCCACCTACCTGCATGCCACAGAGGCGCAGCCCCAGGCTCGCCGACGTGCTCTGCTCACACTTGCGCATGTGGCGGGCCGCCTTCTCCTCGGAGGCGTCGTCCCCGTGCTGCCGCGTCCCCATCTTCAGGTCCAGGACGCAGGGGTGCTTGTACGGCGACACGAGGTTTTCCAGCAGCAGGAAGCCTAGTGGTGCTGAGTTAAGGAACATTCCCAGAACGCAAAGCCGCTGTGCCCGGGAGGCAGGCGGCAGGCCCCCGAGGCCAGCTGGGAAGCCCCCTCCGAGCACCAGCCCTTCACGCCCACCTTTTCCCCTGGGGGACAAGCCCCTCACCGCTGCTCAGAATTCAAGGCATTAGCTTGCAGCCTGCTTTTCTAAGTCCATTTATTTGGGAGGCAGCTTATGAGTATGTGACTTTTTTTTCCTTTTGCTTTTCTGCTCTGATGTGGAAATTTAAATGCAGGCATGAAATCCCTGGCAGAGGATGCCCAGTTTACATTTTGTGGCAGAAAATCGTAAGGGCTAAACCCTCGAGTCACTGAACGGGCCAGTACCTTTTGGGAGAGGTAGAGTGATGTTAGCCTGGGAGATGAGTTGCAGGAATATTAATTTCGGCGGAGTAATTATCCTGCAGAGCTCCTTGGGGATTAGGGTTGCAGATGTGGCTCGGTAAATACTGTGCACCCAGCCGCCCGCCCGCGCAAGGAGCCCGGGGGTGGCAAGGGGGCATTTCGAGCCTGTGGTCGTTGATCAGCGGCAGCCTCTGGGGGAGTGGGGTCTGCCTAACGGAGGACCCTCACTCTCTCGGGCCCACGGGAAATGCCTGCAGGGAGAATTTGGGAGAAGGGAGGCTGGGTGGGAGCGATGCACCCAGGGCTCTCAGGTCCCTGCTGCCCCACAGGTCACTGTCTGTCCAAGGGACCCCTAGTCCAGCCCGTCTTTTTTTTTTTTTTTAAGGTACTGGGACTGAAGCTTGAACCCAGACCTCATATATGGGAAGCTGGAGCTCAACCACCAAGCCACATCGGCCCCCCTGCGTTGGTTTTCTCGTTCATCTGCCTGTTCTTTGTTCTTTGTTTTGTTGTTGTTGTTTTTAGGGGGCCCTGGGGGCCAAACCTGGGGCCTTCTATGTGGGAGGCGGGAGCTCAACCTCTTGAGCCACATCTGTTCACTCAGCCCACCTTTACGGCTGAGGTGTTGAGTTTAATTTCCATTCTGACTTCCCCGCACCCTCGGATCTTCCTTCTGGAAGGCTCTGAGCTCCCCAGGGCCAGGTGTGAGGCTGGCGCCCCTCCAGCGCCCCCGGCCCGGCTGGTGCAGAGGGGAGGCGGGCAAGGATACGCTGCGGCCTGTTCTCCGGCGCCTGCGCGCGCAGGCGGCGCAGGTGGGCCTGGTGGCAGCGCAGGCCCCACGGGTTGGCGCCCCTCCTCTCGGCCCAGGGGGACGCCCCGGCGCGCAGGGGGCCCTCGGAGCCCGGGAGCGCGGCGCCGGCGCTGCGGCTGAGGAAGGCCGTGCGTCAGGGCGCTCCGCTCCCAGCCTGGCCTCCGCCGGGGCGACGCCGGCACGGGCTGCCTGGGGGGTGCCCGAGGGCCCGGGGGCACCCCGGTGTCCTCCCTGCCCGGCTCGGGTCCCCGCACCAGGTCATGCCGTGTTGCAGCCCAGAACCACGCATCAGAGAGTGTCGCCTCCTCCTGCTGAGGCTGCCCGAGTAGTTCACTGTTTGGTTTGCTCTTGTTGTGGTTTTTAAGGAGGTCCGGGGGATTGAACCCAGGACCTCGCCCGTGGGAAGCAGGCGCTACATCCGCCCCCGGTCCCTTTTACCTAGGGTGTTACTGAGCCTCGCTGTGGGGGTGCCGCTCACTGGGAGTCAGCAGGCAGGGGGGTTAGGCCGCCACCCTGGCATGGGGTCCCCGCCCCTGCTCCTCAGCGCCCTCATCCGTGAAACGGAGTAACAAGGTCTGCTCTGCTGTCCCCTCTCCCTGCGGGTGGATGCGTGGGCCAAGGAGTCAGAGGGTGCGAAAGCCGCCCTGAGACCTCAAAACGCCCCGGCGGCGAGGCAGGTGGGGGCCGGGGGGCCTGCGGGGCGAGGCGGGTGGGGGCCGGGGGCCTGCGGGGCGAGGCGGGTGGGGGCCGAGGGGCTGCGGGGCACGCCGCCCCCCTCTGGCCCACGTGGGGCCTCCCCTCTGCGGGACGGGGATAGCGGAGCTTCCCGACTTGGAGCCAAGAGGCTTACTTGGCTCCCGCGCGCGCCTTCGGGAAGGGAGGCCTTGGCATCCTATTAGCTCCCTTTTGCTCCCATAAATGTCAGAAGCCCCAGGGAGCCTCCCGGTCTGAGCAGGGTCAGCCACGTTTTCAGAGGCTTTGGACCCGGCGGCCAGGGCGGCCGCCACGTTAACCTCGTCCTGTCCAGACCCGGTTGCCCAGGAGAGGGCGTTTCTGATCAAAAGCGGTCACACTTTTTCCTTTATATAAACTATACTAGAGTTTCTGCTCTGCCCTTTTGTCTTTCACCCAGGAACACTTTGCGGTTCCGGGGAACCAGGTATTTAATTAAACAAATATGCACCGGATACCTGCCCGCCCATCAACTCCCGAGATCAAGGGCATCGTCATCCCTTAGGAGGCGCAGGGACGAGCCGCCCCCGCTCCGGCCACCTGCCCAGCGGCCCTCACCTCTCCTGGAGCGAGTGTGCCGGCCGTGCGTGCCGCCACCGGGCGAGGGGGTGGGCGTCGTCGCCGCCCCTCCGCAGCGTCCGCCGTGTCGCCTCCGCCGGCTCGGGGGGGGACCCCGCGGGGCCCCCGGCTCTCCCTCGGCGGGCTGGCGACCAGGCTGGGGTGGCCCCCGCCGTCTCTCCAGAGCTGCACCGTGACGCTGCCTGCGGGACACACGGGAGGGAGGGCGGGGGTCAGGCGGGCTTCACCTCTAAGTGCCGCCTGCCGGGGGACATCACTGTGAACTGGAGGAGGGCGGCCCTGGCCCCGAGCCGCGGGGTTCGCAGGCGTAGCCTGCACCTGACCCTGCTCCACGGCAAGCCCGAGCTCCTCGGAGCCTGCGAGAAGCCGACCGCCACACGGCCTCGGCTTCCCCCTTCTCGGCCCCTTCCTGCTTTAAACAACGCCAGCTCTCTGCACAGCACACCGTCCCGGTCACGCCACAGCCCACCCAGCAGGTCCTCGGCGACAAGGGCGCCCCTCAGCCCTAGCTGACGAGGGCCAGGGTGGGGCACGGGGCTTGTCTGCAGACCCACGGTGGGGCCAGCCCGTGCCCACCCTCCCCAGCCCCGCGCCTCCCTCCTCACCCTTCCTTTCCCTCCACGTCTCTTCGGTCACCTCCTCCAGGAAGCCCTCCTCCCTCAGCTCCTGGGCCAGGTCTCGCAGCCCCTCTTCACCGTGCCATCCCCGGCCCTGCACGGAACACCGACACCCGGCCCTTTCCTCTAGATGCAGCAGCAGCCGCAGACTCTTGGCGAGGGCTGGGAGGCCCCCGCCCCTGTTACCGCCTAGCCGTCGGCAGGCGTGAGTGAGGCGCTGGCGTTCCACGCGCGCCGCTGCGTGCGCCAGCGACAAGTGTGCCACCGGGCTTCTCCCTGGGCTGGGCCGGGTGGGCTCCTCCGCCCCCGGGCCCTCCCTTTAGCCCCGGCTCCTCCGGGGGCGCGGCGTCCAGCGGGTGCCCAGGCTCACCAGGGTTCTGGCCGGGCCGGGGCGACTCTCTGGGCGGCGGCCCGGGAGGCAGCCACGCCAAGCCCCCGTGACAGCCGCGGCCCCCGAATCCTTCCGCAAGTGGCCTCCGCCTGCCCCCACCCTGCCCCCCCTCCACCCCTCTCCACCCCGCTGAGCGGGGCTGCGGGGGCTGGGCCTGCCCCTCCCCGGCTCTGCCTGTGCCCGCGGCCTTGACTCTCGGGGGGCGCCGGGTCACCAGCGCTCGCTGTGGGTGCTGACAGCTTCCCCAGGCGCCTCGCCTGTCCTCGTCGCTCCCTCATGCTGTGGGTCTGAGGGCACACTCCCCTCCCTCACCTCTCCAGGTGTGTCTCTGCGAGAACCACCTGCTTCCCGGGGGCGACCCCAATCGAGAGGGGCTGGGCCGTGGGCCGCCGTGTCCAGCCTCACGGGACGCCTTGACGCCCTGCCCCCTTCTCGGAGCAGGACAGGGCTCCCGCCGGCCCGGCAGCAAGGGCGGCCGCTCTCCCCGCGGGGTCCCCGCTGCGTCGCGGGGCCGGCAGGGTGGTCGCTGCTCTCCGGGCTGCTCTGTACCTCGGCCGGGGCCTGGCCCGGCGCCCCCTCTCCCCTCTCGCCCCCGGGGCCCTGGTACCCGGTCTCGGCGCCGTCCCGCCCTCTCCAGCTCCTTGACAACCTCCGCTGTTCTCACCCCAGCCGGTGAGGTGACAGCGACAGCGATCACAGCGCAGGCGAGCCTGGCGTTCTGCAGGTACCTGGGCGCCTGCGTCCTTCCTGGGCTGGCCCCCCATGGTCGCTCTGCTCCGAGAGCCAGGGGCTGCCGGCGGGCGCGGGAAACCGCCGAGGGAGCGAGAAGGACTAGCGCGGCCCCCACGCCTCCCGCGCGCCGGGCGCTTTGGGTCGTAAGGAGCCCGTGGCGTGGTGGACGGGGCCACGCTGGCTCACTTGGCCAAGGCCGCCCAGCTGGAAAGGGGGCAGCGCTGCGAAGGCCACAGATATGCGAGAAGGAGCGGAACGTCTGGTGAGGCGCTCTCCTGCCGTGTCCCCGGGCCCATTGTTCTGGGTCTTTCTGTCCCGTGGGGGAGAACAGACAAACCACATTCCACCACTCCAAGACCGGGGTCGTCGGCACAGAGGGCTGGGGGCCGGGAAGCTCAAAGGCACGGAGCTCATTCCACCCCCGTGTCCTCAGGGTGGGAGGCTGCCCGCTGGCTCCAGGAGGTCCAGGACCTCCACCCCCCCAGGCCCCGCTCACCCCTCCCAGCTCACCCCCCCAGGCCCCCGCTCACCCCCCCAGGCCCCGGCTCACCCCTCCAGGCCCCGGCTCACCCCTCCAGGCCCCAGCTCACCCCCCCAGGCCCCGGCTCACCACTCCAGGCCCTGGCTCACACCTCCCAGCTCACCCCCCCAGGCCCTGGCTCACCCCCCCCAGGCCCCGGCTCACCCCTCCAGGCCCCGGCTCACCCCTCCCAGCTCACGCCTCCAGGTCCCAGCTCACCCCTCCCAGCTCACCCCCCCCCCGGCCCCGGCTCACCCCCCCAGGCCCCGGCTCACCACTCCAGGCCCTGGCTCACCCCTCCCAGCTCACCCCCCCAAGCCCCGGCTCACCCCTCCAGGCCCCGGCTCACCCCCCCATGCCCCGGCTCACCACTCCAGGCCCTGGCTCACACCTCCCAGCTCACCCCCCCAGGCCCCGGCTCACCCCCCCCAGGCCCCGGCTCACCCCTCCAGGCCCCGGCTCACCCCTCCCAGCTCACGCCTCCAGGTCCCAGCTCACCCCTCCCAGCTCACCACCCCAGGCCCCGGCTCACCCCCCCAGGCCCCGGCTCACCACTCCAGGCCCTGGCTCACCCCTCCCAGCTCACCCCCCCAAGCCCCGGCTCACCCCTCCAGGCCCCGGCTCACTCCTCCGAGGGCAGGAAGACCTACCGGCCCCCATGCTCGTCCCTGGGGAGCTTGGAGGCCTCTGGCCGCTGGGAGGGCCCGACAGGAGCGCAGGCCAGGGCCAGGGTCCTTCCGGGTCTTTAAAGCTCAAGCCGCTGCCCCAAGGCCTCTGGCCCCTTCCACTCGTGCCCCCGCGGGCCGTGGAGACGGGCCCACCGGAAACCACCGCCTCGGGGCCTGCAGACCCTGGAGGCCTCTCTGGAGGGACGTGACCTTGGCCTGCCTCTTCGGACATCAGTTCTGAGTGTCTGCATACGTGGAGGAGAGCGGAGGAGCAAAGACCCAAACTCAAAAGCTCAAAGACCCAAACTCAAAGCTCAAAGCCGTTGCTCCTTCTCCTGTTGTCGGGGTGCACAGCCAGCCCCTGCGGCCCTGACCTCTCTGGGTGTCCCGCCTTTCCGTGTGTCTGGCTCCGTCTCTTCTGTCTTTCCCCTCTCTTTCTCACACCCCTCCATGGGTCAGCCCTTCTCTGCCAAGCCTAGGACTCCCTGGGGGGAACTGGGATGACAGCCCCCCTGCAATGACCTCCAGCCGCCCGCCGGCAGCAGGCTCGGTGTACCAGCGGGCCCCAGGCCGCTCGGTGCTGGCTCGGATCATTCTTTTTTTAATTTTTTATTTAACATTATGGGACTTTTTATCTTTTCCCAGACAGGCAAAATGTCTACGATGATTTTTGTTATTATGATGCATATTTTCCTAATCATTAAACATGGAAGCTTTATAAAGGGTGGCATTTTACAAATTGAAATGTCATTGGTGATAGATAAAAGACATTGTCAACTCTGTCTATTTAATCTTTGAGAACAATTGCCAAAATGTGTTATTATTTTGGATTTTGATCATGTATTTTTTTTTTAATGTTACATTTAAAAAATATGGGGTTCCCATGTAGCCCCCACCCCCCTCACCCCCTGGATTACTCTTTTTAATCAAGAGCCACGTCAGTGGCAGCCAGGCTTCCAGCTGGTTCCGCGTGTCCCAGAGGCTGAGGGGATTAGGCTCAGGGGCCCAGGGCCCTGCTGGACCAGGAGATGGCGGGACCGGGCTGATCCCTGCCTGCCCCTGCACCAGCTCTCCCCGCAAACCTCGGCTTTGGGCAGCGCCGGCCGGGCAGGCAAGAGTGCCCGCTGCCGCGCTCGACGTGCCGAGCATCCCGGCAATTTGGGTTGGGCCCAGCTCCTTCCGAGCCTCTGTGCCTATTCTGTCATGCATTTATTTTTAAGCGTATGAGAGCATTTACTGGCCACCGTCTGTAATATGTGTCTGGCCCCAGGAGTATGTCCTCGTTTGCCCAAAGCGCCGGGCGGCCCGGAGGCAGAGCTGCCCAAGACATCGCCTGCCAGGCGAGCCCAGCACAGGGCCGCGGGCAGCTCCTGGCACAAGCAGATGGCCCCTGGGGTGACGCCTCTGCCCAGGGCTCTCCCTGCCACCCCAGCGGCGCAGGGCAGCGAGGGGGGCGAGGTGGTCACTTCAGAAAGCGCCCCTCTCTCCGGGGGGCTGTGTCTGTTGGGGAGAAAAAGGGAGACCCCCATGGCAGCCTTGTGGGCATTTGAGTCCCCCTGACGTGAGGTCCCTGGCCTGGTGGGTCAGAGCCCGTGGAGCCAGATGGCGGGGCTTGGGATCCCGGCGGCCCCTCTCCCTGGCTGTGTGACCTCAGGCAAGTCAAGGAACCTCTCTGTGCCTCAGTCTCCTCATCTATGAAATGGGGATGGGGACTCGCTGCCGCGAGGATTACACAAATTAGTACACAGGAACTACTCACGGTCACGCCTGATACGGCAGGCAGCACGAGGGGTGAGCAGATGTCGTTACGTTCCCATCAGGCAGAACAAGGAGCCCGCGGAGCCCGGGCCCTCCTGGGGACCCCTCCTGCTGACCTCAGCGAAACCCCCTCCTGCCTCCCCAGGCATCCGAGAACACGAGGGCCCCCGTTTGGGGCCCTCTGGGGACTCCTTAGACGTGCCTGCCGGTGGTGCCTCAACTGCGGCTGCGGCCCGGCCGCGTCACCAGAACCTCAGGTCTGGGGGTCGCCCAGGCAGGGGCGGCAGCCGGCCGCGGCTGAGGGGTGTCCTGGGGTCCCTGGCCCAGTACTCTCCCTGACCAGCTCAAAACCCCTTTTCCTGGGTGGCGCCCCGGGGGCTGGTGCCCTAGCATCGCCTGCAGCGTGTAGCTGGCACCCCTGGGCTCAAAGTGGCTAGCAGAGCCCCCAGGCGGCCCCGGCCACAGGGGTTAGCGGGCCAGAGCCGGGCAGCCCCCGGATGCCCGCCCCCCCCCCCCAGGGGCATGGCCCGTGCAGTGGGGAGGGGGCCTGGGGGCTGCAAGGCTGGGTGGGCCAAGCAGGAAGCGCTGCTGGCAGGAGGACGCCCCGCTAGCTCCTGCCCCGTCTGGGTTGCGTCCCGTTGGCACAGGACGGACACTCATCCCGGCAGGCGCTCTGGTGAGATGGGCAGTGACCCCCGACCAGCGGGGTGAGCACAGGCCCAGCGCTCGAGGCCTTAGGCTGCCCCCGAGCTCCTGCCCTGGCTCGCGGCCGGGCACGAGCTGAGTGAGAGCCACAGGCCCCCCCCCCCGAGGACTCGGAGTCTGGGATGGGGCCTGGGAACGAGCATGTTCACACCCAGGCCCGCCAGGTCCAGCTGGTCGGCCCCTGCTGACGCTTTGAAAATGCACGCAGGCCCAGGCTCCCGGTCACCTCCACCGCTGACACCCAGGAGGGTTTGGGCTGTCGTGTTTGGATATCAGTGTCCACCGCCACCGTGATGACGGGGAGGTGGCCGGTGCCCCAGAGCCGCCCTGCAGCCCCGGCCGGCGCACCAGCCCTCCCCACCCAGCGTGCCACCCCAGGGCCCATCCTGGGACCAGAGCTGCCCTGCTGGCCGAAGTGTGCCCAGCTGTACCCGGAGGGCAGCCCGGCCCCCCGGCCGTGCCCCTTGCTGGCTGAGGGTGGGGGTTCTGTTTTCCTAGACAAGCCCGTCTCGTCCCCTTGGCCTGAGGCCTGGGGCTCCCGCCCTGGCCTCCAGAGGGAGAGAAGAAGCCCCCAGCCGGCCCCGTGTGTGCCAGCTCTGCCACCCCCAGGTACCACCAGAAAAGCCCCAGTGGGGCAGGGGGAGGGGCCGGGGTATCGTTTTATTTCCTTCTCGAGCCCTCAGAGCCGACTTTGCAGGGAAGCAGGATGGCTCTCAGCTGCAGACCTGAGGCTTGCGGGCTTCCCGAGGACGAGGACAGGGGCAGGTCCCGTGCCCCCCCACCCCGCCGGCCCCGGCCCCCCCGCACTCACCCTTATACTGGGGGGTGAAGCGCCTCAGGGCCAGCGGCAGGGACTCGTAGAAGCGCTGCTCCCGCGGGACGAGGGGCTTGCACACGGTGCGCTCGTCGTACTGCATCACGCTCAGGTGCCCCCCGACCTGGTGCGGGAAGGGCTCCAGCCGCACGCCCGCCCTGGGGGCGCCGGCGCCCGCGCCCTCCTGCACGACCATGGCGCGGCAGGGGGGGGCGCCTGGCGGGGGCTGCTGGCAGAGCGCGGGGTGGGCGGAGGCTCCCGGCCCAGGGCAGGTGCTTGCTGGGTGGGGGCGCCTGGCGCGGTCACACCACACCTTCCCGGCGCCGGCTCCCTGGAAAGCAGAGGAGGGGGTGGAAATTACACGAGGGAGACGGCGGCGCTGAGAGCCCACGCGGCGCCTGCCCAGCCCACGGCGGGTCCCTCGCCGGTAGTTCCATGAGGTTGTAAAGGTGCTTCCATGACTTCTGGAACAATCTGTTACAAGGAACGTGGAACTGTGTTTGCATGCAGGCAGCAGGTGAGAGAGAGGCTTTCCACCGCGTGCCATTTAGGGTACCTTTTGGATTTAAGTCTTAAACGGTTTAAAACAAAGCAACACGGAAGACGACCCTAAACTCCTTGAGGGCAGACCGTGTTCTAGCGTCCCTCGAGGGAAGTGAACTTGGCCCAGTGGTTAGGGCGTCCGTCTACCACATGGGAGGTCCACGGTTCAAACCCCCGGCCTCCTTGACCCGTGTGGAGCTGGCCCATGCGCAGTGCTGATGCGCGCAAGGAGTGCCCTGCCACATAGGGGAGTCCCACACCAAGGAGTGCATCCCGTAAGGAGAGCCGCCCAGCGTGAAAGAAAGTGCAGCCTGCCCAGGAATGGTGCCGCACACACGGAGAGCTGACACAGCAAGATGATCCAAGAAAAAGAAACACAGATTCCCGTGCCGTTGACAACAGAAGCGGACAAAGAAGACGCAGCAAATAGACACAGAGAACAGACAACCGGGGTGGGGGGGGGGAGGGGAGAGAAATAAATAAAATAAATCTTTTAAAAAGTAAAAAAATAAAAATAACGTCCCCTGACCTGCTGCCTTCCTTCCTTGGGGGGCATCGATCCCAGGCCCTACAAGAGGAAAGCAGCATTTCGCCACAGGGACATTCACCTTTTCAGGGGACTGGGGAGAGGGGCGAGGGCAAACGCTTTATTTTCATATAGCACAGCTGTGCATCATTGGTTGGCTCAGGGCTCCCCTGCATGGTTGCTGTGTGACCTTGGGCAAGTTACTCAACCTCTCTGGGCCTCGGCTTCCCCATCTGTAAACAGGATAATAATGATACCTACCTCATGGTGTTGGAAACCTGTCAAGAGGGTAGCCCGGTGCCCAGAACAGAGTGCCGGCAGATGTGATTTGTCTTTGCGGGTTCTAGCACTACTGCCGGGCCGTGGCCTCCCCGGGGCCATGGGGGAAAGGCGGGCTCTGTCACCACCACGCTGCAGAGGAGAACACGGAGGCCGGAGACGGCTTGCCCAGGGCCCGGGCCGGCCGGGAGCAGAGCTGGAAGTAAAGCGGGCCCCTCCCGCCCCCCCCGCTGGCCCTCGCCGTCCACCCCGCTCCTCCCGGGCTCTCCCTAAGGGTGGGCTCTGCTGGAGGCAAACCCTGGGACTCCAGGCTGGCGACACAGCCCCGAGGACGTCCTGACCGCCTCGGCTGGCGCCACGGGGACACCGCAGAGGGAGCTCTTCTGCCCCCCATGCCCTCGTCCGAGAGGCCGTCCCTGCAGCGGGCTCGTCGCCACCGAGTTCCTAAGCCTCTGCCCCTCTGCCCGACTCCGGTCAAGGGCGCGGCCAGGCCGGGCGGTGCTGGGCTCAGCCAGCTCTCGACCTGGTCGGCCACTCGGCCCACGCTCAGCGCTGCCCGGCTGGTTGTCCCTGGCACTGAAAGCCCGGCCGGGGCTGCTGGCTCCCCGGCGCGCGGGGACGTCGGCCACCGGGCTACGGCGCCTCCCGTGGGGAGGGGAGGGCGTGGGTGCTGCCAGGCGCCTGCGCTTCTGCTTTGCGGGGTGCACAGGGGCTGGGCCGTGGCCGGGGTGCTTGGGCCTGCTGGGGCCGGGTGTCGAGGCGAGGGGGACCGGGCCTCAACTGTCCCTCAGCCCTGCTGGCGGCAGCGCGGACGGAGCCCCTCCTGGGGTCTGCCCCAGGAGCCGAGGACGGGGGTGGGGGAGGTCGGCCCACGGAGAAGCGGACGCTGCAGTCCCCTTGGCCAGCCGGCAAGGCACCGCGCTTGCTGGCAAATGCCATCCTTTTGCGAATTTGGGGAAGGCGAGGGGGGAGGGAGAAGGGAGCCACGGAGGCGGTCTTAGTCTCCTGGCTGCTATGGCAGATACCACGCAGCGGGTGCCTTAAATGATAGGAATTCATCGTCTCTCGGGTTAGGGGCCACGGGTCCAAAATCAAGGTATCCCCAAGCCCAGCGTGCCCCCAGCGTCTGGGGCGTTCTGGGGCTGGCCCGAGGCCCCTCAGGGCCCCTCGCCTGCGGGTGCGTCTCGGCCTCGTGGCGCCCTCCTAACTAAAGGTGCTGCGCTCAGGAGGACTCGGGCGCGGGGCAGGCAGGCCCCCCTTCAGCCCGCGCAGGCGAACAGCGCCTTCAAGCGTCCTCTCGACACGTGGGCTCACGTCATCACCTACCAGCTCCTGGGACGGGCACCCAGGTCTTGCTGCCCCCAGGCCTTGCCCCCCGAGGCCCCCTCGGCTTGCCCGGCACCCCCCATCCTGTCCCGGCGGGGGCGGGCTGGAGCGGGGAGCACACCCGTCGGCAGGAACCGCCCGCCGCCGTCAGGAGGGGCCCGGGAGCCGGGGCGGTGTCACTGGGGCTGTCGGCAGGACCTGTGCGGCCCTGCTGCTCCCGGCACCCTCTCGGCTCCGGCCGCGCCGTGTGACGTCCTCCCTGCCTCCGGCGTCAGGCTGTCGGAGGGCGGGGGAGTCAGGGAGACCCCGGGCCTCCAGGACAGCCCCCGGCACGGCAGCGCAAGCCCCCCTGCCCTAGACTTTGTGTGGGGTGGCAGAAATTGGGTTTCCGCTGGGCAGCCGGCCTGGGCCATTTCCAAATCTGGACTTGAGAGCCGGGAAAACTGAGGCCCTTTCTCTCAAGGGGCACCTTAGGGGGTGGGCAGGGGGACCTCTAAGCGTCCTGCCCTCCTGAGCTGCATGGTCTATGGATTGGACGAGGCTGGGTGGAGGGAGGAGGGGGAGGGGGCCGTGAGCCCCCGGCACACAGGCCTGAGCTGGGCTGGGCTGCTCCTCGGCAGTGACCTTGAGCTCCCTAGGAAGCCCGAGGTTTTCTCTCTACTGCGGCCTCCCGCGCTCTGGGGTTGAGCTCAGGAGGGCCTCTGCTTTTCCCTCCCCTCCTGCAAACGTCCCCAAGAAATAATCCAAGTCGACGGCGGTGCTCCCAGCCCAGGCCTTCCTTCCGCCATCCGCGGGCAGTTCCGGTACTGCACGGCCTTGGCCGCTGAGCAGTGCCCCTGTGCCCCGCCGTTCCTGAGAGCCCTGGACACGCAGCCCGGCACCGCGGGCCTGGGGAGGCCTTCCCGCCGCCGCGGGGGCTCCTGGCATGGCGGGGTGAGGGTGCCGAGGACGCCTTCCCGCCCGCCGTCGCGGCTTGCCCCGCGCTCGGAGCGAGACCCGCACGGCTCCTCGGTGGGCCGCGTCTCCAGGCGTGTCCAGCGCTCGGGGGGTCATCCCTGTGCTGTCCTCAGGGCCGGCTCCCGGGAGTCAGCCGGGTGCCGGGAAGGCGGGTGGGGCCCTTGCGGGAGCTGGGCCTCAGCCCTGATCCCGACGCCCTGCTACCATACCCTGGGCTCCCCCAGGTGCTCTGAAGCAAGGCGAATGTCCCCAGCCCACGTCTCCTCCCCCAGACCCGCAGCCAGGCCCCTGGCCCGCAGACTTCCCGGGCGCTCCCCGGGGAGGTGTAAGAGAACGAGCAGGATGTCCCGGCCAGGGGAGCTCGGCCTCCAGGGCCCCCTCCCCCCCTCCTCTGGGACGAGGACAGATGGCCCCGGGTCCCTGTGCCCTCCTGTCCTCCGGCCAGGTGCTGGTGAAATAACCCGACCCCTCTCCAGGAGCCTCGGGCTCCCTGCTGCCGGGGAGCTGCCTGTTCGGGGAGGCCCTGGGCTCTGTGGCAGCATGAGTCCTGCCCGCAGCCCAGGGGACTCAGCCACAGCCAGCCTGCCTCTGCGCCGCAAGACTCTCCCGGGCCCCAAAGAAGCGTCAGGGATAGCAGGGCCAGAGGTGGCATTTGGCTTCCAGAGTGGGGCTAGATGACAATAGCAGCGACTCTAAGAACCCTAGACGCACTTAGGCCAAACACGACAGATGCTACCCACTGCGCAGAGGAGACAAGGCTGGAGTGACTTGTCACTGCCGGGTGGCACATTTTATTTCCCGAGGAGCCTTTGTGTGTATAACCTCCACCTACAAGCTCAATCTGAATCCATTAAAAGTTACAGGGAAGCAGATGTGGCTCAAGCAACTGGGCTCCCACCTACCACATGGGAGGTCCCAGGTTCCATTCCTGGTGCCTCCTGGAGAAGATGAGCAAGACAGTGAGCTGGTGCAACCGGCTGGCATGGTGAGCTGACACAACAAGATGACGCAACAAGGAAGATTAGGAGGAAACACAATGAGAGACACAGCAAGGCAGGGAGCCAAGGTGACTAAAGCAATTGAGCACCTCTCTCCCACTTGGGAGGTCCCAGGTTTGGCTCTCAGTGCCTCCTAAAGAGAAGGCAAGCAGACACAGAGAGCACACAGCAAATGGACACAGAGAGCAGATAACGGGGTACAGGATGGATTACAGAAGACACACCTCTTTAGAGCTCCCCAGTCGCCTTTTAGGAAAAGATGGCAGACAAAAATATACCTGTAAGGGTTCAAACTTGCAATAAATTAGTCACGGGCTAGATCTTATCAAAGCCGGCCAGCACCTAATATCTTGAAACAACTGGCCGACCGTGACTGTCCAGCGGCCACGCGGGTCCGTTGCGCTTCCCTTCCCGCTTTGCGGGTAAGCGTGGCCACATGATTAGCTTCGGCCAGTATCATGTGGATGGGACGGCCTATACCACTTCCGGTTCCCCACACCTCCTCCCCTGCCGGGGTGATCTTGGAAGCACGTGTTGAGGTGGCACCTCCGTCAGCCTGGTCCCTGAGTGGCGCACAGGTTGGAGACGCGGCATGAGCAAGAAGGGTTTCCTGGATTAGGGTTGTTTGCTGTGCATCCTGACTCCTTCACCTACTGACAGCCAAACACCCAGCACGGAGCCCTTAAGGGGAGGAAACTTCCCTTGAGTCGACACACGGTGCGCTGCCAGCCGTAGCCTAGCTAACGACAGCCACCCTCGTAAGCCCCTGCCGTGGACTGCGGGTGTTACAGCCCCAGCTCTCCTTCTCGAGATGGCAGTTTTCAGACGGAGAAGCTGAGGGTCGGAGAAGTTGAAGCGCGAGTGAGCACTGGAGCTGGGGTTCGAGTGCGGGGAGTCCAGCTCAACCCGATGCCCGTTCTGCCCCGGGCGGCATCCCTTGGGGGGGGGCTGTGAAGCCCACCCCTCTGGAATCCCTCACTCGGGCTCTCATCTGCAGGGCCCTCCATCCTCCCCACGGTGTGCCTTGGCGACTTACGTCAGAAACGGGAGCCTAGGGGCGCGGGTACAGCTCAGTGGTTGAGCTACACACACACGAGGTCCTAGGTTCAATCCCTGGTCCCAGTACCCCAAAAAACTCCTGGCTGGGGTAGTGAGAGGACGGCACTTGGGGGCAGCACGAAATTCCACAACAAGCATCTTCTGTAGACTAGAAAAGGAATACCCAAGGAGCACGGTAATTTCTCGAATGTATGCAAATGCTTTGGTGATTACCGCAATACACATCCATTTAAAGGCATTACTGAATTCCATGTAGTTTTTGTCACCATCTATTTTCTCAATCAACAGATACTGAAAGTACCATGAGTGTTACGTGGGGACCAGTAGGGAGAATTACGTTGAAAAATGCGCCCTGGGTGCACAAGGTGAGGAGAGCTATCCCTCTTGGCTGGGGTGGGAGGTGCTTGGAGGGGCTGGGGAAGGGGTCTGGGAGGAGGGATGTCAGCTCCCCCCGGGGAGCTGGGGGGAGGCTGCCGGGGGCAGGGTGGGTGGGTGGGTGTGTACGGGGTGCACTAGGGAAGGGCCTGGAACAGGGGAGGAGGCAGTGGCTGCAGGTGGGAGGCTGGGGCTTGCCTTGGCCAGAGTCGCTGCTGCCGCCCCGGGCTGCCTGGGGGTCTCTGGGGTGGAGGGGGCCGGAGAGGGAGCCCGGCCAGGTGGCCCCCAGCTCAGCGAGGGAGGAGGGAGTCCCCGAGATCACTGAGGTGTCGAAACTTTCCAGACCACATCCCTATAAATCTTAGGTGTGTGTGGGGGTTCTGGGGAGAAGATAATTAAGAAACAGCTTGTAGTGAAAGAAGACTGCAGTGGAAAATGTCAGGCTGTGAAGTCCAGGAGCAGCGTGGTTTATGGCTGCCCTCTCGCCCCCCAAAGCTCTCGTACCTCTCGGAGCGGGGGTCGGTACAAGCACCGCTCAATGCCTCTGCGAAGCTCAAGGGAGCATTTTTTAATCTATTAGAGATGAGAGGACCCGAAGGCCGTTTAAAACAGCTCAGGTGGTACCGGGCAGGGGAGGTGGGAGCTTCTCACGTGGGGGAGGTGGTGCAGCACCCGGGCTGGAAAGCCGCAAGATTATTTTCCAAGGGGAAAAAGGAGCGTCAAAATCCATTCTAAAAATGATTCCAGGGTCGTAGGACGAGGTGCCCTCGGCCTGCCTGGGCCCCCCAGCCCCGGGTGCCCCCTCGGTGGGGTCAGGCCGGAATGCTTGGGGGCTTCACCCATCACCTTTCAGACTGGCTGAAATATGTGCCTTTGGAGAGCATCCCTTTTCCAGGGAAAGCTCGATTTCCAGAATCCTAGAGCAATACTTCCTGCTGCTCAGTTGCAGAACTTATTTCGGGGCTGATTTTATCCATTGAGAGGGGATTTCTTCCCGCCCCCCCCCCCTCCTCCTTTTCTCGCCATGTTTAAAATCTCCAGCTCGGGGACCAAATGTGATTTTAATACAGCGATTATCAGTTTAGAAGCCCTTCAGCCCCTGACAAGTGCACTCAGCTGCAGCAGCAATGCTCTGAGCTTGCTGTCGGAGGGGGAGAAACACGGGCGAAAGATGACTCAGGCGCGCCGCGCAGGGGCCTGGGGGGGCGGCAGGGCCCCGCGGCCCCCGGGGATCCTGGCCTGGCGGCAGCGGGTCGCGGGACCTGGGTCGTAGTGGCCCTCGCGGCCCCCACCCGGCTCCCTCCCGGCCCCCTCGCGGCCCCCTCGCGGCCCCCACCCGGCCCCCTCGCGGCCCCCACCCGACCCCCTCCCGGCCCCCACCCGGCCCCCTCCCGGCCCCCTCGCGGCCCCCACCCGGCCCCCTCGCGGCCCCCACCCGGCCCCCTCCCGGCCCCCACCCGGCCCCCACCCGGCCCCCTCCCGGCCCCCTCCCGGCCCCCACCCGGCCCCCTCCCGGCCCCCTCGCGGCCCCCACCCGGCCCCCTCGCGGCCCCCTCGCGGCCCCCACCCGGCCCCCTCGCGGCCCCCTCCCGGCCCCCTCGCGGCCCCCCACCCGGCCCCCACCCGGCCCCCTCCCGGCCCCCTCCCGGCCCCCACCCGGCCCCCTCCCGGCCCCCACCCGGCCCCCTCCCGGCCCCCTCGCGGCCCCCACCCGGCCCCCTCGCGGCCCCCTCGCGGCCCCCACCCGGCCCCCTCCCGGCCCCCTCCCGGCCCCCACCCGGCCCCCTCGCGGCCCCCACCCGGCCCCCTCGCGGCCCCCTCGCGGCCCCCACCCGGCCCCCTCCCGGCCCCCTCCCGGCCCCCTCCCGGCCCCCTCGCGGCCCCCACCCGGCCCCCTCGCGGCCCCCTCGCGGCCCCCACCCGGCCCCCTCCCGGCCCCCTCCCGGCCCCCACCCGGCCCCCTCCCGGAGCCCGTCCCCTCGCAGGCGCGCCAGGAGCTCCGCGGCTGCTGAACGCGGACGAGCGTCTCCCACCCGCCGCGCCCCCGCCCTCCCGCCTTCCTCTGGGGGCGCCCTCGGCCCCCCGCCCTCCAGGCGACAGGGGCGGAGCGAGCCTGGGCGGTGCGGGCGCGTCGGGGCGAGCGCGTGCCGTGAGGGGGTGGTTGCGTCCCGGAGGCCCCGGGGGCGGCCCCCGGCAGAGGGCCCAGCGCCACGCCGCCCTCCCGGGAGCAGGGGCGCCTCCTCGGGTTTTGCCGGGCCTGTCCGGGGCGGCAGCTGAAGGTCTCCCCCCTCTCCCGCCCGCGTTTCCAGGCGGAGGTTTCCACCCGCTCAGGATGCAGGGCCGGGCTGGAATCCCCCACGTGGGGAAGGCTTCCTGGCAGGGGGGGCCTCGCAGCTGCCTTGGATGAGTCATGTGCCGAGGGGTGGGGGGCTCCGGGGACTTCTAGGTCTAGCCTGGCTTGATTCACAGGGCAGCGGGTCCCCGCCCCGGGGGACTGGGCATGCTGAGGAGGGGTGCGGTCAGGGCACTTGAGAGCTGGCGTGAACAGAGCAGGGCTGGTGGAGCGGAGCTGGCAGCCCCTCCCCCGGGGGCGGGGGAGGCTCCACACCCCCTTCAGCTGCCAGCTGGGCCCCACCTTCTCCCCCCACGGAAAGCCGGGTTTCCTAGGGAAGGAAGAGCGCCAGCCCCTCAGCTCCCCTTACCCACCTCCCACCTCCCCGGCCAGTATTTGGCTTTCCACCCCTGAACGGGGGGGCACCTGGATGCTCAGAAGCAGGTTGGGGTCCCTGCAGCCGTGGTGCACAAGCGCGCCAGCGTGCAGGTATCCACCTGGGCAGGGCTCCTTGGAGCGCCCTGCTGGGAGCAGGAGGAAGCAGCGAATGCGGCTGACTACAGGTGGGGCAGGGTGGGGAGCGTCCCAGGGGCTGGAGGCCGGGGGCACGGTTCATCTCAGGGCCCTCATAAGCAGTTGGCTCTGTGGGCGGGTGGTGGGACAGGGTGCAGGGAAGGGGCATGGAGGGGAGCCCAGACACCGTCCCCTCCAGCCTCAGTTTCCCCATCTGTGCAGAGAGCTGTCTGACCCAGCCCAGTTCTTATCCTGCTGTGGGACAACCAGCCCTTCAGCTCAGCAAGTCGACATTGTGGGGAGAAAATCAGAATAGGGGTTGGCAGAGGCCCTTCTAGATGAAGAGAGTACTGACCAAACGCAGCTGGACTGCATCCTGGTTTAGCAAAGCATTAGAAGACATTTGGTTGGGAAGCGGACGTGGCCCAGTGGTTAGGGCGTCCGTCTACCCCGTTCAACCCCCGGGCCTCCTTGACCCGTGTGGAGCTGGCCCGTGCGCAGTGCTGATGCACGCAAGGAGTGCCCTGCCACGCAGGGGTGTCCCCGTGTAGGGGAGCCCCACACGCAAGGAGTGCGCCCCGTAAGGAGAGCCGTCCAGCATGAAAGAAAGTGCAGCCTGCCCAGGAATGGAGCTGCACACACAGCTGACACAACAAGATGACGCAACAAAAAGAAACAGAGATTCCCGTGCCGCTGACAACAACAGAAGCGGACAAAGAAGATGCAGCAAATAGACACAGAGAACAGACAACTGGGGTGGGGGGAAAGAGGAGAGAAATCAATCAATAAAAAAAAAATCGATAAAAAAACATTAAAAAAAAAGAAGACATTTGGGGGGAGCAGATGTGGCTCGAGCAGTTGAGCACCTGCCTCCCACACGGGAGGTCCCGGGTTCGGTTCCTGGTGCCTTCAGATAAAATAAGAACAAACAGCAAGCAAAACAAATGAAAAAACCAACCCAGGGGAGCTGATGGGGCTCAGTGGTTGAGCCGGTTCGACTCATGTGAGGTCCCAGTTTCAATCCCCAGCCCTGGTACCTCAAAATAAATAAATAAATAAAAAGATTTAGGGAGCAATTAGAGTGATTTGAATATGGATGAAAATGTCCTTTGGGAATTGTTAATTTCATTAGTGGGAAATGGCGCTGGGTTCTGTAAGAACATACTGAGGTCCTTTAGAGGGGAAAACCCTGTGATGTCTGTAAATTACTTCAGATTACATCAGCAAATAGATGACACACATACGGTACCATTTAAACAATCGTTTAAGTCCAGGGTATATTAGTGTACATTATGTCATTCCCTATTTTTTCCTGTAGGCTTGAAGATTTTCATAATGAAAAGGTGAAAAAATAAACTAATAGCTTTAAAAAAAATATGTCGAAGCCTGGGTCCTGCCTCAGTGGGAACCAAATCTCTGGGGGAAGGGGCCTGGGATGGATTTTTTTTTAAAAGAAGCTTTAGATTACATAAATGCTACATAAAAAATCTAAGGGGTTTTATTTTACTTTATTTTTAAAGAAGCTTTAGATTACATAAATGTTGCATAAATACCTAAGGACTGGGTATTTTTTTAAAGCCCCCATAGGTTCTGAGGTCGGAGACCTCTGCGATCCTCAGGTCTAGGATTTTGGGTTCCACGGAAGGTCTAGAAGAGCCCGTGGGGAGGTGGAGACCCCAGGACTCTGCCGCTGCCAGGGGCCACGGGACCTGGGGTGACATGCCCCTGAACGGGTGAACGTCCCCCGGGGGCCCCCCACCCCCACTGCACGCTGACGGCCTGCACCCAGACAGCTGCCCTCGGGGCTGACGTCACCCCGGTCCTGTGACCCCCCCACACGCTGGCGGGAGGGCGGGACCGCGGGACCGCTGGGACAGGACGCGCTGTTCCTGGGCGGGGAGCTGCCGGCATTCCCGGCCGTTCCTGGGACAGCTGCCCTGCTGGGGGTTGAACCTGGCGGCCTGGGCCTCCCTGGCTCCAGCCCCCACCCCCCAGGCCTGCCCCCGCACCCCCAGCCCTCTCTGCCTCAGGCGGGGCCCGAGGTTAGAGGACGCGGGCGCCCTGGGAAGGGGTGGGCTGGAAGAGGGCAGGGAGAGGAGCCACGGCAGACGTTCTCACGCTCGGCTGGGCCCGCGACACATGCCAGGGCTGCACACAGTCACGCTGCCACCTTCATGGGGCAGAGCGCCTCCCCCGCCGGGACGGAGGTGAGGCTGACCCAGGCGCCCCATCCAGGGCCAGCCAGGGCTCAGCGAGGCCCCAGGCGCACTCACCTTTCTCCAGGTCTGGAGGGAGGCGTCCAGCTCAGGGTGCCTTCTCTCGGTGCCCACTGTCTGCCGGCGCTGGGCAGTCCAGTGTTGTGGCCTCGCTGTCCGCTCCAGGAGTGGGCTGGGGAGGGCTGTCCGGCGGGCGGGGATGCCACTGCGGGGAGGGTCACCTGACCTCTGGGGAAGGGCGGGCAGGAGCTGGCCGGTCCAGCTGCTCGGGGGCGGGGCTGGAGGGGCTGGGGGCGGTGAGGAAGAGGAGAGGGAAGTTGGGTGGGGGGGAGAGGAGGAGTGCGTGAAGTTCACTGCCTGAGTGGATGTCAGGCGCTGGACACGAGGCCATTGCTCCCAAGGCATCTCCTTGTTTCTTGGTTTGAGGTTCCGGGGCCGGGGTTGAACCCTAGACCTTGTATGTGGGAAGCTGGTGCTCAACCCCTGAGCCACGTCAGCTCCTCGCCAATTGTCTTTTATTTTTGAAAGATTTATTTTATTTATTTCTCTCCCTTTCCTGCCACACTCTCCAGTTGACTGCTCTCTGTTCTTCTGTGTGTGTTTGCTGTGTGTTCTTCCATGTCCGCTTATTGTCAGTGGCACTGGGAAACTGTGTCTTTTTTTTTTGTTGTGTCATCTTGCTGCATCAGCAAGATGTGTGTGTGGCACCACTCCTGGGCAGGCTGCACTTTCTTTCGCGCTGGGTGGCTCTCCTTACGGGGCACACTCCTTGCATGTGGGGCTCCCCTACGCGGGGGACACCCCTGCGTGGCACGGCACTCCTTGCGCGCATCAGCACTGCGCATGGGCCAGCTCCACACGGGTCAGGAGGCCCGGGGTTTGAACCCTGGACCTCCGGTGTGGTGGGCGGACGCCCTCTCAGGTGAGCCACATCTGCTCCCCCCAGCTGTCTTGGTTCCGTGTTCACAGAGGCCAGGCAGGACGCAGGGCTGTGTCCTTGCGGCCTCTGGTTTCCCTGCGGCCCGCTGGGCGCTGGCCGCGGAGAAGGCGAGCACGGCAGCACGGCGTTCAGCCGGTCTGTGTCCGTCAGCCTGGAGACCAGCGGCCGGCCAGGCTGTCCTTCTGTGGCCCCGCGGGTGCTGGGTGCTCTGCTGGGCCGGCCCTGACGTCCACCAGCCGGGTCCTGTTGTCGGGGCGCTCAGCAAGTCGGGGGGCAGTTCTGGCAGAAGCGCTTGCCAAGGAAAAGCCTGGGCAGGGAGGGGCCCCCAGCCCCGCCGGAGGGAGCAGGGAAGGCGTCCGGGAGGGGGTGGCCACCTGAGACCCCGAGGAGGGACAGGGGGCGGCCAGGTCGGGCTGGGCGCAGGCGAGTCCCAGCCTGGGCTGGGGGCTGCAGAGGGGCGGGCGAGTTCCCGGGATGCCGAGGAGGGGGCTTGGCAACACCTGGTGCCTGGTGGGTGGGGAGGGCGTTGGGTCTGAGGGACCCTGGCCAGGTAGCAGGGAGGCCTGGGGACGCCCCTCAGGCGCCCCAGCTCTCCTGGACCACTGGCCCGGGTTCCTCGGGGCGCTGGTGCCCCTTGCCCTGGCCCAGCCCGTCCCCGCCTGGCCTTCTCCGTGGCGTGGGTGGTGGGGGTCCCCCGGCTCAGCCTCCGCTTTGGCCAGACGCCTCTGCCCCGCCTCTCAGGCCCGGCCTGCCCCCTTGGCCGGGTCCAGCTTCTCTCTGACTCGGGCCACACCCCCATGTCCTTGTCACCTGAGGAAGAGCCCACCCGGTTCTCCCAGGGGTGCCCCAGACGTGGGGAGGCAGAGGCGGGCTCTCCTCTTTCCCACCCCATCCCCCCGCGTGCCCGCCAGCTCGCCCCGTGCCCGCCGGCCGCTTCCCCTCCCTGCCCACTCACGGAGCAGAATAAGCCCAGGTTAGGACAGGGGCCGAAACGGGGCTGCCGCAGGGTGAGCCGCTGCCCGGGTGCCCTGGGCGCAGAGGCCCGTTTCACACCCCCCAGCGCTGTGGCTGCCCCAGGCCTGCCCGGCACACCCCACATTCCTCGCTGTCCTGTAATGCCACCCGCCCCCTGATGCCCTGAGCCCCTCCCTGGGTTGGGAGCTGCAGCAGGACATGCCCTGCGTCCTGCAGGTGGCCAGGCCCGGCCTGCACGAGGGCAGCTGTCCTTTCTTGGGGTCTTTTCTGGAGGCCCTTCCTTCCTGCTTGGGACATCCCGCCCACCAGTGCCTAAATTCCGCACGACAGCCGCCCCGGAGCTCGGCTCAGCAGGTGCCCGGGAGGTGCCTGCAAAGGTGTGTGGGTTTTCCCTGGAGAGGGAGCCCCCGCCCCATGGGGCATGTGGGCCCCAGCAAGCCGGCGTCGGAGGGCCTGGGGCGCAGGACGGCGGGCTGGGACGAGGAAGCGGGCGGTGAGGTCTGCAGCGGCCGGGCCATTTAGGCAGGATTGGGGGGCCGCCGGGGTGAGGCAGGGTGGCGATGGAGGCGGGGGCTGCAGTGCCCCTCAGTGCCCGCCGCGCCCGCCCGGGGCCTGGTGCAGTGCGAGCTGCTCCACAGGCGGGTGAGCCGAGGAGGAACAAGGTGGAACGGGGAGGCCTCGGCAAGTGGGCGGTCTCCTCTGCGGGGGGGTTGTGGGGGCCCCCCCCCACCCCGCAGGACAGGGTCCTGCAGGCACGGCAGGAATTCCCGGTCCCCTGAGGCCTGTGCGCTCCCGCCCGGGGGGGCGGGCTCACATTTCTCTGGGGGGCAGATGGGTGCCCGCGAGCTCCTGTGTGCCCTGGACGTGCTGGCTCGGGTTACCTGGTGTGGGGAAGAGGGCACGGCCTCCCCCCCCAGCCTCCTCCACCTGCCCTCTGCCCACCCGGCTAGACGCTAACGCCCCCAGAACCAACCCTGCCTGAGCCGGAAGCCCTGATGATGGATGGGGCAGGACGCCCCAGGGGAGCCGCCTCGCCTGGCTAGAACCCAGGTCTGTTTTTAGTTTCTGCTGTTGTTGTAACAAGTGAGGTTCCACCCTGACTTCTCATTCACCCATTTTACACAACCTCTGAGTCCCTAACATGTGACCCGAGACACACACGGCAGTAAATAAAACACACGGGGCTCTGGGACATCCGGTGCTCTCGGTTTCACCATCGGATATGGCACCTGACTTGTTTTCCCGCTGCAGCCACGTCCTCGGGACTGTCGTTTTCCCCCAAGCTCAGCTTCATCTCGCAGATGCCCGCCGCTAGCCCTCTTTCCAGGGCCACGCCTGGGACCCACTGTGCCGGGAGGACAAGTCCCTGCCCCCACCCCCCCGGGGGCCTAGCTCCCGAGCCCTCTCCTCCAGGAAAAAGCCCTGACCAGTGGGTGCTCACTCTTCTTGGACCATCCCAGACCAACTCTTTTTTTTTTAAGATTTATTTTATATTTATTTGTCCCCCTCTCCTTGTTGCTTTGTGCTTATTGTCTGCTCTCTGTCTTCTCTTTAGGAGGCACTGGGAACTGAACCTGGGACCTCCCATGTGGAAGGCAGGCACCCAATCACTTGAGCCACCTCTGCTCCCTGCTTGTTGTGTCTCTTGTTTCCTCTCTGTGTCTCTTTGTTGTGTCTCCTCACTGCGTCATCTTGCCGCACCAACCTGTCGTGTCAGCTTGCTGCCTTGCTTGTCTTCTTTAGGAGGCACCGGGAACTGAACCCGGGACGTCCCACATGGTAGGCAGGCGTCCACCTGCTTGAGCCACCTCCGCTTCCCCCCAGGCCAGCTCTTAAATGCCACCATTCAGAGGCAGAAAAGGCCTGGGGCTCAGACGCACACACAGCCCCCTTGGGGACATCCCCCTCAAGGCAAAAGCATGGGCCAGCCCCTCCCCAGACCACCGCCCTCCCCCGCCTGTCCCACCCACCCGGGCTGGCTGTCCCCATCCCTGCTGCCTCCCCTGACGTTCCCCCATCCCCACGTCCTGTGGGTCTCACGCCCCAAATCGTTCTCAAGTTGGCCCCGGCTCTCCCCCTCCACGGCCCACCCCGGCCCAGCTGCCGGCTCACCCCGGACTCCGCCAGCCCCCTCTTCTCCTCACGTCCCTTGCTCCTGTGATCCACTCTCTCCAGAAAGAGGTTTTGAAACAGTTTGGGTCATGTCACTCCCCTGCTTAATACTCTTCAGTGGCTTCTTCTCCTTCTTTTTTGAGATACTGGGGATTGCACCTGGGCCCTTATATGTGGGAAGCTGATCGACTCCACTGAGTAGTTTTTTGGGTTTTTTGCTGGTTTGTTTTGCTGGTTGTTTGTACTTTTTGGAAGGCACTGGAAACCGAACCTGGGGCCTCCCCTGTGGGAAGCTGGAGGTCAGCCTCTTGAGCCACATCCGCTCCCTACAGCGGCTGCTCCTGCTCTTAGAGTAACCTACGGGCCCCCCCCCCCCCGTGTTCCAGCTGCACCTGGCTCCTTCAGCACGGGACCTTTGCACCTGCCGGCCCTTCTGCTGCTTGCTCTTCCCTCACCTCTCCACCTGCCTGACTCCTTTTCACCCTTCAGATGCCTCACACTTTTTTAAAATAAATTCATTTTTAAAAAATTTAATTTATTTATTTCTCTCCCCTTCCCCACCCCCCAGTTGTCTGTTCTCTGTGTCTATTTGCCGTGTGTTCTTGTCCGCTTCCGTTGTCAGCGGCACGGGAATCTGTGTTTCTTTTT